>NC_136882.1:10917137-11517137 GCF_949152265.1 Phoxinus phoxinus | reverse complement strand
AAAAAAGTTGGCGGTTTGATTTTGAATTTTATGAAAAACAATTGTCATATCCACACTGCCCCAACATACACTGATTGAACATGTTTAGTCGGGTGAAAACAAACCCGACCAATGCCAACAGACGCATATCCGACAGGGGTAACACACAAATCAACAAATGTGTTTGTTGCCGTTTGTCTGTGCAGTGTGAATTGGCCTTTTAATGGGGTGGTCAGAGGGGCACAGTAAAAATCACAGGGTGGCACACTAATACATACACTGGAAATGAAAAAAAGGTAGTAACTGTCAGGGGTGTATGCAGGCTGAAGAAGAGGAGGACGGCAGAGGGTTTCAATGCAAGAGATTTAATTCTAAAGATAATCCAAACAGGTATAAACAGGCAGATAACAACCTTCACATACAGGTAAATACAATTAACAGCTGACAAGGACAGACTGAACAGAGGAAACTAAATACAGACACAAATCACAAAAGATGAGGTGAGCACAGGTGACACGGATGAACAAGATGATAAACAGGTGGGTAATGAGGAAGTGAGTTCAGGTGTGAAGACACAAGGGATTCTGGGAAGTGTAGTGCAGACGAAGACAGAGAGGTGCAGACGAAGACTGTGACAGTAACCTGCTATTAGAAATAGATCTTTGAAATTAGACTTTTTCTAGCCCACAAAAATGACTTCTGCTGAGATAATTTGACAGGTTGATTTAGTCAGATTAAATTGACTTGCATGAAACCAGTTAATTTAGATGTCACATTAAGCACATTTAGGTTAACTGGAAGAAAAAAAGATGGATGGAGGAACAGAGATCCGCAAGTCCGTGGCGGAGGCGGTGTGACGACTGACCAAGGTGGAGCCGGTGGGATGAGGGAACCCGGTGGAGTCAAAAGGCAGAGGGTGTCAAGGTGGAGCCAACAGGTCGACGGGCTGAGACGGTGCGAGGTGGTCAGAGGCCGGAGGCGGAGCCACTGGATCTATCCGCTCAGGCACTGATCTCTTCCGGCACTTCTCTTCCGGGGCGAGGGTCCACACTGGCCTCTTATCCTTGGGCGCTGGATTGACCATTAATGATTAACCATTATGATCAGTTAGATTAAATAATAGACAAATGTATTAAACTGAACGAGAAGAGATGTTGAAGCTGTCCCCTTATGTATGGTAATACAATTAAAAGACTAACACTTGTGCAGGTGTTCAGCTACTTCTTATTGCTTTGATAGTGTTTGATTCAGAATTTCAATATGGTACTACTGAGTTTTGAAAATAATGACCTACGCAATTACACTGAACTCAGATGGCTTCTCCACTAAGTCAACTCCTATCAGCAAGCTCTTTATGCAGAGAAAACATGGGATAGAGATATTAGAAGTGTCTGACAGATGTTCCCTGAGAGAAACAATCAGTATTACAATCCATTACTGTCAACCATCTATTAAAGTTTATTATCTCTGTGCAGTCATTGTAGACATGAACAACATTCAGAACAACATTCAGGCAACATGATAGGTGTTTTTGAAGAGACTCTACAAATGTTTTCAAAGTTCTCTACTCCTTTGTGGACACACACACACACACACACACACACACACACACACACACACACACACACACACACACACACACAAAATCAAGGTGGTATTTGTCAGAACCCACAGTTGAACGTTTTATTAGTCATTGCATGTCTGGTAAAATGTCACTGAAATGTTTGCCTGGAATACACCGACATATACTGCTAAATGTTGGCTATCTTGGCAGTCTATCCATCAAGTCAATAAAAAAGTTCATATTACATTTAGTTAATTTATTACATTGGAAATACAGGGTCAGATCAAGTGCATTGCACTGTGGGATACAGTACTCAGTGTACCATACCTTGTGAACAAGATGCTTAATTGTATTGAATGCACATTTGTTATGTACTTCAAATCTTATAAGTACATTTAAAAAAAAGTACTTCATGTTTCTCAGTCTTTGTAATGATGTCAAACTAAAGGTTTTATGTTAAAATACATTTAAATTCATTATGTTGTAATAATATTTTGTGGTGATTTAAATTACTAAATACATTTAAATTAAGTAAGTACTTGATTATAATTTCAACTATTGTATTCAAAGTATGGTGTTTCTGTAATAAGTGCTCTAAGTCTCAGCCTTCCGTATATGTCCGACATATTGCAGTGTTAGTATGAATATCATGGTAGTGTGCTCTTCTAAACATAGCCTTTATTAGCTTAGCTTCACATTTCAAATCAGCCCATGTTGCTAACGAGCAACACACGTCCGAGCAGGACACATTAGCAATCAATGTTGTTCAAACAGCGCTGCGACTCTGTCCTTGTGCCCTTCTGAGGAGAATAACCCTACTCAGTAGCCTTTCACATGCAATTAAGCTGTTTGTTTTACATGCATTTGTGGGTCCTGGAGGTCTGACAGACACAGGGCAGACCCTGCTCCCTATTGAGAACCATCTGCCGTACAGCCAATTAATATTCAGTAGGCCTTCTGGTAGAGCTTATATTCACATAACCTGCTCCGAGAACAGCTGATGAAGGGGAGATGCCTCTGAGAATCACAGTTTCTTGTGTGGACAGACTGTGACAATGTCAATGCATCTTACGTGTGAGATGTGGTAAACTGCAAAGGAGCAAACAGTATTTTTTCTTGCTGGTTCATGCGGTTCCAATTTTAGCCTGGTGGATTGTCTTTGATATTTACTTAGCTGTTCACATGAGTTAAGCAATAATGTAATTGACACCAACGGTTGCTGGAAATACAGTGAAGATCAGGTATTAATAATCCACTCAGAAGGTACAATACGAGACAAGCAAACAAAACCAACCGCTATGCAGAAACGTGTCCGGACAATGGGTGATACAAACACAGCAAATTAAAAAGCAACGCAAACGAGGGTAATTAATGACACACAGCTAAACAGAAAACTAATCATATCTGTTACCATGACAACTGAAGAGTGGCGGGGAAACTGAACAACGGAGAACATGGGACTGAGAAAAACAAACTAAAAGTCCATGAAAATTAAACGAACTGAACAGGGGTGCGTTTCCCAAAACCATCGTTAGCCAACTATGGTCGCAAGTTCCATTGAACTCTATTGGTAACGACAGAACTTGCGACCATAGTTGGCTTTGGGAAACGCACCCCAGAACTGTGACAGTAATGGCAACATACAGTAGTTTAGTAAAACCATGGGGTCATTCATTCATTCATTCATTCATTATTTATTTGTAAAGCACATTTAAAACCAGCCCATGGTTGACCAAAGTGCTGAACAGGACAGAGTAATCAGTACAAGGATAATACGATATAATAAAATTGCAAGAGCAATCGATAGGATTACAAGCAATATAATAAATAATACATTAAATAGAATACAATTAAAGGTTAAGAGAATGCTTTAAGGATCCACATTAAGAAAGTGTTTTTTAAAGTGTTTTGAAAGTGGCAAATGACGAAACTGTTCTGATTGATAGGCGATTCCATAATTTGGGGCCTGCTACTGCAAAAGCTCGGTCACCTCGATGTTTCAGTCTCAATCTGCGCACAGAGAGCAATCCAAGTTATAGACCTAAGTAACTGTCACGGGTATGGTGCGGATGAAGACAGGCAGAGGCACAAAGCTCCAATTCAAACTTTTACTAAT
Source organism: Phoxinus phoxinus (assembly GCF_949152265.1). Taxonomy (NCBI): domain Eukaryota; kingdom Metazoa; phylum Chordata; class Actinopteri; order Cypriniformes; family Leuciscidae; genus Phoxinus; species Phoxinus phoxinus. The sequence continues at coordinate 11,513,478 of NC_136882.1, read as the reverse complement.
AATACATTTACACAAAAACGGGTACAGGCAGCTGGGTAACACATCCAATACAACGTAACATAAACATTGACCGACAACTCAAAGGTGAAAGACAGGAACTTAAATACACAGAGGATGACGAGGGTACAACAGGTGATGACAATGAGGGATGATTAACTGATTAACTAGACAGGTGATGAAAATGAACTAATGATGATGAAGAAAACAAACAGAAAGTCCATGATAAACGTGACATAACGCCCCCCTTCAACAAGGCGCGACCTCGCGCCGTAGAACAACAAAGGGGTGGGGGGGTGGGCGCCCTGGAGGCTGATGAAGGGGTGGCCGATCTGGAGCAGGAAGCCGCCAGGGCGGAGCAGGACGTGCAGGCGGCCAGGGCGGAGCAGGACGTGCAGGCGGCCAGGGCGGAGCAGGACGTGCAGGCGGCCAGGGCGGAGCAGGACGTGCAGGCGGCCAGGGCGGAGCAGGACGTGCAGGCGGCCAGGGCGGAGCAGGACGTGCAGGCGGCCAGGGCGGAGCAGGACGTGCAGGCGGCCAGGGCGGAGCAGGACGTGCAGGCGGCCAGGGCGGAGCAGGACGTGCAGGCGGCCAGGGCGGAGCAGGACGTGCAGGCGGCCAGGACCCTTCGGGCGGCCATGGCGGTGTGGACCCTTCGGGCGGCCATGGCGGTGTGGACCCTTCGGGCGGCCATGGCGGTGTGGACCCTTCGGGCGGCCATGGCGGTGTGGACCCTTCGGGCGACCATGGCGGTGTGGACCCTTCGGGTGGCCATGGGAACCGTGTCGGAAGGGCCTCCACGATCCCCTCAGAGGACTTATTGCCCCCCCCAAAAATTTTCTTGGGGAGGTCAGCACTGGACTGGACCAGCGGCGAAGAGGGCTCTGAGCTGACCGGGGCCAGCGGCGAAGAGGGCTCTGAGCTGACCGGGGCCAGCGGCGAAGGCGGTCCTGGGCTGGACGGGACCAGCGGCGAAGGCTCTGGGCTGGACGGGACCAGCGGCGAAGGCTCTGGGCTGGACGGGACCAGCGGCGAAGGCTCTGGGCTGGACGGGACCAGCGGCGAAGGCTCTGGGCTGGACGGGACCAGCGGCGAAGGCTCTGGGCTGGACGGGACCAGCGGTGCAGGAAGCTCTGGGCTGGACGGGACCAGCGGTGCAGGAAGCTCTGGGCTGGATGGGACCAGCGGTGCAGGAAGCTCTGGGCTGGACGGGACCAGCGGTGCAGGAAGCTCTGGGCTGGACGGGACCAGCGGTGCAGGAAGCTCTGGGCTGGACGGGACCAGCGGTGCAGGAAGCTCTGGGCTGGACGGGACCAGCGGTGCAGGAAGCTCTGGGCTGGACGGGACCAGCGGTGCAGGAAGCTCTGGGCTGGACGGGACCAGCGGTGCAGGAAGCTCTGGGCTGGACGGGACCAGCGGTGCAGGAAGCTCTGGGCTGGACGGGATCTCAGGAACAGAAAGAAGCGTGAAGGCGGCCATCCTGGGAACCAGAATTAGGCGTGGCCGCCTTTTTGGCTGGAGACTCCCCAAAGCTGCTGCTAGATCCATTTGTGGGTCGGTCAATCTGTCACGGGTATGGTGCGGATGAAGACAGGCAGAGGCACAAAGCTCCAATTCAAACTTTTACTAATAATACATTTACACAAAAACGGGTACAGGCAGCTGGGTAACACATCCAATACAACGTAACATAAACATTGACCGACAACTCAAAGGTGAAAGACAGGAACTTAAATACACAGAGGATGACGAGGGTACAACAGGTGATGACAATGAGGGATGATTAACTGATTAACTAGACAGGTGATGAAAATGAACTAATGATGATGAAGAAAACAAACAGAAAGTCCATGATAAATGTGACAGTAACCTGGATTGGTTGTGATCATGTATTAAGTCAGATAAGTAACCTGGTGCTAGGCCGTGTAATGATTTAAAAACAAAAACTAGAATCCATGGTTATGGCGACCAATTAAAAGTTACAAGCAACATATATAGGCCTATTAATGTTTAAAATTCAGGGGTCATTAAGACATTTTTGGAAAGAAATGAATACATTTATTCGGTATAAGAACTCTTAAAATGTATCAAAAGTGACAGTGAAGACATTTTTCTAAGTCCTATAATGATTCATATTTAAAATAAAAGTTTTTATTCATCATGAAAAAAAGGTACAGTATAATCATATTTTACTGTATTTTATCAAATAAATGCAGCCTAGAGAGTGCACTGTAAGAGACCCTCTTTCAAAAACATTTTAAAATCTTACTGCGCTAAAAAATAAATTACAATCAATGTTTTTGCCAGTGCTTGTTTCATATAAGGGCCCTTAAATGCATGAAATGGACCCTTCTTTTCCATTTCCATGAGCATGGCAGATCTCCTTGTGGAAAACAGGCTTTCAAATACATTCAACTGAATAATCTGTCATCATATATTAAATAGATATGAATGCCAGAAATTATACACAGACTGTGATTCATTCAAAAACTATTATGTAGAAATGAATTTATGACATGTTTTTATCAATCCTACTTTATTTCTATAATATCTAACATTAAACACTTGGTATTAAGCAAATTAAAGTATAACATATTTAATCAATCATTTTAAGTATGCAATATGTCTTAATAATCCATGCCTTTTCAAGTAGATATAGATACTGTAATGAAAAATAGGAGCCATATTCTTTGTGCTTTGAAAAGAGCGAGTTAAAATACAAAAAAAGACAAGCATTACACAGGCCCCTCTAAGCTTCTTCTCGCTTGACTGACCTTGAATGAAGCCTCTGATGAGAAGAAAAGCTATTTTCACTTACCTCACCATGCAGACGTGCCAGTCCTGGAGGCCTGTGATCTTCACAGCTCAGCTGGCCGGTTTTCACCTGCCTCTATTTTCCTGTGGATCTGTAACCATAAAACACTGTTCAATTAATACAGTCCCTCCACATTCACACCCAGGGTTTGTGTTGTATTAGAGAGCATATTACAGCAGGCATGGTAGTACTTAACAGCAACGGTGCGAGAGAAAACAATGGGACGAATGGAGCAATTACTGTAGCAATGATTTCAGTTTATTTTTCACAATGCTGTTTTTGAAATGGTGAACTGGTCTTTATTGCAGAATACACACTTGATGCAAACTTTGGCATCACCTTGAAGGGGTTTATTTTGTGATAATGACTGGCTGTCTACACACATTATCTGGATTATTACACGGCTAGCTGCAAAATACATGAATGGCAAATATTGATTTGAAGACAGAGACTGATAGAGTGATACAAGCAACATGAAACTAACACAGCCATTGTATGTAAAAAGGCAACAGCTATAGGTGTTTTTTGCAAGCTCACTGCAAAACATGCCTCTACCAGCATTTTTTGCTAAAACATGCATATGCATGCAATTCACTGCAGTTTCCAGATTAAATGAACACTAATGACACGAACATCAACAACTTTTATTATTTTTCACACAAATTGTGATTACAAATCACTAAATGGTTTAGCTCCGCAGTACTTGAGCGAGCTCTTAACACATTATAGTCCTTCACGTCTATTGCGATCTCAAAATCCCGGCCAGTTAATAATACCTAGAATATCAAAATCGACTGCTGGCGGTAGATCCTTTTCCTACTTAGCACCAACACTTTGGAACAGAATTCCTACCATTGTGCGGGAAGCAGACACACTCTGTCAGTTCAAAGCTAGATTAAAGACACATCTCTTTGACCTAGCATTCACATAATGCATTTTAGACTTCTATAACTCAATGTTAGGCTGCATAGATTAGGTCAGCCGGAACTGGGAACACTTCCCTTAAATCCTGATCTACTCGTTACATCATAAGAAGAATGGCATCTACGCTAATTTTAGTGTCTTTGTTTATTCCGAGGTTTTCCCGCAGCCTGCCGGATCCAGGCCGTATCCAGATCTGACGAAGGACCTTCGCCTGGACCCGATGACAACGCAGTGCTGAAGTGCCAACTAGTCTCTCCCTATGGAGGATCCCTTTACCACTCTACAGATAAAGCTGTCGGGATCATTTCGGTTTTGCGTATCTACCCCGAAGTGATACAATTCTGTCTAAAAATTTCAAGGCCAGACAAGTAGTTTAAGGCTTGGTTTGTAGGGAATTACAAACCTGCGCACATATATTCAAGCGCACATAACTATATAATTATTTCTTGATGCGCATGTGAGCGCCATCAGTGTTTCTCACAGGTTCGTGTTTAAAGTCTGTTTAGAGAGAGCGGTCTCTAATTTAATAACTAATGATCGTTGCGACGAAAGTGAATCAATGAAAACTATCTTTAGAAAATAACATTATTCAAGAACCGCTATAAAGCCAAAACAATCTGTTACCTTAAATTATAGGTTTATCTCTGTAAAGCTGCTTTGAAACAATCTACATTGTTAAAAGCGCTATATAAATGAAGATGACAGATTATTGCAGATTATTGATTAATGAAGACTTAACATACTTCCTATTCCTTGCACAATACATGTTATTCTGTTATTATGACCTCAAAACACTTTTATCACAATGAATGAATTGTTGTAACAACAAACTAATAAATGTTGACATTTGCACACCTATGCAGCTCCACATGTATGACTTGACAATTCTTAATTTCAGTATTTATTACAAATAATTTATCTGTGCACATCATTATTCTTTGATTTATTGATTTATTGATTTATTCATGTGCACTCATAATCTTCAATTAAAATAACTTCTTACCTCTCGCAACAACATCTCTTCTCTTCTCTTCTCTAATGGCATGTTTTCCGGTGAAGGTCAGAACACACAAGACTACAATAGCAAACAACAATTATCCTGATGGACAAAATCAAGTCCCGCCCCCTTCATCAAGTCCCTCCCTTTCCTTGTTCAAGAAGCTGTTTCACTCGGATATATGTCACAACAGGGAAGAAAAGACAATGGGCTTTATACACAGCTGCACTACTTCCTGAACTTTAGCCAGCTCCTTTGTTTCCTGTCTGCCATTATTGGACAAACTGATTAATCCAGGTGTGCCTGACCAACAACAATAATCAGACACACCTGGATTAATCAGCTTGTCCAATAATGGCAGACAGGAAACAAAGGAGCTGGCTAAAGTTCAGGAAGTAGTGCAGCTGTGCATAAAGCCCATTGCAACATCTATTTCATTCTGACTTTAAACTCGCTCGGTAGCTCATCTGGAACAGCATCACAGGGATATGTCCTGTGAAACACAAGTCACAATAAAAGATGAAAGACTAAATGTGTTGGTAACACTTTATAATAACTGCACGCTATGAATCATTAGCTAAGCATTAATAAACAGTTAATTCATCATTTATAAATGAAGTATTGCTTTATTTACAAACCAGTTATTTAGGAGTTGTCAGTGGTTCAAAAGATCGATCACTTAGAAAGTGTAAGTAAATGATTAATAAACTATTTAAACGTACATTCAAAAATATTTATATGTTCTGTATCACTCTATTGTGTTTGTTTCCTTTTTTCTGTTTAGAACATAACTGAGTCTTTTAATCTCCTTTGTAAATGCTTTACAAGGCATGAATAGTCCTCAATTTAACTGAGCTCACAAAAATAGTTAACTGACCACTACTAAAAGCTTTATACCTGAATTAACCATGACTTACAGTGAAATACATGTTAATAAAGCATTTATTAACACACTAAGTAACTATTACCATATGTCTGAATAATAAGATGTATGAATGTACATTTAAATAGTTTATTAATAATTTACTTACACTTTCTAAGTGATCTTATGAACCACTGACAACTCCTAAATAACTGGTCTGTAAATAATACAATACTTAATTAAGAAATGATAAATGATCATTAATAAAGTATGAAAATACAATTATTAAACTCATGATAGATATGCTTATAAATAAAGAATAAAGCATTTATAGCTTTATTTATAAACTGCTTATTAATGTATATTAATACTTTATAAATTATTAATTAACTGTTTACTAATGCTTAACTAATGATTAATATCATGCAGTTATTATAAAGTGTTAACAATGTATGTGCTTTTTTTTTTTTTTATCTATCGGTTAGGTTTAGGGTTTGATTTAGGGTTTAGGATTTAGGGTTTAGCGCCATTCTCGGGATATTTAATTTCCAAACTTCCGCGATACATGCAACAACAAACATAAATATATATATATATATATATATATGCTTGGAAACATCACAGTGGAGCGGTGCTTACTGTGAACGGTACGAACTGTACAACTGACTTAAACAGAGCAGTGTAATTTTTTTATGTTAGGTTGACTATTTTATTATTAAATTTTATTAAGGCTATGATGAACATGCTGCGGTGTGTGTGTGTGTGTGTGTGTGTGTGTGTGTGTGTGTGTGTGTGTGTGTGTGTGTGTTCACACAGGACATCATTCAAAGTGTTTCTCTATATTTGTGTACACTCGCAATAAAGCACAACATTGTGCTTTTGTTAAACTATAAACTCTTGTCAAACTGTAACCTACAACTGTCACCCAACCAAAATATCTCACACACACACACACACACACACACACACACACACACACACACACACAGAATGGCAGAGAGACAGAGAGAGACACAATCCACATTCAAACCACAATATCTGACTTTCTGTTGGTCGGAGCTAATGACTGTAAATTAGAAAGTTGTTCGGCTTGATAAGATCAATATACACGCTGAGTTTTGTAACTGTAGGTAAAACTATAACTAAGTTATAACACACTTTATGCATCCTTTTTTAATCATAAATTTGTTTCCTCGCCACGGCCAAACCGTTCGAGATATCAAAAATCCCCTGGCAATTTATCATCTTCCATGTCTTGACTTCATGCTGACCGAGTTTCGTGGTCATCGGATGAATTCTCTAGGAGAAGTGTTTCAAATGCGAGAGCAAGCGTTCTCCAATCAACCCGTAATAGCCGACTTCCTGTTGGGCTGGCGTAAAACTTGACCCAGGGAAAGTTGTTCGGCCCGATTAAATCTATGTGTACCGAGTTTCATATTAATTCATGCAAGCGTGTTTGATACACGGACAAGTGTTCGAATCCCATTCCAGGGGGCGCTGTCGAGCCCCCCTGCCACGCCCGGGTACCAGCTTCAGCCCGGCCCTGATGGCAGTGTTATGGTGTAATGTACCCCCCCCCCCCCATTATTCATCTTAAATACTATTTTATTTAATGTCAGTGTATTTAAACAAGTCATCTTTATTCCACAGTTGTTGTTTAATTTTTCTGTATTTTTGTTGATGTCTTGTTATTTATAGTTATTTATATTTAATATTTCTGTTCCTTTCATGCTCTATCTGCACAGTATGATGTATGTATATTTTCTGTCTGTAACTTTTAAGCTAAAAGCTTGGCAGACGAGATTTGGAGAAGGGAGATCTGAAAAGGTCGCGAGATTGAAAAGAAAGGGAATAGCGCGAGACGATTGATGAAGAGCATTGTTGTTGCTATTGTTACCGAGATTGTTTTTGGGTGTTGCAAGTGTTCCTGAAATAAAACCCGACCTTAAATCTTCATAAAACGCACGTGTGGACCTCGTGTGTAACAAAATTGGTGGCCCGTACGGGGATTTCAAGGAATGCGAACAGCAGCGCGAGCAACAGAGAGACATACACGGAGCGGCTGCAGCAGTGAGCGCGTGAGTGAGAGGGCAACGCGCGAAAGCTAAAATGGATCTTCGGGAGTTGCAAGATAAACTCGGCGCGGATCTACCTCATCTGACGTTCGATCAACTGAGGGAATTGGCAGCGTTTGCAAAAGTTCCCGACGATGAGGTAACAAAAAAACATGTTTTGATACATCGAATTAATGAAGAGATTGATGGAGTAATTGAAAAAGAGGATGAGGATGTAGCACGTCAGTTTGTTGTCAGTGTGTTGGAATTGATTAAAGAAATGAAAGGCCAGGGTGCTTGTTTGGCCGCGATGAGCTTAAGGGAGAATGAAGATGAGCTGGAAAAGTTGAAAAAACAATATGCAGACCTCCGACTGAGTTTCCAGGACTCTACAAAAGCATTAGAGAGTGAAATTATGAGGTTAAGTGATCAAGTACGGATCAAAGAGAACAGAGCAGCTCCAGCTATATTAATGGATGCTCCACCACAGCCATCACGAGTGCCAGAGGTGACGATCAGGCGTGATTTCAAAATTTGGGGACAAATTGGTGAGAGAGGTCAGAAAGATCGTCTTTCTTACACAAATTTGATGCATCAGATTGAAAGTGGAGTGCAGAAAGGCCATACAGAGACAGAAATTGTGGATGCAGTGGTGAGGGCCATCAGTCCAGCTCTTAGTCTCCGGGATATGTTAGAAATTAAAAGTCATCTGACCCTTCTCCAATTAAAAACCATACTCAAGGGCCATTTTAAAGAGGACAGCCCCACAGATTTGTATCACAAGCTGGTGAACATCACACAAGACAGTCGTGAATCACCCCAAAACTTCTTGTTCAGAGCCATAGAACTAAAAGAGAGGCTACTAATCGCTTCCAGAGATGGAGAGGCTGAGGAACAGTACAGTGCTGAGCTCATCCAAAAGAAATTCTTGAGATCTGTCGGTACCGGACTTACAAGTGATCACATAAAATTCCAGTTAAAAGCTGATCTGGAAAATCAGTCCATCACCGATGAAGAGCTCATTGAGAAATTGAATGAGGCTGCAGGTATTGAAAATGAAAGACAACAGAAACAAAAGAAAAATACATATACAAAAGTGACTAAAGTAAATGAGCTCCATGCCGATGTCCAGGTACTTCAAAGACTGGGAGAAGCAGCAGATGGACAAAAACTCACGGAGGGTGCAACAGCCAGAGGGAAAGAACCGAGGGCCCAGAGCTACACATCCAAACGTGAGGCTGAGTTGTTTGAAATGGTCAAACAGTTGAAAGAGGAGATAACGGAAATCAAAAACAGCATCCGGGAATCACAACCATCTTTCCGTCAGAGCCGCCCATCTTTCAAGAAGATATGTAAATCGTGTCAAGACAGTGGTAACAGTGAGCAATGTAATCACTGTTTTAAATGTGGTCAGCCGGGACACTTTTCTAAGGGCTGTAGGGCACCACGGCATACAGTGAATGTAGATCAAGTGATGACAATGGATCCAACAGCACTTCACACCCAGAGTCAGAGACAAGGTGGACCATGTGACGACAACACGAGTGAGCTGCTCTGCCGAACTATAAATCATATGGTACAGCAAGAAAAGGTACAACAGCACTCTGCAAATTCAGACAGGCTGGAGGGGTCCATCTATGCTGCCCACCTTTCCCCTAAGCGTAAAGCTCAACTGCTGAGCTTGATAGGAAAAAAATGCACTGTCAATTGCTTCCTGGATGGTGTCCCTACGCAAGCGTTATGGGATACGGGTTCACAGGTCTGCCTGATCAATGACAAGTGGCGCAAAGAACATCTGCCTCACACAAAAGTAAGGGACACAGAGGAGATACTGGGACCAGGGACATTGACTGGAAAGGCTGTAAATCAGACGGACATCCCTTTCAGAGGATGGATCGAAGTAAAGTTCCAGCTTGAGCCCTCTGGCATATCCAGCACAGAGCTTATTGTGCCATTGTTGGTAGCGGAAACATCTGGTGTGGCAGAAGAGCCAATTATTGGATATAATGTGATCGAATATCTGATACACCAGGAGAAAGAACAACCATCTCAAGCTATGGTTAAAACGCTGACTGCTGCCTTCTCCGTAGATTGTAAGAGAGCAGAGGGACTCATGAGATTGGTCCAACAGGGAGATTCAAACTCTAGTGAGGGAACCGTGAAAGGGAGCAGGCAACGAACAAAAATATTACCTGGTGAGACAAAAGTAGTTAAGTGTTCAGTGCGTACCATTCCTCTGACATGTAACCAGGAAATGCTGTTTGTTCCAAGTGAGACTCCTGACTGGCCTGAGGGACTGACAGTCACTGAGAATGTGGTCAAACTCCAGAAGGGTACTCGATCAAAAGTCTTCATTCCAGTAAGTAATGACACCTACCATGATATTACACTTCAACCACGCACCGTGTTAGGCCAGGTACAGAGTGTAAAAGCTGTCTATCCTGCTGCTGCAAAACCTGTGGATTTCGAAGAGGTAATGAGTCACAAAGGGGAAACACCAGGAGGAGACAAAGCTGAAATGGCAATAGAAGTGGATTCAGAGTACATGGTGCAGCCTGATGGAAACCGATGGGATCCACCTGTTCCTGTGAGTCATTTGCTACCTCAACAGCAGGAGGAGGTAAGAAAGTTGCTGAGGGAGGAATGTGCTGCTTTCTCCAGAAATGATGAAGACATTGGTTGTATCCCATCACTGGAGTTGAAAATCAGACTGAAAGACACAACACCAGTGAGGCGAACATATATGTCGGTACCCAAACCACTTCATAAAGAAGTCAAAGAGTATCTAGAAGACCTCTTGAACCGTGGTTGGATCACAAAATCCAGGTCTGCTTATTCATCGCCTATGGTATGTGTGCGGAAGAAAGATGGGAGTCTGCGATTGTGCTGTGACTATCGCGAACTGAACCAGAGATCTATCCCAGACCGTCATCCAATTCCCCGCATTCAAGACATGCTGGACAGTCTCAGTGGAAGTGCTTGGTTTTCCATCTTGGACCAAGGAAAAGCTTACCACCAAGGGTTTTTGGAGGAGAATAGCCGACCACTGACAGCTTTTATTACACCTTGGGGGCTCTATGAGTGGGTCCGCATTCCATTCGGCCTGTCTTCAGCACCCGCAGAGTTCCAACGCTGCATGGAGGAGTGTCTGATAGGGCTGAGAGATGAGATATGTCAGCCATACTTGGATGACAATCTAGTTCACAGCAAAACCTTTGAAGACCACCTCAGAGACCTGAGGAAAATCTTGCAGCGCTATCAACAACATGGGATTAAGCTGACAGCCCGAAAATGTGAAGTTTTTAAGAATAAGGTGAGGTTTCTGGGAAAGCTTGTGTCCAAAGATGGTCATACGATGGACCCTGCCGACCTAGCACCTGTCCAGGCCTTGCGGGAGCGGAAACTTGAAACAGTAGGTGACCTTCGGAAGTTGTTGGGATTTATATCATATTATCGCTCATACATACCAAATTTCTCCAGGATAGCTACACCTCTCTATGACCTTCTGAGCCAGGAAAAGAGTGCATGTCAGACAGCTGCTAAAAGAGAGAAAAAAACTGCTAAGAAAGGAAACAGCCAGGGACAACTCCCCTCCAACCATCCCATCGTCTGGATGCCGAAGCACCAGGAGGTGCTCTGTCAGTTGATTGATTTTCTGTCACAACCCCCTGTTTTAGGTTACCCAAATTTTGAAGAGTCGTTCATCCTCCACTGCGACGCATCCCAGGAAGGGCTGGGATCCGTGCTATATCAAAGACAGGAAGGCAAGCTCCGGGTCATTGCTTACGGATCCAGAACTTTATCAGCTGCAGAAAAGAACTATCATCTGCATTCAGGAAAACTTGAGTTCTTGGCCATGAAGTGGGCTATCTGTGAGCGCTTCAGAGATTACCTCTACTATACTCCTTCTTTTGTTGTCTACACAGACAACAATCCATTAACATATGTGCTCACGACAGCCAAACTAAATGCCACTACACATCGCTGGGTTGCAGAGCTGGCTGATTTTAATTTCACCATTAAGTATCGTCCAGGGAAAACCAACGCTGATGCAGATGGATTGTCGCGCATGCCATTAGAGATGGAGGAGTATATGCAGAAGTGTTCGATAGAAGTGAGTCCAAATGTCATCAGCTGTGTGACCCAAGCTCTCAGTATTCAGTCAAAAGAACACACTCCGTGGATGTGTCCAGTGACCATCGAGACCGCACTGGCTGAAGAGGAGAATACAGTGTTGAACTTTGACAAAAGAGTGCTGAGGGAAGCTCAGGAACAGGATCCAGTGATCAGCACGGTGATGAACTGCGTAAGAACAAATCGATGGCCTAGAGACAGGGATTGGAGTGGTCATGATGGCCGTGCTGTACTGATGCGGGAGAGGAAAAGATTGTTCCTGGATGAGCATGGAGTCCTGTACAGGACAACAGCAACTCGATCACAGCTGGTGCTGCCCAAGAAGTTCCATGGTTTGGCCTTCAAAGAGTTGCACGAAAACATGGGTCATCTAGGTGTAGAGCGGACGCTCCACCTAATGAGAGACAGATTCTACTGGCCACATATGCAGAGGGACGTTGAACATCAGGTCTTAAGAGTATGTCGCTGTCTCAAGACAAAACGCCCCAACAAGCCAAATCGAGCACCACTTACCAATATTGACACAACACACCCCTTTGAGTTAGTTTCAGTGGACTTTCTTCATTTGGAGAAATGCAAAGGCGGGTATGAATATATCTTAGTCATTATGGACCATTTTACCCGCTATGCTCAAGCATATGCATGCCTCAACAAGTCAGCTAAAACAGCAGCTCAAAAGATTTTCGGGGATTTTGTGTTGAAATTTGGTTTCCCCACAAGATTGCACCATGACCAGGGGAAGGAGTTTGACAACCAGTTGTTCGCACAACTCCAGCAGCACAGCGGTATTAAAGGCTCCAGAACGACCCCCTACCACCCACAGGGGAACGGTCAGGTGGAGCGATTTAATAGGACACTCTTGTCCATGTTGCGGAATCTGACTGACAGGGAAAAGATGGATTGGAAGAACTCCCTGGCACAAGTAGTGCACGCATATAATTGCACACGCAATGAGGCAACAGGATTTGCTCCTTACTTTCTGCTGTTTGGACGTCATCCGAGGCTCCCTATTGATATCATGTTCAACCTCAGCCCCAGAGATCAATCATCATCTCATCAAGAGTATGCAAAAAGTTGGAGAAAGCGAATGGATCAGGCATACAAGCTGGCTTCAGAATCTGCGAGCATGGCAAGCGGGAAGGCCAAGGACAGGTACGACAGTAAGACACATGGAGTGGAGTTACAGCCAGGCTGTAGAGTTCTCATTAGGAACATGAGTGAAAGAGGGGGCCCAGGAAAACTGCGATCATATTGGGAGGAGCAGGTCTATGTGGTCCAGAAAAAAAGATCAGAGTGTCCAGTCTATGAGGTGCAGCCTGAAACTGGGCATGGGCGAGTCAGGGTCCTTCATCGTAACATGCTTCTGCCTTGTGAATTCCTGCCTGTAGAAAAAACCACAACAACTCTGAGAAAGATGGTGAAAGGAAAACGCAGCAAAGCAAAGTCCGAGCAGCAAGCCGTGGAAAGTAGCTCTGAAGACGAGAGCGAATGGACAGGATTTTGCAGACCTTTCGAACCGGTCCAGCGGGAAGATCAGCTGCTGTCGGAGGCTGAAGAATTCTATCCACAAGTGACACAGAAGTCTGTAAAAGAAGACGGCCAATACAAGGAGACGGAGTGCAACATGGAAGAGATGGTTCCACAGCATGTTGAGGAAGTGATGATGAGGTGTGGAAATGGGGAAGAGGAGGCCTCAGAGGCAGAAGGATGGGTGACACTTGATAAAGGACCAGTAGAGTTGAGTCCGGAGCCAGATGACGGAGCCACCTCTGAGCAAGAGGGAAGTGGAATCCAGGGGCCGGAACCTGCATTACCACAGAGATTATATCCTTTGAGAAAACGAAAGCACAAACAGACATTCACTTACCATACTCTAGGAGAACCCACATTAGAATAAGACATACAATAGAGACTCATACACACATATGTAAAAAGCAAAACACAGGCAGATAGGAAAATGCACAGATTGCTACAAAAACAAAGGGGGGGTTGACCTTTATTGGGTGGATAACACAGTTAAAGATAGTTGAAGATGAGTTTAGATACATTGTTGTGTTGTAGAATTTGTATTTTCCATTGACCCTGTTCAATCAGATATGATAACGGCAGACCGGTAAAGAAGGGAATGAGGAACTGTGAACTGGGATAAATAGAATTTAAAGACGCCGGTGATGCTGATTGTCTCTTAGGTTATATTTGAGCTGATGGTACAAGAGACCTGCAGAAGGATACAGCGTCCATATTAAAGATGGGGAGTGTAGTTGCTTTCATGGTGCACAATGATGTCAATTACAGAAACATTGCAATAACACAGGAGGTAGTTGTTAATGTGATTTTGGGTTTAAGCCGTCATTGTATCCTTAAATAATACTTACTATAACAGACTCCTATAGCTCAACGACTTATGTCGGAGACATTTAGAAGACAGGGGATGTCGGGACGACATCATTTTTGGAGGGGAGAGTGTTATGGTGTAATGTACCCCCCCCCCCCCATTATTCATCTTAAATACTATTTTATTTAATGTCAGTGTATTTAAACAAGTCATCTTTATTCCACAGTTGTTGTTTAATTTTTCTGTATTTTTGTTGATGTCTTGTTATTTATAGTTATTTATATTTAATATTTCTGTTCCTTTCATGCTCTATCTGCACAGTATGATGTATGTATATTTTCTGTCTGTAACTTTTAAGCTAAAAGCTTGGCAGACGAGATTTGGAGAAGGGAGATCTGAAAAGGTCGCGAGATTGAAAAGAAAGGGAATAGCGCGAGACGATTGATGAAGAGCATTGTTGTTGCTATTGTTACCGAGATTGTTTTTGGGTGTTGCAAGTGTTCCTGAAATAAAACCCGACCTTAAATCTTCATAAAACGCACGTGTGGACCTCGTGTGTAACAGCAGCGGGTTCTGACCTGTGTGCAAAATTTCAAGAGTTTTCGAGCATGTTAAGGCCCTCAAAAGTGCCAGAGATTTTGCACACAGCAGAGAAAGGGTTAAACTAAACTAGCCCCCCTCCTCACACACACTCACACACACAGGGGGGCAGAGGGAAAATGCTCCAAACAGTACACATTCAAACCAAAATATCTGACTTCCTGTTGGTCGGAGCTAATGACTGTAAATTAGAAAGTTGTCTGGATCGAAGAGAAGAATATACGTACCGAGTTTGGTTACTGTAGGTAAAACTAATACCCCATTTTTGACTAAAGGTGGCGCTACTGAGCCCCTTACCACGCCCGTTTCTGAAACTTCGCACATGTCTATTACACAATAAATGTCAAATGCATGTTGAGTTTCATGCAATTTAAAGCATGTTAAGAGCCTCAAATGCATCCAAAAATAATATAAAAGTTGAAAGCGTTGCCATGGCGACAGTATTAAAGATATCAATAATCCTTTCACAGGTCTACATCTGTTGTGTGTTTACATTATACAGATGAAGTTTGAAGCAAATCGGGTAAAAATAAGAGGGTGATTTCAAAGCATTTTGAAAGTGACACACTTCCTGCTGCCAGTTGGTGGCGCTATAACTTTGACTCACAATAGTCACATCCATGTGATCGGCCTCTTACAGCGAACACACTGCTGAAGTTTCATCAAGATCAATTAATGTATGCAGAAGTTATAACACACTTCCTGTTTCCAATATTCGCCATAAATTCGTTTCCTCGCCACGGCCAAACCGTTCGAGATATCAAAAATCCCCTCGCAACTTTTTATCCTCAATGTCTTGACTTCATGCACACCGAGTTTCGTGGTGATTGGTTGAATCGTCTAGGAGGAGTATTTTAAATTCCATTGCATGTGTTTTTTAAACTACGCCAAATAGCCGACTTCCTGTTGGGCTGGGGTAAAAAGTCAGAGCATGAAGGATATATGAACCGGCGAGATCTATAAGTGTACCGAGTTTCATATTATTTCATGCAAGCGTGTTTGATTTATGGACCAAGTTTTCGGACCCCGTTCCAGGGGGCGCTGTCGAGCCCCCCTGCCACGCCCGGGTACCAGCTTCAGTCCGGCTGTAATGGCCGCGGGTTCTGACCAGTGTGCAAAGTTTCAAGAGTTTTTGAGCACGTTAAGGCCCCCAAAAGTGGCAAAAACCTTGAAAAAAAAATTATTATAAAGAAGAAGAAGAAGAAGAAGAAAAACAAAAAACCCTTAGAAGAACAATAGGGCTCTGCGCCCTTTCAGGGCTTGGGCCCTAATAAAACTTGGGCAGATTCACATTCATCTGTTTAAGATAAAAGTGAACACACTCCTTGGACATTTCACTTTGAAAGTGTAGCGAAACTTTCAACAGGCAACATAACATTATTTTGCAGACAAGTCGCCATATAGGCGCATTTTCCCAATGAGCCTGTTTTCAGAAAATGCCAGTTTTGCATCATTAAACAACAATATTTTGTTTTGGAAATCTTCAACTGACCTAATATTTTCTAGAAAACTGAACAAAATGTATTGTGTTCACATTAGCTGCTGTAACATGCACTTTATTTATATATTTTTCCCACTTTAGAAACTAAAAAAAAAACATTACCAAGGAAATCAAACATGGATGATTTGACTTAAATCTGTTTTCAAAAATAAGACATACCAGATATGGACTTTTCCATTGATGAGAAAAAGGTGAAGCATAAACATCTTTTTGGGTAGGCTTAACTTGTCTCTTGCAAATATGTTTGAAATGTGTAGTCACAGCTATAAAATGGACTGTGAAGAGAGAAAGTTGTAAAACAGCGCAATGGGTCGTGTTTCAGAGAGGATGTTGATGTACAAAGTATACCTCCCAGTGTCCCGGTGCTAGGTCTGCCGGCTATTTACAACCTTGCGGCCAGATCTATCACATCATTTGTGCAGAACCTCAGGGCCTTCATCCCTGCAGGCCCAACCTTTGAACCTCTGGGTCCCTCCCTCCCTTTTCCAACCGCCCCATTGTTGGTGTCTTGGAAAACCATCAGCTGACAGATTTACTGGTGTGAGCATTAGCTGAACTCAGGAGAGGGTACAGCCTTATAGAGTTACGCTCCAAGATGGCTCGCCTCCTCTTTGGAGGCTCAATAATTTACTGTACGGGCATCTCTGTGAACGCAGCAGTAAATGTACTGTTACTGTTAAAGGAGATAGGAATCGGACAGCTGCTCTGAGCAGATTCATTGCAGCACAGTAACCCTAATGACTCTGTTTGATGATATATGACAAAGACAGATTGAACTGCTGTTTTTAAGACTTCCTGAGAACTTGATTTTCTCTCTTGCCCTAATCATGATGTGTCTGTGAAAACCATCTTGTTCTTTATCTCTGTTTTCTTTGATTTCCAGACATTGCATTTTATATATTGACCAGGAATGTCAGGATTAGATTTATCTAATATTTCTTGAGTAATACATTGTCATAATCCACTTATACAGTAATAGGTTGAGCCTTATATTAATGTTCTGGCCTTTTAAATGTTCTGTCAGTCATTTTCTTTTTTATCGTCTAATGATCTTTACACTTCTTTTTTTGTTTGTTTCATTAGATTTGCCATCCACCATTAAATTATTATAAAAAGTATCCCCCTGTAGCCCAAGACTGGTTTCCCACTTAAGCTAATCAGGGCTGAGCCTGGATGGGAGACCTCCTGAGAAAACCAGGTTGTTGCTGGAAGAGGTGTTAGTGAGGCCAGCAGGGGGCGCTCACCCTGTGGTCTGTGTGGGTCCTAACGCCCCAGTGTAGTGACGGGGACACTATACTGTCAAAGAGCACCGTCCTTCGGATGAGACGTTAAACCGAGGTCCTGACTCTCTGTGGTTAAAAATCCCAGCATGTCCTTCGAAAAAGAGTAGGGGTGTAACTCCGGCATCCTGGCCAAATTTGCCCAGTGGCCTCTGTCTATCATGGCCTCCTAATCATCCCCATATACTGATTTGCTTCATCACTGTCTCCTCTCCACCAGTAAGCTGGTGTGTGGAGGGCGTTCTGGGGAAATATGGCTGCCGTCTCATCATCCAGGTGTGTGCTGCACATTGGTGGTCGTTGAAGAGATTCCCCCTTCTATGTAAAGCGCTTTGAGTACCCAGAAAAGCGCTATGTAATGAATTATTATAATTATTATAAATTGAGGTATAAATAAGGTTTGTAATCAGTGAGATTTTTTAATATAAGTTATTACTTTTATTCAGCAAGAAAGCATTAAATTGATCAAAACATATTTGAAAGATTGTTATAAAATATTTATTTTTTCAAATAAATTCTGGCCTTTTGAACTTTCAATTCATTAAAGAATCCTTAAAAATCTTTCTGTCGCCATTATGTTCAGTTCAAGGACTATTAGTTTGTATTTATTCAATTCATGCCTTCCTTTGTTTGATTTCCCGCCACTCTTTAGTTACCATGGTCACGTCATTATTAGTTCATTTGTTCCAGCTGTGTTCTATTAATTACCTTGTTTAGTTCACTATATAGTTGTACCCCTGTCTTCACTCTTTGTCAGTCTGGTCACAGTCACATTTAGTTGTTTTTTGCGCCGCCTGTTTTTGAGTATACTTGCTTTTAAACTTCGCTGTTTAAGCAAACTCCCCTTGACAGTTTCACTGTTTCCAATAAATATTTTCCAAATTTTCCAAAGAAATTCCACTGATAATAACAAATGTTTATTGAGCAGCAAATCAGTGTATTAGAATGATTTCTGAGGGATACTGTGACAGATACTGGGGCTGAAAAAATGAATAGGATCACAGGAATAAATAGCATTTAAATTTTTTTAATTGTAATAACATTTCTAAAAATATTTCTTACTGTATTGAAAAATCTGTATTTACAAAATTCTAAATCTAGTGTGCTTAATGTGCGTATACATAGAAAATACATAGAAAAACAGTATGTTTCGCAGCAAGAGGTCGCTTATTCAAAACAAGAACAAAGGCGTAGATTTATTATGCAGTGAAAGAGCCTGGAACAATTTTCGCTGCTGTTTTTATACATGATATGCAATGACACAGGCCGTTACACTGTTTAAAATAGCTGATTTCTCTGGATTTAAACATTGTTGGGAACATTTGGGATAATGTAAGTACACAAGTCAACAAAATATACAACACTGTTTTAGTGGTTTTTGGATATCTTAATCCAAAAATCTTACATATTGTGCAAAAAAAAATTTTTCAGTCAGTCAGCAATGTTACTTTATGAGGAAACCATCTAATTTCTGATCCAACCTCCTTGTGTTCAGCTAAGCCATAAATAAAATGCATTACGCAAAGGCCAGGATTACAGCATTGAGAGCTTTGATTAAAATTCATAGGAGTTTGATTTGCCAATTCAGTCTTTGAGGGAATAATGGAAAATTAATGTTTAATCCTATTAAGATAAGGATGCGTTCTTGGACGGGTCTCTTTCTGCATCTCCACAGCGACCATCCACCATAAATTGAATTCCTTCTATGACTGCAGAAGTCTCTGGCTTCCCTCAAGTCATTACCGAACCCAAGACCAGCTCAAAACATACAATATTGTTATGATAGTGTGCTTATCTGATTTCCAAATGGAAATCATGTGTGAACTAAATCACTCTGAATAACAGCTCTGATGGTATTAAAGGGATTTTGCCTGACACTGATAAGTAAAAGCAGAAATATGTTCAGATGACATGACTGCCCTTGGTGATATCATCCACATTACATCAAAACAGCTTCTATGATTCGTTTGTTCACATAAGTTTGTATGTGGTTGAACTGAGAGAAGTTGTTTTGTCAGTCCTTTGGCCTCAGAAGTTGAAAAACAGTCCACAAAAATGTAGAACTGAATTCTGAAGAGCGTTATACAGATTAAAAAACATTCCATTCAAATGGCCTTAAATAAATATAGAAGACAGATTTACTTTGTTAGCTGTGTGGTGAACTTGTTTATGGAAAAGTAGTTATGTCACATTTATGAGCTTGATCTCAATATTAGATCATAAATATATCTTTATAGGGTTTACTAGTACCCGCTTTTCTGGTGGTTCCCAACACATTTAGTCACATGGCATTTACGGGTTAAGTGATTGGCTCAAAAAACAAATGTGTATATAACTGAGCATCCATGTACTGTACGTAACGATCCATTACGTATAGTACATCCAGCTGAGCAACTGTCATTGAGATGAATAACAACAAAATAAATAACATTTCTGTCAGGATCACTATCGTCAAATATGATTGACAATATAGCATACAGTTTGGATTGGCGGTATAGTTCCGTTCTGGGCGAGAGCATGGATAGCATGGATAAGAGCAGGGAGAGCAGCAATAGCCCCCCTTGGGGTAAACAGAACCAACATGAATGTATGCAAATATATTTAATTCAAGATTTTAAAGTACAACATAATCCGAGAATTTATTCTGATTCAAGGGGAATCAGAAGGCCAAATCCTGACTGATGAGAGGAGGAGCTGGGGATGGAGGAGGGTAATTCGCTCCTGAGAAACGGGATAGCTGCTGATAATACTGAAGGAGCTTATATATGTATAAAGTTCTACCAGAAAGACTCGGGAGAATAAATACTGTGACAATTAACATTTATTAAGAGCTCAACAAGCAATCAAGTTCTTTGGCGTAGGCCCCGTCCGTTGCTTGCAATCCTAGGGTTCGGACTCTGCATATCCTGCCTGAAGACGAAGGCAGGGGCGCAGCCGACCCCCTGCGAAGTAAGGGAAGGGGCCATCTGGTGGTGGTGGGGTGGATGGAAGAGAAAGACTGTCACGAACACACACAGGAGAGAGAGGATCCAATTGCAGTATTTATTTAAGGGTAATCCGTACTCACAGTCAGTCCAGGCAAAGGTCAAAATCCAACAAAGACAATCCAAAGAACACAAGAACACACGAACAACAGGAACAGAAGTGTGGGGACAATATACAAGGACTCCGTGACAAACACTGAAACTGACAGGGTATATATACACAAGTGCTAAATTAGGTGACAAGAAACAGCTGAACACAATGAACACTAAGTGACAGACAGGATCATGGGAAATGTAGTGAGAATGTGGATGACACCGTGGGGAAGAGGACATCTAGTGGACACCAGGAATACACAAACCAGACACTGTGACATAACCCCCCCTCTACGGAGCGACTACCAGACGCTCCAAGACCCACAAAAAACAAACAAAACAAGAGTCCAGGCGGGAGGTGGAATGGTGGAGGATCAGGGGGAGGGATGGAGGGCCAGGACCATGAAGGGGAACAGGAACAGGGGATGACAACTTAACCGGCGGCCGTGGCGAAGCAGACAGTCCATCGGGCGGCCAGGGCGGAGACGACAGTCCATCTGGCGGCCAGGGCGGAGACGACAGTCCATCTGGCGGCCAGGGCGGAGACGACAGTCCATCTGGCGGCCAGGGCGGAGACGACAGTCCATCTGGCGGCCAGGGCGGAGAAGACCCCTCGGGCGGCCACGGCGGTGAAGACCCCTCGGGCGACGACAAGGACGAAGACGACCCCTCGGATGGCCACGGCGGTGAAGACTCCTCGGGCGGCCACGGCGGTGAAGAACCCTCGGGTGGCCACGGCGGTGAAGACCCCTCGGGTGGCCACGGCGGAGACGACCAGGGTGAAGACGACCACTCGGGCGGCCATGGCGGAGACGACCAGGGTGAAGCCGACCACTCGGGCGGCCATGGCGGTGAAGACCAAGGCGGAACAGAGACAGACCCTGGCTCAGGAACTGGAACAGACACCACCGGCTCAGGAACTGGAACAGACACCACCGGCTCAGGAACTGGAACAGACACCACCGGCTCAGGAACTGCAACAGACACCACCGGCTCAGGAACTGCAACAGACACCACCGGCTCAGGAACTGCAACAGACACCACCGGCTCAGGAACTGCAACAGACACCACCGGCTCAGGAACTGCAACAGACACCACCGGCTCAGGAACTGGAACAGACGCGGACACCGGCTCAGTAACAGACTCGGCAGGCGTGACGTGAAGCTCAGGCTCGGCGGGCGTGACGTGAAGCTCAGGCTCGGCGGGCATGAGGTGATGCTGGAGCGGGGCCGGCAGGGCGAGCAGCTCGGGCGGGGCCGGCAGGGCGAGCAGCTCGGGCGGGGCCGGCAGAGCAGCATGCCTAACCGGCGCGTCAGGGATGGCAGTCACCTCTGGGATGGTCTCTGGGTTAGGAACCACCAGATGGTCCGTTGAAGAGGCCTTTCTCCTTCTTCTCCTCCGTCTCCGGACCACCGGAATCGGAACAGCAGACACTGGCTCCGGCTCTGGAACAGCAGACACTGGCTCCGGCTCTGGAACAGCAGACACTGGCTCCGGCTCTGGAACAGCAGACACTGGCTCCGGCTCTGGAACAGCAGACACTGGCTCCGGCTCTGGAACAGCAGACACTGGCTCCGGCTCTGGAACAGCAGACACTGGCTCCGGCTCTGGAACAGCAGACACTGGCTCCGGCTCTGGAACAGCAGACACTGGCTCCGGCTCTGGAACAGCAGACACTGGCTCCGGCTCTGGAACAGCAGACACTGGCTCCGGCTCTGGAACAGCAGACACTGGCTCCGGCTCTGGAACAGCAGACACTGGCTCCGGCTCTGGAACAGCAGACACTGGCTCCGGCTCTGGAACAGCAGACACTGGCATGTCCAGGATCCGAGCCAGACGCTCCAAATAGTCCATCATTCCCTTGGCGGCCCCACCAATAGGCATCTCTAGATCTGTCTCAAACTGGGCAGACGGGACGTGAACAGTCTCCGACTGGGCAGACGTGATGTGAACAGTCTCCGACTGGGCAGTCGTGACGTGAACAGTCTCCGACTGGGCAGTCGTGACGTGAACAGTCTCTGACTGGGCAGACGTGACGTGAACAGTCTCTGACTGGGCAGACGGGACGTGAACGAACTCTGGCTGGGCAGACGGGACGTGAACAGTCTCTGGATGGGCGGACGTATGTTTTCCCCTTCTCCGCCCGCGATGGCTCTAATCCGTCCCTCACCAGTCCAGGGACGAAGGGGGGCCAAGGTGGAGGGTGGTGTTGGCCTTGTTCTCGACCACCTCCTCCTCTGTGACCTCCCCGGGTCCCACGAAAAATAACTAGGCGGGTCCCCTCAAAACAATCCCTCCTCTCCCGCTCGATGACTGGGGAAGAGAAGTTGGAACACATACCGCTGGATCCTTGCATTGACGGAGTCCTTCTGTCACGAACACACACAGGAGAGAGAGGATCCAATTGCAGTATTTATTTAAGGGTAATCCGTACTCACAGTCAGTCCAGGCAAAGGTCAAAATCCAACAAAGACAATCCAAAGAACACAAGAACACACGAACAACAGGAACAGAAGTGTGGGGACAATATACAAGGACTCCGTGACAAACACTGAAACTGACAGGGTATATATACACAAGTGCTAAATTAGGTGACAAGAAACAGCTGAACACAATGAACACTAAGTGACAGACAGGATCATGGGAAATGTAGTGAGAATGTGGATGACACCGTGGGGAAGAGGATATCTAGTGGACACCAGGAATACACAAACCAGACACTGTGACAAAGACATCTTGGTGTTATGTGGAGGATGAAGGGAAGGTCCCATCTTGGAGGTGTTGGGGAGGGTGGAGGTGAATGGGGCGACGGCATCTGCGAACTCAGACGTGTGTAAGTACCAACCTTTTATACCAAAAGTATTAGGATATGATTGGATAGATGAGAAGGTAATAAGTTACGTAACAATTGAGTCTTCCCGGGAGAACTTACGCTAGAGCTTCATTGATAGGCGTCGCATTCCTATTGGTAGACGTGGATCAGCTGAGAGTCAGCTTGACTAACGTGACCTGCCAGAACTAACTCTACGCTTGATACCTATGAAGAGAATACAAATTTCGCTTCACTGCCAATGGCACATTTCTGCATGTGTTTTGTGACAGCTATTTGTGCAATGGCAGCAATCAATGAACAGAAAACCATCATCATTCCACAGAGGATTTTATCTCTTCTCACACTTACTTCCCACTCTCATTGTTCAACCTTCAGCCTAATCCATCAAGCTCATGGCTTGGATCCCCTCTCTCTATCTGGAAACTTTTATTGCAATACGGTCCATAAAACTCAACAACAGTTATTACCATCTCACAATAGCATGGCTGAAGATGTGGGATCTATAATTAAATAGTGAACTGGGACATTTTTTTAGCCCCTTTAGACACAGTAGCTTACATACATAATAAAGCATATCCCAAAAGTTAAGTAAAGGACTGTCTGGAATGTTGAGAATTATGAACAGTGTTCTGCAACTGTGGAATAATAGGGTGATTAACTGCAGTAGATGTAATGCATTTTCATAGACAAACTCGGATACGTACTTCTAAGTTATCCTGTTTATATTAAAACTATTTGCACATACAGTATGCATGTAATGCATGTATAAAATAAGAAAGAAGTATGTTGGTGAGCCTTGATTACGGAATGGACAGGTATTTCATAAATAGATAGCACATTATCTGTATTGTCTTCTGTAGTGTAAATTAAGTGCCTTATTTGCATGTTACACAACTCATGCTACATAACTGCAGTGGATGATTACAAAGCCTGGATAATAACCCCCTTTAAAGGATTGGCTTAAAACTTACATATCTAAGAAACCTAGTACACAAAATAAATTTTTTGAGACCAAGAATCACTAAGAACCAAAAAGGTAATATGGAAGCTTGTTTCCACCACAGAATAAAAAATAAAAAAGATAATTGCACCTTTTTATCTCACAATTCTCATTTTTCTTTCTCACAATTGCAAGTTTGCGTGATATAAAGTCACAATTGCGTGTTATAAAGACTTTTTTCCTTCTTTATAACATGCAATTGGGAGATATAAAGTCAGAATTGCATGATACAAAGTCACAGTTGCATGCTATAAAGTCAGAATTGTGAGATATATACTCGCAACTCTGAGGAAAAAAGTATTTTTTTTCCCCTTAGAATTGGACTTTATAACTCATAATTTTTAAATGTATTAATAAAAGTGCAAAGTTTTATTCAATCTTTTAACTTGTGTCATGACCATACCAGTATATCAGTAAACCGTAAACATGTTAAAAGCATATCAATTTAAAAAGGACCATACAGTACAGTATAGAAAACGCTACCTGCCAACTAACAATCATCACACTTTAGAACCTTACAAAAATGTTTACTTGACATTTTCGTGACATTTAAGTTCCTTACTATACGCCGAATTATTATTAAAAATAGAACTGAGGTGCGTGTCAAAATATTTTCTGTGGTAATTGACAGCATATCACAGATGCTGTCAAAAGAGCAAATCTTGTTGAACCCGGAACATTCCTCGATCATTTTCACACACTACACTAGCTCTCCTCCGGTTTCAACACTTCCTATGGCTCACACTGAAGGTCAGTCTTCTTGAACTATCTCACCTGTCACACTTTGTCACCAAATAAATTTGAGCATAGCAAGGGAAGGAACTAACCTCACTTTATGGAATAGGCCTACATTAACAACTAGAACGATTCTGTCAAATGCCACTGGGGCCAAAAATCCACAGCGGCTTGGCGTGACTTATTGAAACGTAGTCCAGCATGAAATACCACCCACCATGCATTTCCCTTCAGTGTTGACCATGCTACTGTGATGGCCAGTGGCCTATGACTGCTCTCTGAAGTAATTTAGACCAACACAAACTGGAGAAGAATGCTCAATCATGGGCATTTATATGCCAACCCAAGCTTGTGTACAATTCTCATCTCAGAGTTTTGCCACATACACATGTTGTATTAAATGTGCAATTGTAGTGTAATTTAAATCTTAAAAATATATATTTCTGAAAAACTAATATGTGAAGATAACATACTATTTTGAGTTTCTGTTTATTAAACCATTCTTCTTCATTGTATTAACCCAAATGTTTTATTACAACAAACTCAAAAAATTAAGGCAACAAGGTAACTTGCTTTTTTAAGTTATACCAAACATTTTTTTTACAGTGGGGTTTGGTTTAGTTACTTGTAATTACTTGTAATTACTGTTATTACTATAAGTATATGTGCAACAAGTGTAACTACATCACCTTAAAATAAAGTGTTACAATTAACAACATGCAACAAAATAACAATTAAGTTAATGCAATTTAGATAATAAGTACTCTTTTTAAAAGTATGCAAAAGTGTACTTGCAGCTGCAACTAAATACATAATGTTATTTTTTACATTTCAGACACATTACAGGTTCTGAGTGGGATATGCAAACATATGAGTATCTATAACAGAAGTGATAGACGGTGAGTTAATGCAGAGATGCGGAAGATTTGGATTTCTGTCAGGATGAATATAATGAAGAATCCATCAGATGACATGCAGCTTTTCAGGCCTTGCTATATGTGGGGGGAAAGTGTCAGCACCCAGTTGACCTCCCCAGTGGTAATCTCCTCTTTTGTTTACCCACAACATCCCACCCTCCGCAAACCCACAATCCCGCAGTGCTGAGCTGACCCTCTACCACCACTTGACTTTACCCAATTAAACCAATTTGCGTCAGGGAACCAGGGTGATCTGTCAACATCCTGAATCAAAGAGTTTTGTGAGAACGCCATCCAGAAGAGAGTGCCCTGGAGCGTGTGAATGCCTTGGGATCATGCTGTATGACTGTTAGTGTTCGGACTAACTGAAGTGGTAACAGTGGCCTCAAGAGCAACAGTCCATATGGAACATTCCCATATTACACGGCACACTGTCAGAACCCTGTGACTGATTTTGGAGTCGTTTCACAGAACGGATTTCTGATTTGCTATGAAATAATAATAAACTATTCTTTAATTGAGTCAACCAATTCCAGGTAGTCATTCAGAGGAATGCCTGTTTTTCATTATTTTTTTCTTCTTTCTTCTTTTGAGAACACATTTAATTAGTTAGTTTTCAGGGTGCGGCTTCATCTGAGCCAAAAAACACAGTAACATGATTTATCCTGTCATCTTCATTGGGGTGTTCCCTATTTGCTGTCATCACTTACGTAAAATCTCAGCATTACCTTAAACACTGACATATCAATCCCATCATTCCAGTGTGCTGCTGACCCACCGTGAACCGTTGGGTTGATCCGTGAGGACAATTCCAGAGCCCTTTATTATGCAGCCAGTTGTTTGTGGAAAACATCCATAAAAAGCACTGCATAATCCCTAGTAGTTTTTATCTTAAGGGAAACAATCATTTACAGTAGTACAGCAGTGCTTTGTCTTTGTGATGAATCACTCAGGCGCTGTGTAAATGCCGGGCTTTAAAACGGCCCCTGTTGACTGATGAGAGGGCCCACAACTGTATTTTAAAAGGCTGGGACTGATCCTCGGCCACTAATGGAGGGAATACTTAGTCATCTCAGCGGATGTGTTGCTCAGGTTGGTGCGTTGCGAGTGGGTATCATGGCTGCATGCTGCCAGGTGAAAAAGAGAGTGTAGCACAGTCATTTTTCATTAAGAGTTGTGGCTTAAAATTAAGAAACAGGCTAGATTACAGTGAAAAATGAATTGGCCAGGCTCGATCTGTATCTAAAGAGTGGAATTCAACCTTGTCCTGAATCCTTCAGATGGTTCCAAATGAAAATAATACTTAATGTGTTTGGATCGTGTCCTTTGAAATGAATGGTTTCCAAAAATCTGGAATATTTTCAAAGTGAAATTTAGGAGTAACTTTGCAGTTCCTTAACAGGTGCAGTTAAAACTAGTTTTTATAAGACTGATAACTCCAACTATTAATTTTGTTTGGATTACCCGAGTTCAAGGACATACAATACAGATAAATGCACACCTGTGACCGTACAGTCTACTGTATATTAATGAGCCCAGCTGAAAGGTTGCTTGGCAGCTGCAAATAGTCAGTCATTATTGGAATATATGAGTTGTAAAATTAAACTTCATACATTTCATTTGAAAAGATTTTGCAGTATGTTCACATATACCCCTGGTTTCACAGACAAGACAAACCTATAGCCCAGACTAAAATGCATGTTTGAGCTGTTACCGAAAGCAACTTACATTGACATATCTTAAAATATGTCCCTGTGAAGGATCCCTTTACCACAACATATAATAATAATAATAATTCATTACATTTATATAGCGCTTTTCTTGACACTCAAATCGCTTTACATAGAAGGGGGAATCTCCTCAACCACCACCAATGTGCAGCATCCACCTGGATGATGCGACGGCAGCCATATTGCGCCAGATTGCCCATTACACACCAGCTTACTGGTGGAGAGGAGACAGAGTGATGAAGCCAATTAGTATGTATATATGGGGATGATTGAGAGGACATGATGAACAGAGGCCACTGGGCAAATTTGGTGAAGATAAAGTGTTGTCGGGATAATTTCGGTTTCGCGTATCTACCTCGAAGTGATAAAATTCTGTCTAAAAATGTTTAAGGCCAGATAAGTAGTTCGTTAAGGCTTAGTTTGTAGGGAATTACAAACCTGCGCACATATATTAAAATGTGCATAACTATAGAATTAATTCTTAATGCGCACGTGAGCACCATCAGCGTTTCTCACAGGTTCGCGTTTAAAGTCTGTGTAGAGAGAACGGTGTCGTCTTAGCGATCTCTAATTTAATAACTAATGATCGTGCCGACAGAAGTGAATCAATCAAAACTACCTTTAGCTGGAAAATATCTTTATTCAAGAACCGCTATAAAGCCAAAACTATCTCTGTTACCTTAAATTATCCGTTTATTACTGTAAAGCCGCTTTGAAACAATCTACATTGTTAAAAGCGCTATATACAGTTTTTTACAATCGCTATGACAGTTTTTTCAATACATTTAACAATTTTCCTAAACTCTTAACACACCAACACACCTAAAACACACAATTGGCAAAACGGTTAATTTCATGCTCAAAATCACACATTGTAAACTAAACTCCAAAACTAATTTTCAAAATACAATAATACACTAACACAATACACTATGTCTAACAAAACACTGCAAACATGTTTCAAAATCAAATAATTATTCAAAACACTAACACATGTTCTCTTCCAACAGGAACATTTAGTCAATCATAACACAATGACGGAAAAAACACTAACATCAGCTGAAATTACAGAAACTGCATTATGTTATGTGTCAGGTCTGCCCTTATACAATAGACAGTTTATTGTATTGAATATAAAATTTTCTCTACATTTTTGTTTTGTTGAGTTTAGTAAATGCATACATTTCTTTTCCTTTTCTGCAGAAATTCAATACAAAAAAATAATGACCATCTCAGAGTAGCTTTATGTACAGTTTATGAAAAAAAAAAAGACAGAGACAGAATTGCTGCAGTAAAAACTTTATTTGCAAAAGGACATTACTGCAAGATATTCCTCTCCCTTGTCCTGGTATACTCGTCTTCCTCTCCCCCCGTGCAGGCATTTTTCTTTCTTTCTTTCTTTCTTTCTTTCTTTCTTTCTTTCTTTCTTTCTTTCTTTCTTTCTTTCTTTCTTTCTTTCTTTCTTTCTTTCTTTCTTTTTTTCTGTTGATATTGTTCCTCTTCCACACAAGATCAGCCCAAAGAGTCCGCTTTTACATTATAACATATGGTCATGCGATTGAAATAAACTCAACACCTGAGTGTAATTCCTTGGATATCAGCTGTAATTTATATATTTGCATAACTTCAATAAGCTGTTCCTCAGTAGCAATGGAATAAAATACAGGGAATATATTTGTGTTTCAATTCACAATATGAACAGCTGTTCACTTTGACTTTAGCCTATAAGTTATGTTTAGAACATGATGTTATCTGTTCTGACATACAGTGTGAAAGCATTTGTAAATTTGGCAGTAAAATTACAATGTTTTGGTCTTGGTTGAGCTTGTGTGTAAAAGAAGTTCAAGCATTTTAAATTTGTGTTAACTATATGCATTTTGTGTCAAAGCAACAATAAATGTGTTACTTGTATAGCCTACAAAGACGGATGTTGTGCTAACCGTGTTAAGAGTTTAGGAAACTTGTTAAATGTATTGAAAAAACTGTCATAGCGATTGTAAAAAACTGTAAATGAAGATGACTTGACTTGACTTGCCAGCATGCCATTGTTTTGTCTCAAGATGCACACCAGTAGGCCTAATGTTTTTTTATCTAAGGCATGTTTATAAAAGCTACTTAAAGTCCCAATTGAACTAAGGCCTAATCCTGGCTTAATCTAAGCCCTGTCTGTGGCCAGTTGCATAAAAATAGCCACTAAGTTAAGACTGTCTTAAAAACGAATCTGAACTAACAGTTAGTTAGGGACAATCAGTCTTACTTTTCAGATTCAAATTAGACAAATCTACTGACTTAAGTTATGACCAAATTTAAAGAAAAAAAAAATGAGATAACTAACTTTTAAGACTAGTTTTAGCAGTTAGTTTTAGCCTTAGTCTTTTATCATATTGCCATTGCCACAGTTTTATAAAAGCAAAACGTCTGGTGGAGCATTACTTCTGGTGAAGACTCACTACAGCTCTTGGGCAAATTGAGTTTGAGTCCTAGTGTCAGCATACAGAAGGAGACAACACAGGGAACTCTGGTAACAGTAGTTTATTAACAGGTAGCAGAGAGCAGGCGAGTGTTATAAATCGTCTGGTAGACTTACCTTGAATGATAACAGTCTGTGTGTTGCTTGCAGGTAGTGTGACGTGATGATGATCTGGAGACAAGGAAAACAAAGGATGATGAAGAGAAGGGATCGTAGCAGGTCAGTAGTACGGTTGGTAATACAGTTTTTTCCAACTGCTTACAACTTGTTTTCAAAACTATGTCTCCTTTTTTCAAAACTCTACACACAATTCCCAAAACTACACACACAAAATGCAAATTGCCTCACATCTCCTTCAAAATGTAACACTGCATTCAAAATGCCATAAACACAAGTCAGAATGAAGCATTTGCATCAAATGGCAAACACTTCTTTCATAATAGTACATTTTTGGATATATCATGCAAACACTGTTGTTCTAAATCTAAAGCTCTTTAGTCTTTCATAGGCTTATATCTACATTTCAATGTAACGTTCTACAGTGAAAGTAATCTGCTGAGAGGGGTAACAAGTACTCTGTAAACCTTATGAATTATCTACACTGGAAACACCAATGCTATGTAGAAACAGAAAATATTTAACATTACTGTTGTTTACAGTAGCATACAACAAAACCATAAACATATGTAAACCAAAAAAAAATATTCTAGAATACAGTAAAGAACACAATTGTTGTGTGTGTGGTCCTGGGGAGTCCCAGGAATCCATTGTTCAAAACAGGTAATCTGACCTGTGACCTACTGTATTCATAGGCCTAATGTATACTACAGTAAAGCAGTGATTGTGTGATCAGCAATTACTGTAGTGTATGCACATGTGAGGAGCATTTTGATTGGTTGTGTTTGGAAAAGGAAAGCAAGTCACTTCCCATTAGATTTTTGTGTTTTAGGTCGAGAATTGTGTGTAGTGTTTTGAAAAAAGTGTTTTATGCAATTGAAAACTGAGTCAAAGGCTGAGAAATGGCTTATGGTTTTGGAGATTTGGTGTGTAGGTTTGCATTTTGAGTGAGAGGTTTCAAAAATCGTGTGACATGAAAAGATTTTGTGTGTAAGCAGTTGGTAAAAACTGTAACAAGACCAGACGATTTGGGGAGTGAAAGGTGACTGCTTAAATACTGTGTGTGTGCATGTGTGCTGGATTAATAATCTGGTGAAGCTGATCGAGTGTGTGGAGCTGAAGGGTCTTGTGTTGATGAGGGAGTTGCATCCGTGACACCTAGCTTGAGGTCCTTTCCTGGTTCTGTTCCAATCTGCTCATATCCTGTCTATAAGACCAAAAAAAGCCCAAAAAATGCAACATAAAAAAAGCCCCTCTAAGATGTGCATTATAATGATTTTAAGGGCGTATCATATGGCGTATACAGTAAGAACATCCCTTACCTGTGGTAAAATGATTGCCTCTTTTTGTTTATTCTTTAATACTCTGGTGAAAAAAAAGTTGAATCGCTTAATTGCATTGAATGTGCTCATTTATATTTATTTATATTGAATGGGCACTTGTAGTGAACTTTACATCTTAAAACAGTCTTTACAAAAATTGCAGATAACATTTAAGGAAATAAAATGGCACTTTACTGTGCAAGAGGGCACTTTCATGACTGTTTCTTGACACACTAAAATACACGTTTGAGAAATGCACTTTGTAATAATATCAATTGTCAAATTAAAAGTTTTACTAAATATTTTAAAGCATTACGTTGTAATAATATTTTGTCATGCTTTAAAGAAGTACTCTTATTCTGATGTAGTGACTTACTAAAGCCCATGTACAGTACTTAATTGTGATTTTAACTGTAATGTCAATATAATGTTATAGTTAATATATTAATTATTTTGATTTCTTGATTCATCTTCATCTTTGAAATATGGTGAATGTCAGTTTTTAAATTCCAAAGTACTTCAAGAAGTACTCGTGAAATCACATTTGAAGATTAGACATAAGACCTAAATTCTACATAAGTGAGTCAACAAAACTCTAATGATCAGCTAATTGCAATCAATATAAATTTAAATTATACTGACTTTCAATTAAGTGTCAAACATTACATATGTTTTGCACTTAAGTATATTATTTTAAAGTTTATCATTTATGTAATAAGTAAACTATGCTTAAGTGTACTTATTTTATAAAACTTTTTTCTATGGCTCTTATTAACAAAGCAGACATGCATTTATGGATGTGTAACTCTTTATGTTTTTAATAGTTCAGAGCTCTAGATTCCGAATTTAATTGATATAAATTTTGGACTGTGGTTTGTTGCATTGAGGGTGAGCAAGAGAGATGGACAAGACAGAGCACTGGTCAGCAGCTTTGTGGAGTTATTTCAGAAGGAAAAATAAAAACAATCCCTCACCTGTTTCTGTTCATGGCAGTGACATAGAGATAGTGAAATCCTATCGGTATCAGGGGATCCACATGGATGATAGATTTTACTGGACAAAGAACACCGAAGTGATCTACAGAAAGGGCCAGAGCCGAAGCTACTTCATAATAAGACTCAGGTCCTTCAATGTCTGTAGCAAGCTTCACATGTTCTGTTGTCGCTATTGCCCTGTTTTAATGGTGTGTGTTGGGGCACTGTGATATGCTTGAGACAAAAAAATGCTGAATAAGCTTAAGAAGGCATGCAGGCTTTGTCATTGAAGTGAATTTGGAGATGCTTGAGGCTGTTGCAGAGAGTATAATAATGTCCACACTGCTGGCCATCACGAACAATACCTCACACCCCCTCCATGACATGCTTACTGGAATGAGAAGGACATTCAGCAATCGATTGATCCAGCCCCGATACAACAGAAAACGCTACAGGAGGTCATTTATGTTTACTGCTGTGACTTTTTGTGAGATCTTGTGCCTTCACCCTAGGAACTAGGTCCCTCCACCCATCTCATAGGTGTACTTAAAGTTTTTCTGAGTTGCTAAAACACATTTCTTGAAACCATCACTCACTTTCTCAAAACCTTAAACACAAAACCACATTTTCAAACCACATTCAGAGAACCTCTGACTCTTCTGGCAAAATCAAATTGCCTCAAAACCATTTTATCTGTGCCCCAAATTTTACAATTGGTTTAGACTACTGAGAATTTGGTTCAGGGAATGGGGTTTAGTGTTTTATCAATTCAGAAAAAACTGTAATTCAGTAAATTCAACGTCAGACATAAATGTGCAAAAATGTACTTGTATGTCATTATGTTTTGTCTTTACACTTCAAACAAATATGTGCAATAATTACTGTTTTATTGGCACTATTTTATAGGGTCTTATACAATATATATTTAAATAAAGCTACTTTTATAAATGTTTTACTTTTGGGTTAAATGTGTATATTTATGACATGTATGTAGTATGTTTATTTTTTATTTTTTATAATGTTCCTGTTTTTACTGTAATGTTATATTTGCTAAATGTGAGTATATTGTCTTCTTGTATTGATGAGTTCAATTTCCCACATGGGATCAATAAAGTACCTACTGTATCTATCTACCTATAGACAGAAACTCATTCAGAAGAAAAGCCGCTGCTGTCGACAGTCCAGCAATGCTGTTCTTGTTTAACTGGCTGATTTACATTGTATTGCTGTCATATTGCTGCTCAACTACATCCACTGATGTTATTAGCTAAATGGCGGTGACTATTGCTGGTTGTCTTATGAGGAACAGATTGCAGGGCTGCACTCTAATATAAGCCATTGATACTTCTTTTGATGTCAGTACTCTCTCTATGGCCATTAGATTGTGCGCCGGATTTGTCTGTTCATGAAAGTGTTCATCCACAAACAAAGCCAATCCATCTCAGTGTCTCAGAAACACCTGTTCCATTTGATGTTGGTGAATGAAAGCTCTGTTCAAGATCTCTCATGAGTTCAGGTGCAGCTCTGCTTCATTGTTCTGGCTGACATGAAGGTCAGTCCAACACAAGTAGCAGCTGGATAAGAATTCACTCACTGTTTTTAAGGGAGGAAGATATCAAAGTCAGGTTGCATGCATTAGGGTTCACCAGGGAGTGTTGAAACACATTTTGCCTGTAACTGTTTTTTTTGTTTTTTGGAGCAAGTCAAATTTACCTTTTTACTTCTAATGTTCCTTCAGGTGTGTGGTGGGCATACTGTATAACTCTTGTGAAAAAGAAGTAGACTTCAGCATACTTTAAAAAAGAGCACTCATTATATAAATAATAGACTTTAACAGAATATACCTGTGCAAACTGAATGTAATATTTTCAGACACTCAATTGCATGTTAATTGCAAAACGTTATTTGCAAATGTTAACTTAAAAGTTGCAACTTCATCATTACAAGTGCGTAATTTCACTTTTATTTATAAAAATGTACTTTAAAGTAAAACTTTTAATTTGAAATGCACTTTTAAAAGTGTACTTGTCAAAGGGACAACCATTTGCATTAAGCGTTATCGTTAATAGAAACCCAGTTAAATTTTTGGATGGTCATGCATCATTCCCTCATTTTTCCCTGAGAAGGGAGAAATAAGGATTTCAGTGTTGCCGTTCCTGCTTATAATGATGTAAAAATCGTAATTTTGCCTCATTCTAAGCAGGACGTCCCATATCTTTGTAGATTGGTTGAGACTACAAACACTCGTTCCTCATTTATCCAGGGGGTGGGACTCACTCACGCTACAGACCTATTACAGATCAGTGGGTGGGACTTCACTTTCTGAAACTAAAAGCAATATCCTCCATCTTGTTTGGAAGCTAAGCTAACAGGCGCTGTGAAGCCAGATGTGAAGTTACGACAATGGCGGAAGGTAACTTACTCAATGTGATATGGAAGAAGAGGATTTCGAAAGTTCGTGGCTACTTTTACGAGCCACTAAAGAGCAGCTGAGGCTGATGAAGGAACAGGAGCCGCCGGCGGCTTCTGCAGCCGAGCCCGGACTGGGGCGGACTGGTGGTGCCTGTGCGCATACGGACACAGAGATAGAGTCCGTCTGCTGCAAAGAATTTCAACGATGCCAATTTCTCCTGGACGAAATATCTGAATCAGACGAGGACACGGACGTTTGTGTTGTGAGCCATCATAGTTCCGCACCGCATATGTTCTGACTGAACATCCCGGTACCATGCAATAGTTCACCATTTCAAAAGAAATACAAACGAGGAGTAATTCACTAATGAGTTCGCCAACTAACTTTAATGTTTGTGTGAAATTTATTTCAAGCTCTGGTGGTTAGCTAGCTTTGTAGACGGAAGAGTGATTTCTCTGATAGACGGATACCTCATACTGGTCAAGAAGGCACCAAATTCGAAATTTATTTTACATTTCGACTACATATATGACCCACTTTCAATAAAGATGAATGTTCCCACGGGTGAAATGCTCCTTTAACTTAAAAAAGTAAATTTAACTTAAAACGTAATATCGATTAACACACAACGGCTACATTTTACATGTGCTTTAGTAAGTTAGAAACCACATAAAAAAGTGTAGTCTACTTATTTAAATTACTTACAATTTAAATTACTTTAAAGTAAAACGTTTAATTTTAAAAGGGCACTTTTAAAAGTGTACTTATGTGTGTCAGGAAACAAAGTCATATACTCTCTAGTACATTTAACTGGCCTTTTTTACATTCATATTATATTATCTGCAATTAAAGTTAAATATACTTTTAAGATCTGAAAGTACACTAAAGTGCTCATTCAATACAATTAAGCACACTTCTTTTTCAAGGGTGAAAGATAGTGATTTCACTCCTAGCTCAATGACTTGGTTTCAACACTCCATGTTTTGGTCTACACCACTACATAATGCTTTTTTTTCTAAAAGAAAATGCTTCTAACAGATGCATAAAGATTTGTGGATATCTGATGAATGACCAAAAACACAAATCTTAGTGAAAAATTCTGAGTGCTAAACATTCTAAAGCATTTGTAGTGAGGCATATAACCTTGTAGGCGCATAATGTTTCTTTTCGCTTTCAGCAAGGCAATCATGCCGCACACATATGTTGCCCTTTGCTCGTGGCATTATGGTTACAGTCTGAAATCCCCCAAGTTTCAGTCCTGTACTTTATTCCACTAAATTATCTCTGATCGTAAGCCATACCCACCCACATGACAGATATTGTTTACACAAGCCTTTTTCCTTTATTTCTGCAATCTTTCCATATCCTGTAGAATTGGGCTAATTATTGTCATTCCGGCTTACATGTGATTTTAATTCCAGAGCACACATGCTCAAAGAAACAGGAACAGATTTATAATTTGTCCAAATGTATTTCAATGTCACTGACATTTAAAGTTTGATAAATTCTCATTTTGGATATTAATGCTCTAAATTGAAGTCTAAGTTGGTTGTTAGACAATCTCAAGGGACGTCTGTTTTCAAACTTGGTAGGAAAACATAATTTAAGGAGAGAGTTGGAACTGTTCTGTTTTCTTTAGGTGTGACCAAAGAAAACAGACCTCGGCCTAATTTGTAGAAAATATTTTCCCAGGTTACAAATAAGCCTCATGCATTATTTCAGTGTCTTTGATTACTTTTATGCAAGTACACGTCCAGAAGCATTCTATGAACCATTTAGAAACATATGCACCAATGAAAGCCTTCATTGACTTGACCAGAGTTTCTTTTTCCAAGCAAAGTGACTTACCACACTGCAATCAGTCTTTCAGCTGAAAGTAAACGGCAAGTTCCGAAGGTAAAACTGTGCGCTACATCAAAGTCAGCTCAGTCTAAATTGAAAAGGCATCTGCAGGCTGATGGCTTAAAAATGATAGGAAAACATCTGCATAGGGAACAGAACCAAACTTGCATTATATGTTCAGCAATGTAGCTTTAAGCCCTTATCTAAAAGTAATTAATATAATGATGATGATTGTTTTAAACTGATTATTTGAAAGTAGGCTGTGGGCCACATTGTGACACTTTATTTTAAAGTGCAGTAATTCTTTGAAGAATCGTTCTGTTGATTTGGTTGGGAGCTTGTGAGCAGCCACATATCTTGTCGTGTCTCTCATTCTACACTCTGAAATAAATTAGCACTTCAGAATCACAGGTGCATGAGATCGGCATTTGAGTGACTTCCGTCACTG
This sequence comes from Phoxinus phoxinus, assembly GCF_949152265.1. Lineage (NCBI taxonomy): Eukaryota > Metazoa > Chordata > Actinopteri > Cypriniformes > Leuciscidae > Phoxinus > Phoxinus phoxinus. The sequence goes on along the minus strand of NC_136882.1, from coordinate 11,476,101 downwards.
GTCTTCTGTCACAAGTGTGATCCACAACACCTCTTACACTAGGTGGCAACAGTTTGGTTCCGGAAGTAAAAACTCCATTCATTTTCTCCGTAAGGAAATTGATTTTGAACGATAACTTATAAACCTTTAAATATAGACCAACTGTGAGCTACAATGTTGTTAATCCATTGTATTTGCTTCTGCCTAATAATCGTGTTTAACAGTGGATTTCCTGGTGAAAAACTACATTACCCATGATGCTGTACGGAAAGTCACACGATTCAGAGTAAAAAAGCAACATGCTCCAAAATAGCTCTGTTGCTCTGCCCCCTCCCAGAAGAACTGTGAATGATGAAATCAAGTTGATCTCAAAGTTCTGAACTGTTTGTATATATGCATATTTTGTAATAAACTTAAAATATATAGTTTTTTTACACATAATCAACTCACGTAAATGAGCATTTTTATATTTCTCCATCGTTTTTAATTCGATTATGCTGTCCGCAATGCTTCATGGGATTGTAGTTCTTTCCCTCACTAAAGCCGTTAAGGATACAGTTTTGTAGTTGTACCTTTGACTTTTTGTCCGATTTTCGAAAACTTTTTTGCTTCAAATCAAAGTTTGTAGTGTTGTGATTCACCTCATAGCTGATTGGCTTGGTCCATGGCTTATAACACTTCAACAAAGACTATTTAAAAAACCCAATGGGAAAAATGAATGAAAGGATAAGTTCACTTTTAAAATGAAAATTCTGTCATCATATACTCACCCTTAAGTTGTTTCAAACCTGTATGAATTTCTTACCTCTGCTGAACACAAAGGAAGATATTTAGAAGAATGTCAGTAACCAAACAGTTTTTGGTTCCCATTGACTACCATAGTAGGAAAAAAATATACTATGGTAGTCAATGGGAACCAAAAACTGTTTGGTTACTGACATTCTTCTAAATATCTTCCTTTGTGTTCAGCAGAGGAAAGAAATTCATACAGGTTTGAAACAACTTAAGGGTGAGTATATGATGACAGAATTTTCATTTTAAAAGTGAACTAATCCTTGAAAAAAAATACTTCAGGAACTAATGTTGCTGAAAAAGCTAATCCACTAATGCACTATAGGAGCAGAATGGGAATGCTTTGGACAACAACATGCCTAGTGCATTATGAGTGTTTTATTTTTTGGAAAAAGAGAAGACAAGAGCCCCTTTTCTCTGTTCCTTATCGAGGGAACTCAACACTGCGTCATTGAAAACGACTCTTTGGGGACGCTCGCTTAGCGTGCGCCTCTAAAGTATGAATGAAACTAATCCAATCCTGATAACCGGATGCATAAAAGTGACGAAGGCACACACACACATTAGCTTTCGCTCTTCAGCAAGCGCTCTTGTTCTTTGTCATATTTTGTGTTATCTGTCAGTTTATCTCACAAAGATAAAGATGATGGCCAGGCTCGCGATCCCTGCGGTTCGGGTCCCGTGTCCATTTAGGCGGCGCGGCGGCTTATATCGTGAGGATCGCAAAAGTACCTTACAGATGAGAACGAGACCGCCGAGGCACTTTCTCGTTCATCATCTGAAGGTTCTGTGGCACCCGTTCACGGTGCAGAAGCCCGCGCTGCGGCTTCTTCTGCCCGACGCTCGAGCTATCTGCTTCTGAGGAAGTGGATGTGCTCAGCGTCGAAGGCAAGGAACATGAGTCATACTCGCCGGCTCCTGTGTCATACTTGCCGGCTCATGTTCCCGCTTATGAGGAGCTAGTGGAGGTTGTGACGCGTGCTGTGGCCAGACTCAACATCAGCTGGCCACAAAATAAGCAGGTTGATTCTCGTCAAAGCAAGCTAGACGAGAGATTCCTGCAGCATCGTTCACAACCTCAGCGCCGGGCTTTGACGTTAGATCTGGCTTTCCCAGATCTACATAAAGAGATCTCTAGATCCTGTGAGAAAATCTGAGCGTTTCCTCTAGAGCCCCTCCTGCGGGAACAGAAAGAGAGCGTTTCCTCTAGAGCCCCTCCTGCGGGAACAGAAAGAGAGCGTTTCCTCTAGAGCCCCTCCTCCGGGAACAGAAAGAGAGCGTTTCCTCTAGAGCCCCTCCTCCGGGAGCTTGGCAACAGAGGAAACACTCTCACTCAAAGTCCTCTAACCAGAAGGGCGACCTGAGGGACGTCCTTCAGGCGAAGAGGGCTTCGGCAATCGAGGTTGTTCTCACAGCGGAGCCCTCTGGAAAAAGATGTTGTACCGCCATCCTGGATGCTTCGGGCCGCATCGATTTCCAGCAAATGCACACCGTGGCGTTCGCCCCAAAAGCTTGCAAAAGAGCACCGACTATGGTCACAAAATCTTTCTCGACTTCTTCATGCCAGTCCTCCGTTTCTGGAGGTCGAGAACAGTGCTCGAAAATCACCCGAGGCCAGTCTCGAGAGGCTGGTTCCCTTAGTAGATTTTGTAGAAGAATGGCAATGCCTTCCAAATATATCTATGTGGGTCCTGAATATAAAAAAACATGGGTACAGACTGCAGTTCGGTCACCGACCCCCCAAGTTCGCCTGTGTGGTACTGCAGTGGTTCCAGAACAGGCTCGGGTTATGGAACAAGAGGTACAGACTGTTCTGGTCAAAGGGGCCATATAAATTGTTCCCTTATCAGACAGGGAGTCCGGGTTTTACAGCCGGTACTTTATAGTTCCAAAGAAGGATGGCGGGCTGAGGCCGATTTGAGATATGTGGCAGTTGAATCGTTCTCTGGGGAGATTCAGGTTCAAGATGCTCACTATTCCCATCATCAAGAATCAAATCAGATCCGAGGATTGGTTTGTCACGATACATCTAAAAGACGCCTATTTTCATGTCTCCATCCTTCCATGTCACAGGAGGTTCCTGAGCTTCGCTTTCGGGGGCGAAGGATACCAATATTAGGTTCTTCCGTTCGGCCTAGCATTCTCTCCCCGCACGTTCACCAAGTGTATGGATGCAGCTCTGGCTCCACTGAGACTTCAGGGCATCCGTATACTGATTTATATCGACGACATATTGGCCCAGTCTCAAGAAATGGCAGTTCGGCATCGAGATGTCGTCCTTGGCCACATTCAGAACCTGGGGTTGAGACTCAACACGAAGAAAAGCGCGTTGGAACGACGTTTCTGTTTAAGGTGTACGTGGCTGCCATTGCGGCTTTTCATGCACTACTGAGCAATGGGCCTTTGGGGAGGCACCAACTGGTCATACGTTTTCTCTGTGATACATGGAGGATGAGACCGACAAACAGGTCCAGGGTTCCTTCCTGGGACCCGGCGATGGTTCTCGAAGGGCTATCCCTGGCTCCCTTCGAACCGCTTTAGTCGGCTTCGCCCAAAGGACCTCACGCTCAAGATGACTTTTCTCTTAGCTATTACTTCTATTAAGAGGGTGGGAGATCTTCAAGCCCTGGCAGTAACGCCAGCCTGCTTGGAGTTTGCCCCCGGCGGAGTTAAGGCCATCCTGCACCTGAGACCTGGCTATGTGCCTAAAGTGCCTTCTAACATGGCACAGTCCACTGTCCTACAGGCATTTCATCCTCCACCTCATGTGTCGGCAGAAGAAGAGAGGCTCCATTTACTCTGCCCAGTCAGAGCTTTGATTATGGCGTCCTCTAGGGCCCTCCCTCAGGAGTGCCCCTCCAGGAGATCTGTGAGGTAGCCGGTTGGGCTACCCCGCACACATTTATCAGGTTTTATAGTCTGCACCTCCCTAGTACGCCTGGCGCACGAGTGCTCTCGTCCTAGCTTAGTGCCTGAGATCAGTTTCACTCTTGGACAGGCCTTCGTGGCATAGTGGGCATTCATTCCCCAAAGAGTGACACAGTGTTGAGTTCCCTCGATAGGTAACGTCTCGGGTTACGTCTGTAACCCTTGTTCCCTGAGAACACTTGTACACTGCGTCGTCTTGCCACGCCGCTTAATGCCAGGGAGTGGCTTGCTTCATCGCGAGGCTAATGTGTGTGTGTGCCGGCGTCACTTTTATGCATCCGGTTATGCCGTCACATGTTACGTCATTACGCAACACCAATCAGGATTGGATTAGTTTCATTCATACTTCAGAGGCACACGCTAAGGGAGCGTCCCCAAAGAGTCGTTTTCAACACGACAGTGTATACCCGTTAAATAATCATTTACCAAAAGTGGACCAAAAAGCACTCTAAAGTTAGGCTAACTGTATTTAATATACATTTAAATTACACTGCCCGGACAAATAAAGTCACTGTTTGGATTTAAATAGGCAAATGATTTAGAGCTGAGGTCTTCAATCCTGCTCCTGGAGGGCCACTGTCCTGCAGAGTTTAGTTCCAACCTGCATCAGCACACCTGCCTTTGTATTTTCAAGCGATCCTGAAGAGATTGATGAACTGGTGTGTTTGATTAGGGTTTGAACTAAACTCTGCAGGACAGTGGCCCTCCAGGAGCAGGATTGAAGACCTCTGATTTAGAGTCTATGATTTAGATCATTATTGCAATGATTACTATTATTTTTGTTGCATGTTATATGTTTTGCAACAGTTCTTCTAGTAATAGTCAAGTCCATAGACCCTCCCCTCGAAGAAATCAGGACAGAAATGGTTGAAAGTAAACAAAAGAGACAGATTAAAACACCAGGTGTAAACGGGAATGTGTCTCCCTTGTCTACTTGTGATCCAATCGACCAAAATACATCTTAATACTATGTGTAAACAGGACCTCTGAGTCCAGACCTTAAATTCATTGAAAGTCATTGAGATGTGCTGTAGACTTTACAGAGTGCTCGACTCTTGCATTGGAAATATTAGATATTGACCAACAATGGATGCATTTACTGATGGATGCATTTCTAAATGTTGTGATGTTATTTCCATCAAGAGATGCATCCATTTTTGTTTCAGTTCGCACTCAAGTTTATCCTTTTAGGGTAATATTCTTGTCCATGATACGCATGTAGGCCTAGTCTTTTTAAAAGTATGCTAAAGTGGAGGCTATTTATTTTCTCAAGGGTACTACTTGATCTTTAATAAGACCAAGCACAATTAAAATACTATCCAGAGGGTAACACTATTTCAAACATATTGGACCAATCTAAATATCCCATCATATTAAGCTAAGCTTCCAGACATGAGCAGAATGCTTTTCAAGCCACTGTAAACAAAAGGATTCCATATGTAGAGTACTTTCAACTGTTATAGCGACATTTCCGATTGGTTGCATTCTAAATGGAACTGACAAACCAAGGCTGTGATTACGGTGTCAATACCTGCTGTGCAGACCATTTGACTTGTTTACATCTTGCATGAGTGAGGCCTCAAAAACGCTGGTTGCACTGCAGACTTCAATAAGGATTTAGTATTATCAGCTAGCTCAGATGTATTTGAACCACACATTGGACTCATAATGTTTTGCAAATGAAAGCCACTTCCAGATGAGATTGGATAATAACAAACCAGTTTGTTTTTTGTCCAAATACAACTTCTACGATAAGGGACATGTACAAACTTTGACTAGTTGGAGAATTAAGTATTAGAATTCATATCTTGAGTACAAATACTCAGATATCTTAATTTGTTCAAGCTAGAGCGATTTTTGTAATGCTGATTTAATGTATACATTTTTATATGGACATTTTTGGTCCGGTGGACTTTGAGAAATTTAATTATTTTAAAAAACATTTTTCACCGTCCCACTATCAATGTCCAACAATTTATAAAGATTTATCACTAGAGAAATCTGTCATTAAATCATTCTCACCATTTCTACCTCATCTGAAATCACAACTCTTTTTTTTGACGATGGAGGAAATCACATTTTCACCATTTTTGGAATAAATTAGCAGATTTCTTTTTCTTGTTGTAAATTTGATTACTACCACACCCCTCATCCCACATACACACAATTAATATTTTCACACTTTTTGCATAATTTGACAATATTACACCTTGAATGGAAATGGGACACACCCTAAACATATTTTCTTCATCTGTCTCATATTTCATATCTCAAGCTCTTCAGATAATTATGTTAATCTTGCTAGTAATTATGTTATGAGAGGAGCTTGTTTGAAAATTACTATTAATTATTTTCAAGCATTAAATATCCACTTTTTTTTTTTGTTTAATCTTAAGAAAAAAGTTTAGCTATTTTATTTGGATTTTGAAAGATTGAGTGTCTTAGTCTTAAGATATATTAAAATGATTCCAGTTTTTATTTTTTATATAACAAAAAGACTATTCCATTATAAAATTGTTAAAAAAATGTTGTTCTGAAAGACATACACGATAGGATTAATATGGAAACTTGTATCTGCCACATAAAAAAAAAAGTGAAAAATAAAAAGGTATTTTTCGAATTGTGACTTTTAATCACACAATATTTTTTTTCTTATGTATAAACTCAGAATTGTGAGAAGGTAAGATAAAAAGATGTTAAAATAAAAAGTCGCAAGTACCTTTTTACATTTTTATTCTGTGGCGTAAAAAAGGGAAGGATTTTGAGATAAAATGTTGCAATTACCTTTTTTTTTTTAACAAGCCTTCTAAATCAACAGTATGGTCTAAAAACTAATGGTAAAAGGAATTGACATTGAATATAAAATAAACAGTTCTATAAAAATAAAAGATGTGTTTAATGGCCTGTAATCAAACTGGATTCCTCATAGTGGTTTTGGGGTTCATCCCAATCTTACACAATGTGGACCATCTAGTGTCAATGGTAAAGCTGCATAAAAGGTCATTTCTACTGAAAGACAAAAATAGAATATTTTAGCTGACTGGATAGGTTATCTCCTCAGTTAACGTTTGCAAAAGTGTTAGTGGACCATCACATAATTACAGCTGTGAGAGTCATACCTCCTTTCAAAGGGTAGCATGGCATGTTTGTTTGAAAGGGCCTGCCACAAGAAATCCATCTGAAACTGAGATCGGAGTGAGACATCTCACTTCAGATGAGACAGGTTAATCTAATTGCTGCAGTTTCTGACCCCAAAAAACAAATCCCGTTTCCATTCATCACTCTCGTCTTTCCCATGCAACTCATCTTCTCCCTTCCCGTTTGTGGTTGCCTCTGAAGAGCTGAAAGCCTGGTAAAGATATCTGTATTTACAACGGGCTCATCATTGCAACATCTATATTTTAGTAAGCCAATTAAATAACCCAAGCAGTGGTCTGCTCATGACATTAATAGAAAATTGAGAAGCTTTGGCAACATGTCACAACATGCTTGTAAAGGTTTCTAGTCTGTCCACACTGTCCCCATAAAGCCCTCTGTGATCTAAGCACTCCTAACAGTGTTTGACAATCCAAAGCACTAGTGAAAGAGTCACAGCCAGAATCCAAATGGTCAGTAATTGTAAATGTCAGGCATAATTAAGAGGGGAATAAATAGCTGTACCTTCGTGCTGGGGATCAACAATGCAGAATCCATGAAAACACGCTCTCTCTTCCCGACGGGAGGCTTTTGTCTGGCAGTGCACTCCGAGTGAACAAACCCTGTTGTGACAGCGCCTAATTGGAGAAACATGTTACACTTAATGAACAATAGCATAATAAGTGGTTTGTGATTCATGAAAGAGTTTGTTATCGCCACAACATCTGTTTCATCCAAGAAGCAAACATGAAATCATTTTTCACTTTCCCATGAGATAAATAAAGCAACTGTGTCTCAACACTTTGCATATCATGTTTATCAACAAAATTCGGCCCCAAAAGTATCTGTGAGATATGAGAAAGAGCCAAAATATATTTTACAAGTATTTTGAGACAAATATATCTAATAGATAAAAAAAAAAAAAGCTACAGCTAAATATAGGCATTTTTTTAATGGTTACTGTAAAAAGTGATCAGTTGACTTAACTTAAAAAAAAGTGAGGAAACCCATTGCCTTAAAATTATTAAGTAAATAAACGTCATGCGTAATTGCGAAATTGTCAAGTTCACATAACTTATTTTTTTCAATTTCGGTTGAAGTTTGTTTACTTAATAATTTTAAGCCAACGGGTTTCCTCACTTTTTTAAAGTTGTCAACTGATCACTTATTACAGTGTTCTTAAAATACTTGTAATAACATTGACCTCCTGCTTTTATGAAAGTAACATTTTTACCATCCATAAAGAGAGCGAGAGAGAGAGAGAGAGAGAGAGAGAGAGAGAGAGAGAGAGAGAGAGAGAGAGAGAGAGAGAGAGAGAGAGAGAGAGAGAGAGAGAGAGAGAGAGAGAGAGAGAGAGAGAGAAAGAATACAAATTTTTTTGTTAACAGAAAGTGCTACAAAAAAGAAAAAGAAAAAAAAAGAATACAAATAAATAAATGATAATTTAATAATCTCATCTTGGAAGGACACTGTCTTGACCAGATACGAAAAGCCTGATTTGAAATCAGTCCAGCAGTGAGATTAGGGTTTCAAAATTCCCAAGGAATTGCTATGTTTAAGGCTGGACCGGATTTCATGGTGGAAGGCGGAAAGGATTGGTCATGAAGAGCATGGAAACACACTGCACATGCAGGGAGAGGCACGACAAGCTAATGAAAGGAATCGAATTAAAACACAAAAACAACTGCATTCCTCAAGATGAGTGGATTTAAAAGCCTCAAAGCAGACATTATAGCAGTTCTTCAGTGAATGTAGGGCTTCGTGAACCTCAATGTCCAGAACCCTTGGGTCAAAACAGTCACAGCTCTGTGTTGTTTCACACGTGAGTTATGTCGTGCATACAGCCGGTTCCCCCTGCTCTTCTCAGGCTGGTTAATGGCTCTGCTCTTGTGGGCTCTTCTCCCAGCATGCAGCTTCCAGGCATCTCTGTAGTGTCTTTGTTTGCTGGACGCTGCTCTCCGCGGGGAGCCTCGTCCACCCCGTCCCCCTGCTGTCCAGATGTTGCCTGGTCAACTGGCCCTCAGTACCGCAGCCTGACCTGCTCAGCACAGTGTACCTCACTCAAATACAACCCAACATACTGTAGTATTTTCTCAAATAGAAACAAACATCTTTCAAATCAAATAACTTTAGATAATTGTGCAGTTCAAGATCATGTCAAAACTGTCTTTAATTAGTCTTTAAAGTGAAGTGTGCAATGTCTGTGTCATTAGCACAATCAAATGCAATATAAAATACATTGTAAAATATAATATAAAAGCAGATATATATTATAAGACTCTTTTAAACTGTGAGGAAAAATAATGTGATCAATAAATATACTACTTTATTGTAATTAATTGGTTAACTATTATTATTAATAATAAAATAGCTAATATTCTATATTTATTCATCCCCTTTCAAAATATTAATTCATTTTTATTTATTTATTTTATGTATCTATTTACTTTATTATTATTATTATTACAAATGTATTTATTTATTCATTTTAATTATTTATAATTGATTTATGCTGCTGGTATACATTTTTCATAACATATATAACTTTTATAAATGTTGTCTGTTAAATGTATGGTAATGTAGTATATTCACATTTTTTTACAAAAAAAATAAATATATATATATATGTATACATATGTTCATCCAATCTTCAAACCGCTCATTCTCTGTAGGGTCGCAGGGACTTAAAACCTGTTAACTTAATTCTTACCACATGAAGCCACATTCATTTTTACAACTGTGTATCTGTGTCTGCGTTTTAAGCAGAGATTGGAGAAAGTATTTTAACATACCCTTTTAAAATAATAGAATTATACAGTGGCAGCATAAGCATGCTTGCAACACAGATCAACCACCAACCAAAATGTCTAAACTCAAAAGTCTAGACTCTTGAATAGTCCAGATAATTAATGTCACGCTTATTAAAGGAATAGCTGGTAATAAGCGTCAAGCAGTCAAGAGCTATGGATCACTGCAGTCGCACCTCCAAGTGTCACACTCAGGGTCAGCGGCGAAGTTTTGAAGGATCAGTCAGCAAAAGGGCACTCTCTCACCAGCCTCCATACCATAAAAGTCAAAGGGGAAAGATGATGATTGTTTGAAGCCTGTAAATCTTCTATAGGGTTCAGTTAACTGCTTTTGATCTGTGGCAGCGCTGTATGAAATATATCTCCAATATGAGATCAGAGAGTGGGGAGCTTTGGACGGGTGGCCAATTGTAAAGCCTGAACTGCAGTAGCTTCTGCGGCGCCAATGAAATGTCATAATCAGGAATATCTCGCTCAGAGACGAGTTCGAGCTGTGGTACGGGCCTGGCTATTGTGCGATGAGCAGCCTCTTCAAATCACTCATCCTTTATCTGAAATCAATTATCATTGTGAAGATGGAGATGTGCTATTGCGATAGACATCACAGACCCAGCTGTTGCCCTCTGTACTTATTAGCCTCACTCTGAAGACAACCATAGTATTAATCTGCAAACTCAGGACAAATGTAATTACACATTCATTCAATAGCTGTCACACTTAAAACCCTTGCGATGATGTATTGTTGTGGGATGTACAGATTAGGGTTTCATAATTAGTTCATGTCGACATGGATATTGCAAAACAGCAGTGATGTAATGGACCCAAGCTAATTCTCCAAAACGGGAAAGGATGCCGGCTCTGGACCATGGAAATGAAGACGTCTGTTCTTCATCTCTGTGGCAAATGTTTGGAAATGAGTAAGTGTGCTTGAGTGGTTTTCAGTTTGCCCACTTCAGACGATTCAACACAATCAATCACAGGATCATCTGGTAAATCTTTAAGATATGAATCGAAAATAAATAAATAAATAAATGAGAATAAAAACATCTGCTTAAACCATTTATATTTTTCTTCTGTCTGAGGCACACAACCTGTTTGCTGCTATCTTTGCCAACATGAATTTGGAAACAAGGAACATGACAACTTCATAGAGACAACACTGAGCTTTGATATGAAAGGTAGCAGACAAAGAAAATATGTCAATTTGATTAACCCTCATAACGCATTCAAAATATGCATCCAATCTTTTCATCTCCAACAGCATCTGATGAATAAACTCTCATTAATGAGTGAATGCTCAAAAAAAAATTCATATCTACAGTTATTACCATGTTATTATCATGTTTTTATTACATTTACTCATTTTCATTCATTACAAAAGTTATTTGAAATTTCAAATTAGACAAAAAAAACTTTCATACAAGTAAACAATGTTCATGAGAAACTGTATACAGTTAATTTAATATATTTCAACTAAATTTAGGGTCAAATATGGACAAACCCCAAACGTTGGGTTAAAAATGTAATTTAAAAATGTAACCCAACGGCTGGGTTTGTCCATATTTGACCCAAAATTGGGTTAAAACAACCCAGCATTTTTTAGATGATCATTATATGGAATTTATAAGAACACAATTCGAGAATAACCAGTATCAATGGATTAAATTAAATTCAAAGGAATTTTTCAAATACATTTTGATTCCTCTGTCAGAAACAAGTGTGCATATTCATGTTTATCAACAAAATTCAGTCCTGAAAGTGTCTGTGAGAAATAGGCTGAATAGCCCATAACAATAAAGCCTCCATTGATACAGGTGTCGCTTAAAAAAAATGGTTATGTATCTTAAAAAGGTTCTTGTACTAAAAACAATGCATGTTTTAGAAATTGTATACATCTCTTCTGGTTCAAAATGGACCTGAATGCATTATAAGGGCCTTCTAAAAAAAAGTTACAAATAAATCTATAAATCAGGTGCTAATTTAGCAATTTATAGATAGCTTCTAAAAAAATATTAAGTCAGAATAGACTGCTCATTTCAAGTAGTCATTGATAGAGTAGTCATAAAAATGCTTTTGCTTCCAGAATGATGCAGTTACTGCTTCTGCCAGCAGGGGCTAACAGGGCCATGCTAACCAGCCAAACTAAACATATGAGTTTCACACAAGCGATCATTTGATTGCATCAAGGATTCACATTTTTTGTGGTGCAAGAAAAAAACCAAGTCATCAGAGTAATAATATGCTTTCCAAAAATTCGCTATTAATTGTGCAGTAGAATGTCACAGGGTGATATTCATTACCTAGATATTTGTATGAAATAGAGATGGAGAGAAAAGATTCTTTCGTCGGCAGTAAGTGGAAAAACCTCATTGTGGAGCATTTGTGATGATAATTTCCCCTGCGCATCGGACAGATCGTTTGTTAAGCAGACAAGAACAGAGAAGCGTGTTTAATCCCCCGACCTGTTTCCTACTCGGAGTGACATTGACTTTTCCCCTGGTTCCGGTGAGATTGACGAGCCAGTCCAGCCACAGCACCGCAGAGACTCCCTCCTCAATGTATGTCTCAGACATCATCCGTTCTGGCACACACAGCGCACATCTTCTCCAGCACATGCAGTGTGTGTGATGAAACACTGTGAGGGCAGCGCTCTGGCCCCGAGGCCCTGCTTTCACTCATTCTCGACACCAACCGACAGATTTAATTGTCTTTGTAGTTGTCTTTGCTTTCATTTGCATGTTGCTGATTCATTTTTGAACACATGACAAAACGTTCTCCGAATCAGCATGATTGCAGTTATCCTTAAAAACAAGATCAATTCCATACAAGAAGCAAGAGAGATGAATTTAGTGAATGTTGTGAATTCAGTTAAGATTGTTTTTTCTGATTGCATGTGCAATTTTTTTTTTCTGTTTAAACATAAATACAATGCTTAAAACAAGAACAAAACTATTTGCAAATGAGGTTAGACAAGCAAACTCAGATACAGTATTCAGGAACAAGTCTTGAGGCCGGTTCACAATGATTATGAACAATGAACATAATAATACTGTAGTTATATTAACCTTTAAACTTATTAAAGCAGATTTGTCTGTCAAGGATTTTATTGTTCATCAGCAGAAAAAAAGTTATCAAAGTGGAATAATTTATATCATGCCAATTATATTATTCCTTTGTACTGTTATCATTATAGTTGTGGTGTGGATGTCCCTATTCTTTTAAATTTAGAACTATTTTTAAAACTATATTATAACTTATTATAGTTCTTCTCCTTGGTATTAACATGCCTTTATCCTACACAGTTATTATTTAATTATTATCTGTACGGTTCACAAGTAAATGTAACTTAGTTATTAGAATGTTTAAATTTTACTAAAAACAAAAAAACAAAAAAATAAATAGTATTAAAAAATACTTTTTCAGCACAACGCACAAGCATCTACTGAAGCAGTTGCATTACATTTTTCTTCTTGAATCCCAGTGTCTTTGAGGACATAAAAACAAGAGTAAATGATAAACACATGACATGCCAACTTTATCACTGACCCAAGACCCTTTCCAGGAAGTGACCTATGTGGACGACGCTCGATCAGGCCCGGGACTGCCAAAAGAAAGGCTGCTTATGGCTTTGCAAGGTGCTGTTCTGCTTTGTGCTACAGCTGCAAACAGCTGGAGGCTTTTGAAAGAGCTTGAGTTTTTTTTCCGGAAAACTCAGCTGTCTTGTTTGTCATTCTCGTCATCTGATCCGTTGCACATGAGTGGAAGTTTAGAGGTTGTTTGACTTCAAAGTCTTGCCACCTACTTTGTCTCGGTGGAGCGCCCCTAATCCCCATACTTGTAACCACACTGTTGAGGACAGTGGACTCTTTTGCAATTTGTTTTGAAATTCATGACAAAGACTACCAAAACCTTCTAAAATTTCACCACTTTGAACTGTAACTTACCATAGCATGGGATTATTATGACCTACTCACACAACCCTGCTGGAATGAAGCCAGCTATGAAATCAGACTGTAATCATTAGAGTTGAACTCTATGACATGTACTGTGCAGTACAGAGTGGTGCGAGACCCTATTGGAATGCTGGTCCGTCTGTAATGGGTGGGCCGGCCGTTTCACCCGGGGCTCCCCTAGAGGACAGGGCGCCGATTGCAGCATCGGAGGGTGAGCTGGCCTCTGGAGATGATGACTCGACTGTGTTATCTCCCTCTGGGAGCGTAACGTTGCCCGAGCCAGATCCAGAACTGTCAGCTATGCTGAAACGGGCCGCCGAGGCTGTCAGGCTCGAGTGGAACCCTCCACCGTGTCCCGCTCAGTCTCGGTTGGAGGATTGGCATCTCGGGGTGGGCCGTGCTGGTTCTCAGCTCGTCGCCCCAGTGCCCTTCTTTCCTGAAGTGCATGGAGAGCTTACTAGGTCGTGGACTTTTACTGCCGAAAACTGCCTGAGTGGTTCTTCCCCCCTCGCTTTCAGCTGATGAGGAGCGGTGAAGGGTTATGAGGCTATCCCTCCAGTGGAGGTGTCTATTGCGACACACCTGTGTCCAACGGCCGCTGCATCTGGGGGATCCTTGTCCCTCCTCGCAGTGAGCTCGCGTCAGGTTTGACGGTCAGAGCTTACAAAGCTTGCAGGCAAGCCGCCTACTCTTTGCATGCCATGGCGTTGTTGCAGGTCTATCAGCCAAAGACATTCATTGACATCCATGAGGGTAGTCTAGACCGTGCTTTCATGAGTTAGCTCCGCACTGCTACTGACCTCGCCCTCACGGCCATGAGCGTCGCAGCGTGCGTGGTCGGTCTAGCGATGTCCACTCTAGTGGTCCAGGAGTGCCATCATTGGCTCAGCCTGGTTGAGATGGTGGATGCGGACAAGATTCGGTTCCTGGACTCCCTAATATCTCAGAGGTTGGGTTGTTCGGCGACTTGGTGGGGAGATTCGCCCAACAGCTCTCCGCCGCCCAGGCACAGACGGAGGCCACCCGACTCATCCTGCCCTGGTGGCACCCGCTGTTGCCTCTCACGAGCTGAGACCAGGGCTTGGATATGTGCCCAAGGTTCCTACCCTTCCCTAAAGGTGGGACCAGGTGGTGAGCCTGCAAGCGCTGCCCCGGAGGAGGCAGACCCAGCCCTGGCTTTCTCTGTCCGTCCGCTTCATTATGGTTATACGCGCACAGAACGCAAGCCTTAGGACCTAAGACCAGCTCTTGTCTGTTAAATAAATCAGGAGAAAGGGAAGGCTGTTTCCAAGCGAGGTTGGCCCACTGAAATGGTGGCTGCCCAAGATGCACGTGTCCACTAGTTGGTGAGCTCCTCTGAAGTGATCGTGTGCTCCCGCCTAGGCGTAGGTGTGCTTCAATGACAGATATTCTAGAGTTGGGGGCTGGGCGACTCCTAAAGTCGAACCGCTGCCTCCCGTGGGCTCCCTTCTCATGAAGCCAGTTTCACTGTGAGCCCGGTTTGAAGTGTTGGCTTGCTGCTCCATTCCCCTCCTGTGGACTGGATACGTGCGCAATTCTTGCTCTAGTAGAGTTCCCTCTGAAACCGAACCCTGTTGAGTTCCTCCACACCCTCCGGTGATGGACGCGGCGGAGCGTCTGAAGCCAGGGCTACCACTCATATGCACAGGTGGAACTTGTTCTAGGCTGGGTCCATATGTTGCGATCCCTACGGTGATCCCTACGGTGCCGCCATCCCATATGTGTTTCAATTCCAATTTCAACAATTTAAATTCCAACTCTTTTACTCATGCTGTTACACTAACTTGTAATAAATATTTTATTAAAATAAATTACACTTTTTAAAATTTTTATATAAAAAGCAAAGAAGTAGTATTTTCACTAGAGGTTTCTGCCTTTTGAACCTGACTTAGCTCAAATCACTGCACTAGGTGTTTCGCTAACAGTCCTCATAGGAATCACAGTCCTGTATCCGAGGACCACATAAAAGAGCAATCTCACATGACTAATGCAGTTCTCCTACCCTGTCTGGCCATATTATCACACACAGCACTCCTTTGGCCTCGTTATACTTATGTGGGAAAGATACAGTGAGTCAAAGCCTTTGACTCGATGCTTATACCTGCTCGTCTGCTTTACATTTCATTTCATTATCCTCAACCCACGCGAGTCCTTCTGGAGCAGAGCGGCAGTAGATCACCTGCTGAACAAATTGAGCAGCATCCCACATACTGAATTCATTCCCTCTGAACCAACGGCCTGCGAACATCAGGCACATCTGCATCAGCACATCTGCTCCTTCTCAAGCTCTCTATAGAGCAGAGCCTGCATCATTCATCCTGGGAACGGCCATGTTCGACTGCCTTGGAATTCTAAAGATAGGTTGCATTAAAAACGCACAATAAATTACCCGCCTAACAATATCTGTAAGGGTATGAAATGTTTTATCGACAGAGGGTTGTAACATGGCCTTCTTAGACTATCCATAATGTTCTGAGAACAGAAGCCTGCAAAACTAGTGGAGCTGCTAACCATATGTGCAATCCTAAAACTACATAAACCTTCATTGTGCGTCACCTTAGGAAGCCTTCGCTTTGCCAAAAAGTGTTGTCACTTTTCCCAAACACTCTTCCTCATTGGCAGATTTACTGCGGGGATTTTTTTAGTTTTTTTCGTATGTTGCGGCAATACATTCCAAAAATGTCACTTTTAAATACTGAAGTCTATTTCAAATAATGTCTTCTTTGTTAAAATAGGCCTCCGTTCCAACAAACAAGCCAATGAGTGGAGGACTAATGGAAAGAGAAGAAAAAAGCAGTTTTTTTTTTAATTGCACACCGAAAACTACAGGAGTCTCAGACTTACCGCTGACGGAGGGCAAAAATTACATCCTCTAATTAAATCCTTTCTTCATGGCTGTCAATGGGTACAGTGTTTGCCAAATATCTTGGTGATTTGCAAGTTATTTTAGTTTGTTTGGAATGGAACAGTGGTAAGACAGAAAACTTACAGAGCAATTAAATCCCACTAATTAGATAGTGAGTCTGATTGTTGACTGTTACTAATAATCTGATGCCCAGGAAAAGATTTATTTTAAAAAAAAAGAAAGGAAAGAAATGAAAGCAACAGTATGTCATGGATATGGGTCAATGGGGAAATCTTTACAACATCTATTTTAAAATGAGTTTTGCAATTGTTAATTAAATAGTTGTATTCATGTTGGTTTTATATACCGGTAATAAAAAGAGTTTTGCAATTGATAATTAAATCTTTGTATTGTATGTTGGTTTCATACTGTTAAAAGGTTTGGGGTTTGGGATCAGTTTAAAAAAAAATGTTTGAAAGACTTTTATGCTAAATAAGACTGAATTTATTTAATCAAAAATAAAGTAATAAAGACTAATGTTTTATCATTACAATTAACTGTTTTCTATTTGTATATAATTTAAAATGTATTTTATTTCTGCATCATTACTCCAGTATTCAGTGTCACATGATCATTCAAAATTTGTTATAATACAGTATATGCTGATTTGATGCTCAGGAAACATTAATTAGTATCAGTGTTAAAACAGCTGTCCTGCTTATTTTTTTTGTGGAAACATTTTCTTTTCAGGATTCTTTGATTATGCCTGCTGAATTGGCATAAAGTCACCCAACATCAATGTGAAAGACTGGTGGAGAGCCATGATGTATGGAAGCTGTGATTGAAAATTAGGGTTATTCAACAAAATATTGATTTTTGAACTCTTCCTAAGTTAACAAATTAGTATTGTGTTGTTTAAAAATGAATATGAACTTATTTTCTTTATTCAAGGTCTGACAACACATCACCAACACCAGTTGTCGTTTCCGGAAATAAATGCTCTTAAATGACAATATTTTTATTTGGAATTTGGGAGAAATGTTGTCAGTAGTTTATAGAATAAAACAAAAATATTAATTTTACCCAAACACATATAAATCGTAAAACCAGAGAAACTGATAATTTTGCAGTGGTCTCTTAATTTTTTCCAGAGCTGTATATATATGCTGATAGTATATTCATTTTCAATCATTCAGCCAAATTCATTTTAATTAATACATTTCAAACATTATTCGAGAGGTTTTTTTTTAAAATTAATGGCCTGTTTGAATTTAATTTGATTTACAAAAAAGTAATAACAAAAACAGCTAAAAAAAAATAGAGACCAATTCATAGACCCATGTACAATATACAATTCATAGACCTTTCATTGTTAAGTCCATTTCTTTTCAACGTAAATGAATTGGTGCGCTCTTCATCAACACCTTAGCAGTGTGAATATGTGCTCTATATCCTGCTATGTTTTGGGGCGCTGCATGTGAATCGTCTCAGCATGTGTTAAGGTGACGCTGGCAGGCAGTCTGATCTGGGTCACAGATTCTGCTAGGCTCAGATAAGACTGAAACACACTCTTATGTGTCGGCCTCAGGGAGTCCCACATGGCTGGTCTTTAGATGCTCTGCACTCAGATGGCTGGACACATGCACCGTACAGTGGGGGGCTAATAGATTTATTAAGGTCATCTCTGTGGTGCACGCACCGTAAATGAACACCTGCTGGTGTACCACCCACCTTGGACAAACAACTTTTATAGGGTCAATGATAAATAAGGATGCCTGAGGTAATGAATATGAAAAATACGTATAAAATCCATATATATAAAACTTAATTAGTTTAAAATGTGCGAACGTCTGAGAAATGTAATCTTCATATTTATGTTGTTTACACACAGATACAAATATATGTACAAATATAAAGTAAAATACATACCGGTCAAAAGTTTGGAATAATATATATTTTTTTATGTTTTTGAAAAAGGACTCTTATGCTCAATATGACTGCAAAACTATATTTTCAGCATCATTACTACAGTCTTCAGTGTCACATGATGACTTTTTCTTTGGGTCATACATTAAAATGTATGTTCATAAAATGTTTGTAAATTGTCCTCATACTTCAAATGTCTTTAAAAACATACTAAAGTGTTTTATTAAAAATGCATAAAGTTTCCTGTGATGGGTAGAGTTAGTGTAGGGGGATAGAAAATGCAATTTGTCCAGTATAAAAACCATTACATCTATGGAATGTCCTCACAAGCAAAACAAACCTGTGTGTGTGTGTGTGTGTGTGTGTGTGTGTGTGTGTGTGTGATTTATGAGGACCCAAATGACATGTGTATAATGACATGTGTATTACACTGGTATTACAACTTAAACATGGTTAAAGAGGACATTTCATGAGTCATCGTAATTCAAATAGCTTAAAAAACATAAAAAAACAATGTTTTATTAAAAATGTAAAAATGCAGAATGTTTCCTGTGATGGGTAGGTTTAGGGATAGGGGCAGTGTATAGAATATACAGTTTGTACAGTATAAAAACTATTACGCCTATGGAGAGTTCTCATAATGTAGTTGCACTAACGTGTGTGTCATGATTCTGCCATCATGTCTTTGTTTTTCCTGGTCTTGTGGCAGGATCATGGCAGACCCATGTTTTGTGTACAAGCGCATGGCCTATTGTTTGGGCCATGTGCTTGTGTTGTCTCGTCATCTAGCCCCACCCTCCTTGTTATCCTCGTTTTGTCATTATTGCTTTACCTGTGTCACCTGTTTTGTTATCATTAGTCTCCCTATTTAATCCCCTAGTGTTTGCTGTCCTGTGTCGGTTCATTGTCAAACTCTGTCCATCGTTGCGTGTCAATCTTTATGATATATCTCTGTGTGAGTACTTTGTCTGAAATCCTGTTTAACGTATAGTGAGAATTGTTTTGTTGTTTGTTACTGTCTAGTCATCGTTGAGTCTTAGTCTTGTTTTGCCCCCTCGTGGGTTTTGTTTTCTCTGTTTTGTCTTCAATAAATCGTGTAAGAGCATTGTGTGTGTGTGTGTGTGTGTGTGTGTGTGTGTGTGTGTGTGTGTGTCTACGCGCGCACAAAACAAGCACCAAAGTGAGACACTTTCTGCTTAGCATTCATTCTTTAGAAAATATCTTGAGAATGTTTATTATAAAAATATAAATGTTTCCACTACAAATCATTTTACATTAGTAGACAAGGCCATCTACACACTCACTCACACACATACACACACACACACACACATCAATCTAAAGAAGCGGAACAGGACGCAAAACAGTATTGCTCTTCAAAACATCTTAAACAAATAAAACATAATATACACTGATAAGGTTGCAACATAACCATGTCATAACTTACTGGATGCTTACTGAAAAAAGAACATCTGCACTGTGTATGGTGGTTTGTTGTTAAGAAATAAATAATAAGTCATTATAATTGTTTTTATGTAAAAAACAAATACAATACAAAATAACAAAATATAATACAATGGAATTCTGTAAAGGTTGTACAGATATCTTGTTCATTCTTTTATACATACATACAGACATTTGTACAGGGATGGCCAGGTAAACGATAGAGTCGCCATTGCTATCACCACAGGTCCGGTTCACATGCTAACAGCAGGGGTAAAGCAACATTTACAGGCAGAATCAAAGGGGTGTCGAGGAAAAATGGATTGCTCCTTCATAAGGTAGTGCAGTACCACAGATTTTACGATGAGGATGTCTAAAGAAAATATTCAGATGATGATTTGCAAATGTTGAGCGTCTTAGAAGTGTATTAAGCCTAATGGCAATATCCAGTCTCAAAATGAATAAATGATCAGGAACCTATTTTGAAGATGAGGGTTGTGAATCCTGAGTGTTCATCATCAGGTAGCCGCTGTCCTTTCAGAAAAAGCAATAGAAATTTGAGAAATGATCATAAGATAGGACAGTTTCTACTCAAGATTGTATACATGAGGCCCCTGATCTCAAAATGAACTTCACTACTATAGAGCATGGCTATGTTCGGAATAGTCCACTACCATACTACTCTTACTATTCTTAAAGTATACAGTGTACGTAGTGTGCAAAGAAGGCATATGAATATCCAGATGATATACTAATGTATACGGACAGAGTACACTGCACACAATGATTTAATCTTCATTTCCGGTGTGACGCATTGCTGGAAGTTGATGTGATATTTGCACTATTCTTTTCCGCAAACTAGTTCAAACTCCGCCCCTCAGATTTCATTGGTCGTGTCATGACAGGTGACTGATAGAGCTGACCAGTGAAAGAGGCTGTGGGGTGAGTTTTCCTTTAAAGGGATAGCTCACCCAAAATTTTTTAATTCTGTCAGCATTGTCTCACCCTCATGAAGAATCATATAGTCCTACAGGTTTGGAACAACATGAGGTTGAATCTAATGATGACAGAATATTAATTTTGGGTGAACAATAAAAAATAAAATAAAATCACAAGTGACATTTAATTGTCTTTCTTGACTCATTATTTGATTGGCTGCCCAATGTTAAACTCAACGTGAAGCACAACTCATTCTACTTCCATAATCTGATTTCCAGGATATTGTTTAATCAATTGGGAACTGATTGGATTGTGAGTCATACTTATATCAAGTCAAAGTGATTTCAAATAATTTTACACATATTTGGATTACAAATTCTTGAAATGATAACTGGTTGTTGTTGAATTAAGCAAACAGATTGATGAGGTTATGTCACAATATTACTTTAATCTTCTTGCAAAACCCTTCTGTTTCTCCTATTAAACAGGCAGTATGTACGCTAGTACTTTATTTCGAACATAGCCCATGTCCCTCATATACTTCATATCTGAGACTTCTGAGATCAACACACTTCTGCTATTGCGTCTGGTTTTCTCATGTGATGCAACCATAAAAATGCTTGGGTACATTATGATTCACTGACTGTTACTGATTCTAGTAAACAGTTTTTTATTTTTATTTGATAATGTACTCATGTATCATCTGAACACAGTGGTACAAACAAACATGTCATGGGCTACATTAACAAATAAACCTTTTAAATGGCGAGTTTACCCAACGCCTCTACTCGGCTCCATCCCTGATTCTCGAGAATGGCTCTCTGCGCTTGCAGATAAATGGTTTATTATCAAATATATAGCCAAATGTGTCAGATCCTAACAAGCATTACCAGATTGCTCTAACAGTAACCAGCTGTATTTCTCCTGCTTTTCTTCAGAGGAATTAAAGGGGGCTTTTCCACAAGTGGCCCAAAACCACCCAAAACTATTGCCTCTCTGAAGTGCTACAGTACCGTCCGAAAGGAAGACGGATGCTTTTGCAAAGTTTTTTTTTTTTTCCTGAAGGCTTTTTAATGCTCCCCTGCCACATGTGAAGAGCTCTTCACTAAATCCATTCAGAGCGGACCGGGCTTCCATCCTCTAGGAGTCTTTTGTCTATGAGAGCCATGTAAGCATGACCGTAGACTCCTAAACGCGAGGCCCCGCGTTCATCCGCTTCTCCCGCGTCTCGCCGATAACACAACGCGTTAATCGCGGGGAGATTCGCTCCTCGTCTTTGCACCTCGTGCCCGGGAAGACGTGATCGTTCTCCAGGAAGGTTGTTCTGCACATGTATTCGAGAGTTGTAGTTCCACTTCCTCGTTTCATTTAAATGTTTCCGGTCTGTTAAAGCCAAAGCAGCATCAATCTCGTATAAGTATCTTTCTTTTCCGTCACTCGTTTTTTAAAATTTTACACAGGAACTGGACCGTTCTTTGAGTGTGTTTCAAGTGTTGTTAGGCTGCTCACGATCTTCTTCTGAGGTCCAACGATCGTCACACCGACTTTCTTGAAGTCCCTGTGTGTGAAGCGGGGAGAGAGACAGTGAGTGTGGGTAATATAGCTCTCGCGGTTTGACACATGTTGACATTAATGACAAGCCCGCAGCGTCGCTCTGCCTCAGACTGCATGTGTCAGTCATGCAGGACAAAGTATTCCAGGCGGACACCATGCTGCCATATGCATACAATAAGTCGAGGATTCGTGACAGACTTTGTGTTATAACTTAAGGAAGGGCTGATTTACAGCTTCCAGTGATGAGATATTGGAGAAGCTGCTACATTTTCTGAGTTGGTTGTTTCTACTGTAATTCGAAAGGAACAGCACTGTCAGGGTTACCCCCGAGGGAAAAAGAACGACATTTTTCATTTAATGAGATCCATGCAACGGCTGACAGAAGCTTGCATTATTTACAATCGTGAATAGACTCTCCAGACTTACTTACCATATGGATGAGTTCATCCCGTGCGCAAATATCCTACCTGGTCTCGTAGGGAAAACGTGAATCTATGAGGTTTTAAACAACGCAAGTTGTGGTTTGTTTACAGGTGATATGTCCAGAAGTGTCAATAAAAGAGCGGTTTACTCTCACTGAGGTAGCATAGGCTATGAGGGAATAATGAATTACATTTTTGCCCTGTTCCACAAATATTGGATGGCTTTTGTAAGATACATATTACAAGCCTACTGAAGCCACTCAAAAACAACAACTGTTCGAAAGTTTGGGGTCGGAAAAATATTTGATTGTTTTTGAAAGATGTCTCTTATGCTCACCATGACTGCATTTACAGTATTTGATCAAAATACAGTAAAAACAACGAATACAACGGTTTTCTATTTAAATGTTATTCCTGTGATTGCAAAGCTGAATTTTCAGTATCATGACTCCAGGTTTCAGTCACACAATCCTTCTTATATGCTGATTTGGTAATCAATTAACATTTTGTAATACTGAAAATAGTTGTGCTGCTTAACATTTTTCAGGATTCTTTGATGAATAAAGTTAAAAAGAAACGTATTTATTTGAAATAGACATTTTGTAACATTATAAATGTATTTTACTGTTACTTTCAATTTAATTTACCTTTGCTAAAAATAAAAGCATTCATTTCTTTGAATGGTAGATTAGTTCTCAACAATAAGGATGGCCTGATGTTCTGCAAACTTAAACAAATTGGTTCCCTTTCGAGGGAACTCGTGCTCTTCTTTAGTCCTGCTTATGAGTTCATGGGTTTGATTCTCAGGAAATGGACAAAAATGGTGAGAATATAATTCCACTTAATGGACATTTCACCTGGAAACTGCAGCTATTTGTAGAGCGTATTTCAGGTTTTACAAAAATTTATGTCAAGTCACGTTTTCCCATTAGATCAGATTGCACTGCAAACATGTGACAAACCAATCACTTTCATGAGCTCAAGTACAGGAGCTTTTGCAAAAAAAACAAACAGTAACAATTTCTATGAAGACCACTATAATGAATTATAGCTCTATTTATACTTATTTATAAGTATTACTATTTTATAAATATATTTTTAAAGACTCATCAAGACTGCATTATAAGAAGAGTCAGTTACATTTATATTATTTTGTATAATTACCTATAAGTCATGCATTTGCTTTTTCAATGCTCATGTTCATAATCCATAATACACCGATGTATAAGTATTAATTAGTCAGTCAGTAAGTCGCATGGTTCCATGAATTATAAAGATGCAGCCTGCATTGCTATAATGTTAATATATTATAGTTACTATGACTTTTTAGCAATTCAGATTTATTTCTGTCAAATAAGTGAATATATTGTTATTATTGCCGTGTTGTGTTCTTATAAATATTTATTGTGAGTGATGATACAGTTACTAACCTCTATAAATGCCTCATTGATGGCTTTAAGTAAAGTGAAAACAGAATGCAATTTATCTAAAGCAAATGTTAAGAAATCATGAAGATTTGCTCATTATACATTTTAAGTTGTTTACTTGTAAAAGTAACTAATGAACAATAATTAATAAATTCATGTAATAAAATAATGGAGAGAAAAAAAAACAGAAATCATTAATACAAACATTAGATTTTTAAAAAATATTTTTTTAATGTTACATACTAGCAAAACACTGCAACAATATTTAAAAAAAATATAATTGCAAACTGCTATAAACAATACCATGCTGAGGAGATAAAGATTTAAACAAATCAAATTATCATGCATGACCTCTAATGCAAACATTAGCCATTAAATACATAATTGATAACTAATTGGTACAGCAAACAAGTGTCTCTGGAACTATTTTATATTTGATCATTTATATAAATCAGTGTATAATGGATTATGAGCATGCACATTAAAAATGACTTATATAAATGCAACTTTAACTGTTCTTATAAAGCAGTATAGGTCTTAATGAATCTTTAAATATATATTTATAGAATAGTAATACTTACTTATAAATAAGTATAAATGAGGCTATAATTCATATGGACTTCATAGAAAGTGTTACCGTACAAACATTCAATTCTTAGTATTGTCAGATCAGGGGATGCAAAAGCTGTGCAGTAAACATCATTACAGCGTATTAGTGCAAGCAAGTTTATGTCACGACCTAGGTTAGGCTATGCACACCTCAGGTATGAGTTCTGTTAGAAACACTTCTACAAAGTGCAGCAGCGATTTAGTCCCGAAGTGGACATTAGTGCAAACAAAAGCTTGAGGGAGCAGCCAGCAATAGAAAAGCTATGACCGAAACCCACCATCCAGTCTATAAGCTTTAAAGTGTTGTAATTCCCATGGACGGCTCCCACTCAGGGCACGTGGCTGCTGGTCTGACTTCAGTCAGACAGATTCTACGGGCAAAATAAAGCTTTAGATAGACTGACACATGGCTGTTTATCGTCAATGCACTGCTAATGCACTGACATCAGCCAAACAAATGCTCTCAATGCCAGTCAAGACAGGCCTGCAGCATTTCTGTGAGACACAACTTTAACTAATTCAGTGATTCTTTGGGCAGGCATGTCATCTGTAGCGCAAATTAAAATCAAGGAAAAAAAAGTTTCTGCTACACCATTATAACAGCTGTAAAACATCTTTACTGCTGAAGGAACCAAACATGCATGCCCAGGTTGATCAAATCATTCTGGTTTTAAAGCATCCCTTACAAAAAAAGATGTACATATCGTAGGTAAAGTAAACTTAGAGTAACATTTTTGAAGTATCCTTAAATACACTCAAATCAATGCACTTGTAGTATATTTGTAAGTGTACTATTTCAATACTTATTGTGACTAATTTGCTATACTTTTTAGTTTTGGGGTGCATCAATGACACCTTCTTTTCTATTGACATATCCGACTCATTCGATGAGTACGAGTATGAGCACACAAGCACACTAAACATAATAGTAGCAGACTTGTCTTTGAGTTTTCTTTAGTATGCAACTATGCTGTGAACTACTACAAGTGAAAGTGAAACTTAAAAGAAGCCCACTTTTTTAGCTTATGACGCACACCTTATAAAAACTATCAATAAAATTTGCCAAATGTTTATCTGGTTTTGTGAGTTAATAGCACTGTGTACAAAAAAGATGAAATTCAGTTCCACAGAAGCCAATGTGTGTGGAAAAAAATATTTTATAGACCACTCTAAACACAACTACAAGCAAAGCATATTTAGAATACTAAATTATACTTCTCTTAAGCATATCGCGATCAAAAGATTAAGTACAAGTAGTATAGACCAAATACAAGTATAGGCCAAACTTTTTTGTGTACATGTAAGTATAAGCCAAGTTTACTAAAGTTTTTTTTTTTTAAGTAGGCTTCGTCTCTCTGATAACATAAAAAGCAAACAGAAAGTATACTCAATTAAAAAAAAAAATACTAATAGCACACTTGTCCTTAAGTAGAACTTTGTTTTAAATGACAATTTACAACGTATATTATACAATATGAAAAAAGTGTTACCATTAACTACCATTTTTGAAAACAAAAACAGAAGAAGGAAAAACCATTGAATGCTGCCTGCCATATAAATTCATACAGTATTTGTCTAGTCTAATGTGACTTGAGCTAAATAAGGTAAAACTTTCAATGATAGATTAAAAAAGCATAACGTTCTGTTCAGTTTAACATAAAATTTCACTAAGAGGCCAAACATCTGGTAAACTAACTATGGCCTCATCAACAACACAAACCAGAGGCGCACAACCAAGGTAACGTGATAAGTGAATAAATCATCAATAATTATGTCTCTCTTGTGATTCTTCGTGTTCCTGAAAGACCCTTTCCACTGCAATGTTTTTAGGGCTTATTAAAGTTTGAACATTTTTTTTAGCAATTTTTTGGGGGATGAAAACGTTGATCTTCATGACCACAGATTCGTCTAAAACTCTCAAATTGGTGCACTCCTTATTCATTCTGCTGAAAAGACTAATATAAATCCCTATGCCGGTGTAGAGTTGGTCTATGTTGACTTTTTGCTCATGTTTTGTACTTAGTGTTGACTAGTAGCTGGTTAGTACTGATGGGTGGTGGTTAATGCTGGTGTGATTTTACTTTGTCGCAGGATTATATTGTTGAATTCAGATTTGATGCTGATGGGTCATGCGGTCTAATACTAATTACACTTTATTTTGATAGTCCACATTCTACTAGCTATTAGTAATTTTAGAACTACATACTGTATAAACATACATATAGACTGTTAAACTAGGATTAGGGTTAGGGTTTGTAGAATAAGTCGACATATCTACTATATTTGCAACATAACTTATAGTCAGTAGAATGTCAGTTAGGGACAGGAATACCAGGAGATATTAAGCAGGCAGTCTACTAAAAAAGTTGCATCTTTTAGCCTGATTAGTGGTTTATTCAGGTGTAGTTTTAGCAGTTGAACTGGTTTGTGCTGGTTAGTGATGGTTAGTGCAGTTGACTGTGGTTAAACAGAATCCAAAAAATATAATGGCGATCCTGGTCTTTTCAGCAGTTCAGACATATAAATGAACATATTTTACTTTAAAATTCACAAATATTATAAACACACACGATTCTGTGGTCAGACCAAAGAGTGGTGTTGTTCCCTCACTACAGAAGGCCAAACAAACTGCATGTTAAATAACCCAATCTGGGTCATGGATGAGGGCCGCTATTTGCATGTGATTATTTACGCTGACATCTGAACAAAATATAAAGACAAGCAAACAATTACAGACTGCTCAGTGTTTAGATGTTTAGTCCTGAGGGCACACCGTGCAGCACAGCTCTGCCACTGTTCCGAGACCGCGGCTTTGATCATTCCGAACTTATGAATGTCAAATTATTTACATTGTCAAATGCCTCGTCATTTGAATTGAAATGTGGTCTCAGGAGATGCTAACCAGGCCAGGCAAGGTTCCTATTCAACATCTACAAAGCATTTCCCATAAACGCAGATCCACATCGTGGAGCACAATAGGGTCTTTATTATTAGAACTTTGTTTGGAGTCAGCTGAGATTGTCCAATGCTGGGGATTATGGGAGGACAGCACTTTTATTTTTGGCAAAAGGTGTTTTACTTTTCTTTTTTTGTAGCATTTATTTGAACACAATAGATGAAAACGTTACAAAAGCACTGTCATTGGAGATTAATAACAAATGTTATGGCCACCATTAAAGGATTAAAGCTGGGCTTCATTTACTGGACACTGATCTGTAAATAAATTTGGCATCATCTTCAACAATGGTTTTAGGCTATTTTACACTAATACTCTTAAATTATATCACTTGTCTGTTGCCTTGGACTCAAAAAGACAGAATGCACCATAAAAACTATTCAGTAATAGGAGAATGACTATAAAACGCCAGCCCTTACATTTAGCTCCTCAAACCAAACCCATCAAAATTGTCCAAAAAAAAAAAAAGAATCAAAAGAATCATTTCACAGAGAATAATATGAGTTGGAACAACAAGGAAATTAGCAAATGACATAATTTTTATATTTGAGTGCACTGTTCCTTAAAATCTGGTGATATACACAATATGAACAAACGTTTGATTATTTACGCAAATACAGAACACTACCAGTAAAAGGTTTCTGATTGGTAAGATTTTTTATGTTTTAGTCTCTTATGCTCAGGTAAAAGTAATACAAGCTCAGTAATATTGTGAAATGTTATTACAATTAAAACATTTTCTGTTTAAATGTATTTTACAATGTAATCTATTCCAGTGATGGATTCCTGCAGTAACACATGATCCTTTAAAAATTATTAATATTCTAATTTGGTGTTCAATAAACATGTCTTATTATTGTCAAAGTCAATGTTGAAAAGTTTTTGCCACTTAATATTTTTGTGGAAACCTTGATACACTACCAAAAGTTTGGGTTTCAACATTGATAATATTAATAACTATTAATAATTGAGTACCAATAATAATTAAAAACAATTAAGCAGCAAATCAGCATGTTAGAATAATTTCTGAAGGATCATGTAACACTGAACACAATTACATTTTATATGTAAATTTGAAAATATATTTAAATTAAAAGCACTTGTTTTAAACGGTAATAATATTTCACAATATTACGTTTTTTTTACTTTATTTATAATAAAATGAATGCAGCCTTAGTGAGCATAACTTCAGACGTCTTTCAAAAATCTTAATCAGTCCAAACTTTTGACTGGCAGCGCAGATTTTAGTTTTATAATACAAAAACCTGAAAGGCTCTTACTCTGCTGAGGTTTTGGCCAGTGTATCACAGGAGCTGTAGCTGACACCAGTGAACGCATCTTTACAGGGCAACGTCCTTGCGCTCTCCAGCCAATCACCCATCGTGTGAAAGGAAGTGATGTCAGTGCTGGTCCTGTCCAGAAGCAGATTTACCGGTCTGTGAAGAGATGAAAAAAGGTGGAAGTACTGTTAGTTGTATTGTGAATATTAAAGATTAATCATGTAATTTCTGCACCAGTGGCATCAATAAATGGTACTGGAAAGTATTTGGCAGTGCAGCCCAAACAAATGACAAACTTCACCCTTATGAAGCGCAAGTAACATTGAGCTGATGCACAACAACGTTTTATGAGAACACACCCCATGACTGTTCCTCCAACTTGCTGACTCAGAAAAAAATGCAACACTGAAGTTGTGGTCGTCTGCAATTCCCATCACGTTTGACAAATGTCATTTATGAAGAAAACAAGCTTATAAAAGTGCAAGCACAGGGTAAACACAAAGGCCTTCAAATCCGATATGCAAGCTTTGCCTTCAAGGTCTCCATAAGGAAATACCTGCAGAGAAGTGGGACTGATTCTCTCCATCTGTGTTATGGCAAGCATTCCCCAGGAAGAAACCAATACATTTAGGAATGTTTATTCGAATACACAGACATCTCTGTTTCTGATGACTTCCCATTGTTCACATACCGATGCTTGTTTCCATTGTTTATTGGGTAAAAAGCCAACTTCATTAACCAAAACCTTTATAAACCTTTATAAATAGCTTCTCAAACAAACACAATCCTTTTAACGTGTTATTAGCATATCCGGTATGCATTTTTTTTTTTTATATGTAATCCTTTTATGGGCAAATTCTGTGTGGACATTTTATAATGTAACCATTATGAAAACAATTCCAAATCGCATTGTGAAAGTGAAGAAAACATATTTAAATAAATCATATAGCATATGGTAATTGAAAAAAAAAAAAACTGAATTGAATTAAATAAAAAATGCTCTTGTCTTTGTTAATTCAGGTGAAACTCTCAAAATGTTTGTAATGTCAAAGCATCTGAAAATCCACAATTCAGGGACAAGAGCACCTGATCAGAACCAGGGGAGCAGACGGAAAGGAGACCGCAATCCCTGTGGGAACTGCTGTTTACAGTCATGTAAATAAACAAATTAGAATACCAGGAAGTCCACTCAGATCCGCATGTTCCCAGTGTTCCATTACTGTGCGATGAAAATAAAAGAATAATGTACGCTGAGTTGACTGGAAAAGAATGCTGAATGGATCCAAGTAACTTGGCAAAGGGGATCAGTAAGTGCTGACACAGCTTATTGAATAGATCTGTCTGCAAGACTGCACTGATGTGCACAGGATCTTTATAAACCATCTCCTAATGTCAGGAAAGAGTGGATAAAGTTTATTTTTAACAACGTCTGACGATTTTAGTCTGACCGTCACAGTTTGAGAAGTACATATATGTGCTGGTTGTTTTATGAACCTGTGATGGAACTTTATATAAAGGCTGTTATTTAAGGAAAGGACGGCAAAGATTACTTCGGACTCAACATCAGACACAACAGTACTGTATCTAATTTCACATGCAAAGGTTTTTTTTACATTTAGTCTTAGGCTGAATTTCCACTGCAGGTCTTGATGCTCAATTAAGATCTGTTGACTATATCCAATTTTTATTTTTTTTATTTTTTTGGATGACCAGCTTACATCTTTTTAAAGTTAAAAAATATGTTTTTTAAACTATGGGCATACTGACCCGGAAAAGCTTAAGGCTGAAAAGGAAGTAAAAACGGTGCGATTTGCAATGGACACAGATAAAATGATGATACAAGCTTTTGTTCTCCAAAACCATCTTTAAAGTTCAGCAAAACATTGGTCTCTTTAGGCGGAGAAAAAAATAGGTCTTAGAGGAATCTGTCTGCTTTAACGGCAGACGCAAATGCACTTATCCAATTCATATCAGATTTATTTCCACATATGAATGAGGCCTGAAACCGATCTGAGCATATCGTAATCCATGAGTTTTTTCTGTTTACACATTCGTGGGTCATATCTGATCTGTGCCACATGGGAGGAAAGAAATCGGGATTTGTTCACGTGCAGCATGTGATGTAAACGCAGCCTCTAAGGTACAGCAGCTGCCAAAAAAAGCATAACTTTGTGCTTGGGTGGTGTCACACACACACATTGCAGAACCTAATAATTACTCTACCAGTGGGAATACTATTGGTTTCTTTCATTAAAAAGGTACTAACACATTCACTAACATATTAACTGCGGAAACATTATATTAAATACAATTTATATAATAAAGGATAGACAGGACTACTTAAATTATATGTACGTGTACAGCATTAAAGGGTTAGTTCACTTCAGAATTTAAATTTCCTGATCATTTACGTCATCCAATATATTCATGTCTTTCTTTCTTCAGTCGAAAAGAAATGAAGGTTTTTGAGGAAAACATTCCAGGATTTTTCTCCATATACTGGACTTCAACGGTATAGCGGTTTGAAGGTGCTAATTGCAGTTTCAGTGCAGCTTCAAAGGCTCTACACGATCCCAGCCGAGGAATAAGGGTCTTATCTAGAAAAATGATCGGTCATTTTCTAAAAAAAATGAAATGTACATACTTTTTTAACCACAAATGCTCGTCGTGCATGTCCATGATTTCACTTTGGAACGGTCAGGCGGTAACCGGTTGAGGTGGAAAATGTAGGGTGGGGTGAAAAACTTTTTTGTGAAAAAGTGTTTGACTTAGTCTTTGCACGTTCACTTTGTAAACACTAGGTCTGTACTTTCACGCGTGACCTTTCAACGTGATTACGCAATGCGTGGAGCATCACAGAGCTAGTGCAAGACGAATATTTGTGGTTAAAAAGTATATAAATGCTTTTGTTTTTTTAGAAAATTACAGATCGTTTGGCTAGATAAGACTCTTATTCCTCGGCTGGGGTCGTGTAGAGCCTTTGAAGCTGCACTGAAACTGCAATTTGGACCTTCAAACCCGTTGGTTCCCGTTGAAGTCCGCTATATAGAGAGAAATCAATCAAATTAATTTATTTTCGACTGAAGAAAGAAAGACATGATTATCTTGGATGACGTGGGGGTGAGTAAATTATTAGGACATTTTAATTCTGAAGTGAGCTAATCCTTTAGTATGATAAATAATTTGTACATCTTAATGGCCAACATGGTGAAAGAAAGTAAAGATTTGATAATATGATCTGGAGAATTTGTTTTATTTAAATCTCTGAAGCACCATACTGATAACCAAGAGAGTTCAGTCCTCTGTTGTTTGTTTGTGATGTGTCTACATTCTCACTAAAACTCACAAGGTGAAAAAGAAACAAGCAGTTGACGAGGAGAGAAATCTGGTTGTTGGGTATAGAAGTGATAGCTTAAACTCTGGCATAAACACACTGCATTTGACCGCATCAGCTGCTGGCGTCAGAGATCTGAGCCGTCACTCGACAGGAGCACAACGGGCCAGAGGGTGAGGAAGAAGAGAGGTAAACACTCGGCCTCTCTTTTCTTTTGCTTTCCTCTCTCCCCTCTGGTGTAGTGACCTCTAAATAACCGAGGATGCTTAGTATCATGTTTTTAAAGTTCTCTGGGGATAGGAAAGGGCGGAGGATGTTCCTCAGAGAGAGAAACATCTGGGTAGCTTCGTCACGGACAAAAATGCATATCTTGCTGTGAGGAGGCTCTGAGATTGTGCACCAAACTCTTGTCCCAACATTTTACTTCCGAGCATCTGCACGCCATCTTTCCAGCTTAAAGTGGTCTGGCCTTAATGTCTAAGGTCCTTCCATGAGAATAGCAGGAGTGCCGCACCATTAGCATGCAGGGCATGTAGATAAATGAGGTGCAAGGGCTTGGATGCAGCTGTGGCTTCAGACCGGCGGCAGAGGAACCTCAGAGTGTGTCTCGCTCAGAGAGTCATAAATCACCTGGACCCAATGCTGATCCCCCGTACGGCCATGTTAAAAGCCAATCAGAGAAATTACATGCAAACTCCCTGGGACCCATTTTCACTTTCTTAAGAAACCATTAGTCACTGTAACATACTTCATAATAATAAAGCTCCTGGTTATAGCACTTACATCCACACTCGTGCCGGACAAACCCTCTGGTCAATTGAGTCTTATTGCAATAAAGAGAGGAAAACAAGAGTCTTTGACCTTTTATAGGCCAAATACTCTTTAGTGAATAGACATTTTAAATGGTAAAATGGATAAATAACTTTATTATTAATAGCAACTTTAAGTTTGACCTATAAATATACAGATTTAATATAGTATAATATTATAAACTATACTTTTTATAACAAAAAAAATCGAAATTTAAAAAAAAAAGACTTGTAAAGTATATTAGTGTATGTGTGTGTATTTTTAGATTATAATTTTTTACATTTTGATTTAAAATCTATATTTAAAAACTAATAATTTGATAACACTGTTCAAAGTAATCTTTAGCAAATCTCTAAATATTTTCATTTAACAAACATACATTACAATGTTGTGATGCCTAGCTTTTTAAAATTATTAGTCTTAGCTTTTGTTATTTTATTTGACATTTGTTCATACAAAGTAGCATAGAATTTTACAGGCCATGAAACATGAAAATAAATGAGCAGATTTTTACGATCAATAAGAATTTAAATATCAGTGCAATATTTTAATTTCAATTCTGGACTTTGTGAAGGATAATCAAGTGATTCCACACCATAAAATGTTAAACCATTACAAAATAAACCTCACCAGGGGTATTGTCATGCTGGAAGAGAAAAATAATATTTCCCAAACTATTATCACAAAGTCAAAATGACATGTGCAAGATTTCACTGGAATCAGGGACTCTTGCCAAACCCGCTACCCAGAAGTCTACTGTATATACTTTTGGCCATGTTGTGTATAATACTTTAAACAACATTAGTACTGCATTCTGGATACTGGAGAAACAGGATGTCAGCAAATGTTTATCACAAACACTGCCTGTCTGAGGACTGTTTCTGCAAACTGGCTCCATAAATAAACTGATTTTGTCTAGAAAAATAATCTGTAGAAAATATTGAGGTCCTATGTACATCTTAATCATAACTGTAAGTGACCAGCTGTAGGAGTGTGTGATTATTCTAGACCTGAGGGGAAGACACGAATTAGAGTTCAGGAGGAAGAGAGACACATTTCCTCTCATTAGGGATCATGAGAAGTTGATCTGAGAGTGACATAAAGCAGAAGGCAATTTGGGATCAGAACAAGCATCTAAAACTCGGTCCAAAGGCAGTCCTCCTGGGTACGAGAACGGCGACGTACCTGGACGCAGTGCTGGCTGTGATTTTAAGACTGCTGGGGTTGCGGATGAGCTTATCCAGGATGCTGACGATCTGCTCAAATTTGGGCCGGTTGTTTCGGTCCTTCTGCCAGCAGTCCAGCATCAGCTGGTAAAGGGTAGCAGGGCATTCCATGGGCGGGGGAAGACGATAGCCCTCATCCACCGCTTTTATCACCTGAGGCACATACGGAAATATTGTTGAGCTGAAGTTCAGGAAAATGTTGATGAAATTTTGTCAACGTTGAGTTTCCTTGAGCAGAAAGTTGCTTGGTTTGAAAGTGACTTCTGTGTGAGCAAGAGTATATCATACATTGATATACTCTTGCTCACACAGAAGTCACTTTCAAAACAAGCAACTTTCTGTTGGTCAAACTCATCTGACCCCATTGCAAAATCTCCATGGGGAAATCTTTTGCCCTCATGCAAAATTCCTGTTTTCATGAATTCCCATTAAAAATGACTGGATTTCACCCATGGAAATTTGCCGTACATTGGTAAATTTGACCGTACCTTAACGTCTCCTCACTCCTATCACAAGATTGGAAAAACACATACAGTAAATTATTTTATTTATCATTTTATTTACTTGCGAGTAAATTATGTCAAAATATTTATTTTTGGGTGAACCATTTCCTTCAAAAGATGAGGTACTGTAATTTGCTGAACTATTTTCTTCAATTTCCTGTCTTTTAAGTCAGGACATAATTTCTTCCTCTTCCCCAACTGTCACCATACAGTACGATACAACAAAAACAAAGCATATCCGTCCATGCAACAACACAAAATCAGCTGCCCCAGAACTGTGACTCCCTTTTGCTTTTCATCACTCGATCATCGGAACTGCCACAATCCAGTTCAAATAAACTCTCAGGGTCTTATTTGCTCAGGGTGAAGTTGCTGAACTGCAGCAATTAGGCCACTGCGCAGGGTCAGTGCTAAAGAACTAATAACATTATCAACACAACAAGATTTCATAACAGACCACTACACATTAACCACAATTCCACACGACTCTTGTTCTTAACTTTCTGCAAAACCTATAGCATTTCTCTCTGCCTGCTTGGTTTTGTGTCCTTGTGAAGTTGAGTTTTCCTTTTTTCTTTACTTAATAAGAACAGTTTAGAACAGCATGAATGGTCTGCTGTTCAACAGCAAAAGTAGCTTGGTTGCTGGTTGATCAAGGACAATCTTGCTGGTTTAATTACAGTATATTGTTCACACAGAAAGGAAAATTCTGTCATTATTTACTCACCCCCAACTCAGTCATTTCAAACTCTTAGTGGCTGTTCACACAGTGCATGTTTTTTTTAGCAGTCTACTTCACTGTTTTCCTGTAAACATTACCTAGATCAGGGGTTCCCAAGTTTTTTTTTTTTTGTTTTTTTTTTGTCAGTCACACTTCTTAGATATAAAATCTTCGGGGCCACATCAGGGTTTTTGGCACACCGAATACCTTGGTCCAAATCGGGCCAACTGGGGCTTGAGGAGTGTGTCATGAACAAAGGTGGGGTTTACCTGAAAAAGCCCACTTTGCCACCTCATACATTTATACGATTTTTAAACAAACAAACAAACCACTTTTATGATTCATTTCCACAAAAAATATGTTACTGCATTTTAATGTTCAATAAAAACATATATTATTTCTGCAATCATACACTATGGGAGTAGTGAAAAGCAAATTTTTCTCAGGATGTGCCTTTTGCCCCGTTGTACCCAGTTCCCCTTAAGTAAAATGTCCATGTTCTGTGTGAATGGCCTCTTATGCTGTAATTTTTTCAGTGGAACACAAAATGCACATTTTTGTAAGACTCTTTAAATCAAATCAAACATTGAACATATGCCGCATTGATCTACTTTGGCATGGAAGACATTGGATTGCTTTGCTGACAGCTGCTGTACTCACGTCCTGATTGGACATCTCCCAATAAGGTCTTTCTCCGTAAGACATGACCTCCCATAGGACAATCCCATAGCTCCATACGTCACTGGCCGAGGTAAACTTACGATAGGCGATGGCCTCTGGTGCGGTCCATCGGATTGGAATCTTGCCACCCTATAAACAGAAAAAATCCATCTGTCAAGGAAACATATTGCCATCTGTGACAATATCCAAACACATATTTTGGAATAACAAGCATGCACTCTAACTTTCATATACCAAATCATGTAATCTGTTTGCATAGGTGTTTAAAACAGCCCATATGTAAAGTGTCAGAGCTGGTAGACAGGGGATTTTTGAGAGTTCCATGCATCTAATGAATGAACATTAGAAATAAGCTCTATTGCGGTACCTACTATTAAGATTTGATCGTGTTTGAAATGGTATTATTGACTATACAACACGCATAGCCGTTCAAAGTATACTCCATTTGAAAACGCTACATGAACGCAGAAGGTCGACACATGCACTCCAGAAAGTTTCATCTTTGTCCAGTGTTTGTGCTATTTATCTCCAGAAGTTATGACCGATAAAAATAGCTTTGTATTCTCATAACCCCCTCACAAAAGCGTTTGTCAATGCAGGCGTCAGTTGTTGTTGCGGTCTCCGGTATTTTGTTGTTGCTCCGTCTCTCTAGTTTAGTTTTTCTACTGTGAAACAACGGACCAGTGTTGCCACCAACTGATTAGAGCAAAACATATTCAATGTGCATGTGCAAAGTACACAAGGTTGCAAAAATTGCCAACATGCTTACTATTCTGGTGGCGAAATTTTTGGATGCATGTCAATATAGGTCATGACTTTCTCTTTAAATCACTGTAAAACAAAACACTGTCTACTCTAAACGACTTCACATTATGACAATGCATGTATTGTGTTTTACTGAAATGGTGTGGATGAATGAAAGCTACCCAGAAGAAAAAAAGTGATCTCTTTCACATCTTAAATGTTTCTGCTAGACATAAATGAGGTTACATTAACATCAAGACGAGGCTTTTGCTTGAGTCTCCTGCTTCTAACACTTTTTTTCTTGAGACAGAAAATTCTAACTCTCTCACAATGGTCTCCTTGAAATTTTTAGAAGAGATCTCATTATCATCATCATCATCATCATCACAAACTGTGCTCAGATTTTTCTCTTTAGCTGGAGACTCTGGATCGCTCACATTTGTCTCCTTTAAATATTCACGAGTGCACTCTTACATATAATTAAATAGAGTAAAGGATATGCGTATTTGGCGTGCTGTCTGAGGGGAGGGCTTCGAGCTCGGAATTTGGCCCGAACGAGAGAGTAACCCCCCTTCCCCCATCCCAATCCCAATCCCAGGTTGAGATAGGTATAGTAAGAAGTGAGGAGATGGAGTGGTGGAGGGATGTTGGAAAACTGCCTCCTGATGTTAATTGAGTTGACTGGATGAGCTCATCCCATGATAATTAGGTTAGTTATCTGAACGTGCTCCTCCCGAACTTTATTAATAAAACATCATATGGAAAGATCTCAACAACATCACACACTGTGCTCTTCTAAGCTAAAGACACTGGATCGCTCACATTTGTCTCCTTTAAAGTTTCAGAAGAGATCTCAACAAGATCCTCCGACATCTCTGCGCACACAACCCATATCCGACAGTTACTTGCTGTTTCTTTGTGATTGTGAAAATTGTTTCTACACCTTTTTTTCCAGTGAACTGTTCTATCTTTGCTCATGGTTTTGTGGTAGACCACCACCTTCATCGATCCTGTCCTCAGCTCTGAAAGCTGGCTGGGCTTGTTTCATGTGCTCAGGTCCACTTTCTCTGAGGACCTGCTTTGTATTTACCCAGCTCGGCTGCTGGGGTAACTCTACACTCAAGCTTCATGAAGGAGGTAGACTGAGAGAGAACAGGGCAGAGCCAAAGCCAACCAGCACCCTGGCCAAGTCACACAATTCCTACCCCACATTCTCCAAACACAAGGCCTTTAAAAAATAAACCCACTTGTGCACAGGCCTCCCCATTGAGTGCGTACAAACAGTCCCTGCAAGATCACTGCTAATGAATGTAAAATGTGACACAATGTATCCTTTTGGTTTAATAGAAGTAAAAGTGAAAGTTGCCAGCATTCTTGTGGGTTTGAGGCTCTCATAGCCGCACAATGATGCAGTGGGGGGTCTGGTTGTAACGGTGAAAACATACATTTACATTGGCTGTCTGACTAACACAAGTACAACCCA
Organism: Phoxinus phoxinus; assembly: GCF_949152265.1. NCBI lineage: Eukaryota > Metazoa > Chordata > Actinopteri > Cypriniformes > Leuciscidae > Phoxinus > Phoxinus phoxinus. The sequence continues at coordinate 11,437,583 of NC_136882.1, read as the reverse complement.
AGCAATTTGGGTTTATCTAACTAATAACATGTTGGACTTCCCCTCCCCAGCATATGCTATATATCAGTGTAACACTTATGTTAGGTGACACTTGTATTGGTAATTTAAGCAGCAATATCTCTTCAAGCCTCGCATGCTGTAGATTTATGCCCGACTCTAAGTGTATTTATGCATTAGTTATCTCTTCTGATAATGAATGCTGCTCTTAAGGATGAGAGTGACAAATATGGTTATTAATCCCAGGGAATAACGTTCAGACATGCTGAGGAGACAGTGAGCTGCATTGGTCAACCATGGCCAGGCCCACACAGAATGTGCTCAGCAGATTTCTGCAGAATTGGGAAGCCCATCATTTACAGTACAAAGTTCTACAAGTTCTTCCTTGTGTGTCATGGTAATGCTTTCAGCAACACAAATAGTGCATTTCTCTCAACTCTGTTTAACACATTTGACCTTGTTTAAAATCTTTCCACAGATTCAATGTAGATTCTGTCTGGATCTAATCACGGCTGAGAGAACATTTGGTTAAGGCTTGCTAATAAAGCACTAAAACACACTCCTTTCCCAAATCTAACATCCATCCATCCATCCATCCATCCATCCATCCATCCATCCATCCATCCATCCATCCATCCATCCATCCATCCAGAGAGAGAGAGAGAGAGAGAGAGAGAGAGAGAGAGAGAGAGAGAGAGAGAGAGAGAGAGAGAGAGAGAGAATAACGTCTGTACTAATAGTGAAACTGTACGTTCATCTGCTTCAAGAACAGCACTGTTATTACCTCGCTAGTGAGAAATGTCATGGAGCTTTTAAGTTACTGAACTATTTTACTGATAAAAAGGATCAGAGCAGCGCTGACAACACGTTCCTGTGTGAGTGTGTCTCCGTACTGTATGTCTGTGTGTTACTGTGTGTGTTTGATTATGAGAGAAAGCGGGAGAAAGAGGGTATGTGCCCATGATACATATATACATTCGTACATAACAAAACAGAATTTTGTGGCAAAAAAATAAAAAAATGGAAATAATTTGTCATTTTTATCCTATTGTTTAATTACTATAGTTATTTGATTCATCAGTGTCATTGTCGGTTTTAGTTTTTGCTGTTGTAGGCTGTAAGGAACTTTGAAATAACTAAAATCATTTGGTGAAGTAATATGGACATGTAATGCGGTCAAGACCTGCCTGGAACTACTTTAGCGGTGCGTTTCCAAGAAAATAATTGCACACATTAGAATGTCCGACAACCAATCAGATTCATGCATTCAACAACTCTGTAATATAAGGTGAAAGTTCACCAGACATATCGTTTGAACGTAGTCAAAAAGTCAACTGTATATTTCAACTTCCAAAAAATGTCAAGTTGAAATATTATGGGACATACGACATCTAAACAGATAAAACATGTAAATCCATCTTATTCAATTAGGTAACATTTGCTATTGCTTATTGTTTAATTTGACTGCTGAACTGACAAACAAAAGTGAGTGTGACTTACTCTTGTAGTGTAGGCAGCTTCTGGGTCGTCCTCCAGAACTCTGGACAAGCCGAAGTCTGACACTTTACACACTAGATTGCTGTTAACCAGGATGTTACGAGCGGCCAAGTCTCTGTGCACATAACCCATATCCGACAGATACTTCATACCAGATGCGATGCCACGTAGCATGCCCACCAGCTGAATCACTGTGAACTGGGCGTCGTGTTTCTGACAGAGACGGGAAGAAGGGAAAAGTCAAATAAGGTGTTTTATATCTACTGTATAAACAGAAGTCATGCTATGGGTTATAAAACACAATGGAACATTGGTGACTCACATCTCAAAACACTGCCTGACTTTCCCAAAGACATCTGTCATGAGCTAACTCCATCTCACGACTCATGAAATGTTTTTGCTGAGAGTAGCAGATCCTTGACTTAATAAATATGAGTCTTTGCTGGTTTTATCCACAGTGTGCTGCAACTTGTTGAAGAATATAAATCGGATGTACACAAGAACACATCGCTGACTGCATATCTGAACTGAAGCCCACTGGCAGGCTCACAGTGTTTACACTGCTGCGTGTGAATAGGCCTTTTATACGAAGAATGATATGCTCAGGACTTGGAGATAAACACCATGGGAGGAAGCGCTTCAGTAGGAGAGGGAGAGACTGGCCGGATGAGTGAGATATCATTGATTTGTCAGGGAGCTCTGGAGAAATGGCTTTCTATACCAAAGAGAGGCAAACTGCAGTTTTAAAGGAATAGTTCCAAAAAGGTTTTCACTCATCTACATGTAATGTCCAAACCGGTATGAATTTATTTCTTCCGTAAGACATAAAAGGCAACATTTTAAAGAATGTTCTGGTCAATATTTTCCTAGCAGTTACAATAAATACAAATCAGTGATATTTTACTATCATTAATATACTACTATATTTTATTTAATATTTTGAATTCAATTTTTTGTATTAAATTATTGATTTTTTTTTCTTTTTAAGTTTTAGTCATTTTTGTTGTGTTTTTATCATTTGTATTAGTTTTTTTGTTTGTTTACATTTAACCAAATTGCTTGTATAGTTAATATTAATATTAATGTTAGTTTTAGTTTAAGCTATTTTAATACTCCAATATATATACATATAGAGCTGATAAGAATGTAAAATGTGTTTACCTTGAAATGCAATGTAAGTCGCTTTGGATAAAAGGATAATATATATATATATATATATATATATATATATATATATATATATATATATATATATATATATATATATATATATATATATATATATATATATATATATATATATATATATTCTTCTCACACAAAGCTATGCTTATTATTTTAAAAGATTTGAACTATACTACATGGGTCACATGAAGAACTTTTATGATATATTTGGAGTCAGTTTTGAAGCTCCAGTCCCCATTCAGTTTTCACTTTTGTGTTCCACAGAACAAAGAAAATCATACAGGTCTGGAACGACAAGAGGAGTAAACAATGTCAAATCCTGTATTATTGTTTGATCTATTTCTCATTGTGAGTTTTGCTCTTTCTTCCTTTCATTCCTTGTCTCTGTCCACTCTGTTTTCACTTGCTTTCTATGTGAGTGTTTATGTACTGCATACAAACTAAGTTTGGATTAAAATAAACCCTGGACCACCTGGAAGAGAAAGGAGCTCAGAGAGGTTCAAAGGCTTGCTAATAATAGTGACATGAGCAGTGGCGAGGAAGCGTGTTGGAGGGAGGATGACAGATCTCTTTGATAGAGTGCAGGCCAGGCTGCAGTGCGCAGGAAATTGCTGCAGAACACTGCAACTTTTCTCTCGTTTCTGGGAGTGGGATCCTGTGCAGACACACGTGGAACGAGTTCATATAGGTCCTGCTAATTCCATGTCTTGTTTGCTCAGGTTGTTTTAATAATCTGCCTTTGCATACTCATTTCAGAAGAGTTTATCAGTTAGTGTCCACTTTTTCTATGCTCTTGATTTCTGGACGTTTTTTTCCTAGTTCATCCCTTGCCCATCCCCCCTAAATGAACCAAGTGACAGAAAAATAATTTATAATGTTACAATAAATTTCTATTTCAAACAAATTCTGTTCTTTTTGTAACTTTTTATTAATCAAAGAAGCCTGAAAAAAGTATCAAATCAGCATATTAGAATTATTTCTGAAGGATCATGTGAAGCATTCTGTGATAATGTGAAGACTGAGTAAGGGCTGCTGAAAATTTAGCTTTGCCATCATAGAAATAAATTGCATTAGAACACAATTCAAATAGTAAACAGTTATTTTTAAATAACTGCAGCCTTGGTGAGCATATAAGAGACTTTAAGAGAAAAATCATACCGACCCCAAACTTTTGAACAGTAAAACTGTATAGAAGTGCCACAGGAGTGGGTGGTCAGTGCGGAGGTTGTTTTCAACATCTCTGATTGGTGGATCTCTCTTCAAGATTATGGGTAGCGTAGTTCTCCACTAGGCTCTTTTTAACACAATTTTTTAAAGATGAATTTTAAATGTTAAATGGTAAATGTTGGTGAAAGGTTTACACATTCTGGCTAGAAAATTATTACGATTTTTACTTACATAGCCCAAATGTTTCACTTCACGATTACACTGTATATTTATTATTCATTGCAGTGCCCAAGTCTAAACCGCTGGGCATTTAGAAACTCTGCATTGAACCTTTAAATAAATGGTTACACTCCTGGATAAAAATGAATTTGTTCCCAATTTTCTGTTATTTTTATGAGTGCGAGCTCCATCCAATGCAGCACATTCTGCTGTGTTCATTTTGTTCTACAAATAGCAGATTGTCTGGCACGCCCTGCTGTTGGTAAACTGTTGAAAAATGACACAACGCTGATAAATTCATATGTCAGGTGTATTAGAGCCAAGGCAGGATGGCCGCAGCCAAAGGTTAAGCTGACCCATTTAATGATCTCATTAGCGCATTTATCAGCACTTTTCAGATGGGCCATCCCACAGCCTGTTGTTTGCTTGTTTATTTTCGCAGTGCGAGCGATGGGCTAAGAGGAAGTCATCTGAAGGACAGAGCATGCCCAGTCTGTTTAACTGGCACGGATGGGCTGGCAGGCGGCGAGCCAGTCTCCCCAGCGCCGTTTCAGTCTGATCGCAAGCGAATCCACGTTTCTTCTGAGCACAAGCCTGGTCTGTTCCGTGTGAGAGAATGAGGCCATTGTGCATATAGGCTCAAGTGAAATTCAGACACTACAAAGCACTTGAAACACAGGTAGTGTCAGTGTCTATTTAAAGAGGCCTGTGCCTCGGCTACGAATACCAATGTGATGAATTTGGGTGATGTTGAACACAAAGGCACCGTCAAAAAAAAAAACCTAATCGTTCCGCAGCAAATAGAGACATAGGTGAGGCAGCGGAGAGCAATTTGTGTCTATTTGTACAAATGAGAATATAACGTTGAGAGCTTGGGAGAATTGAAGGCATGCTGTGATAAGCAGGTACTGTGAGAACGCAGGAGAGGCTAAGACGCAGATGGGTTTTTAAATGATTTTAGGATGAGCCCTCTGTGCTTTTCTTCTGATCATACATAATGGAGTCTCATTAAACGCGCTCAGTGTGTCACACTCACCCGCAGGAAGCCATCCAAAGAACCGTTCTCCATGTACTCGGTCACTATCATCACGGGCTTACCTGAGGAGAGAGAGAGAGAGAATTCAGACATGACTTAGTCTAATCGAGAAAAGATGTGCCAAAATTGAGCTGTGCTTTTCTGCAATGCTGTCATTTCTTTTGGAAGGTTAAATTACCCAATTTGCAAACTAATGAGCTTATGTTGGACAAAAGAAAACATCTTCAAAGATAGACATTTTCAAGAAAAGAAAAATAATACATTCAAAGGCATGGATAAGTTTGACCTTACGTTTAGATGTATATGCTTAGCATAACAACTTTCAAAGTTATTTCAATGATGACACTGAAGAGATTTAAGAGCGAACTGGTCATGAAACCTGTCAAGAACATTTTATTTCATCATGATTATGCAAATTACTCTACAAAATACACTACTCTTCAAAAGTTTTGGGGTCGGTACGTTTTTCTGAAAGAAGTCTATTATGTTCACTGAGGCTAGTTATTTGATCAACAATACTGTAAAAACAGTGATGTTGTGAAATATTATTATAATTTAATATAACTGCATCTTATAATTTAAAATAACTTAATTCTTCATTCATTACTCCAGTCTTCAGTGTCACATGATCATTCAGAAATCATTCAAATTTGCTGATTTTCTGCCCAATTATATATATATATATATATATATATATAAAAAAAAAAATATATATATATATATATCAGAATTATATGATGTATAGAACGCTAAAAAGAACCACAATTATTTTAAACAAAGTAAAATTATATATATATATATATATATATATATATATATATATATATATATATATATATATATATATATATATATATATATATTATTATTAAAATAGCTTGAAACTCGTAAAGTGGTATGCATTGATGTAGCCATTTGGATAATATATATATATATTTATATACGACATTGCTGAAAATGTCTTGCTTTATCATTGGTAGTATTTGATGTGCTGCTTTTAATTTGTGCTGATAAATAAAACAATATTACTGTAATATATTGTTTTTTTTTTATTACCCTAATGAAAAATCAGCATTGATATATAATGGGAATTGCAAAAAAAAAAAAAAAAAGGGAAATAATTGCCATGAAATTGCAGAAAATCTTAGTAGGCTTTATTACATTAATATTATTTTTTATTTGTTTGACTTGATTTTGGGCTGAAATGTGACCTGGACGAGTTCCTGACACGTTTCTTGCGATTCACCCTTACTGTGCTCGGCGCTACATGTGGGCGTTATAAAAGGCTCCGGGTTAAGCAGATGAATCTTTTTCACAGAGTTTGAGAGGGTGAGCAGGTTGCTGGCTACACACCAGGTTTTCAACACATTATTGTCTGAAGCCCATAACAAGAGCAGGGGTGCACCTCTTCACATGACACCTCTGACACCATGAGGTCACCAATCATAACCATGACTTACTGGGACTTCAGGTAAAAGAGAGTTTCCTGCAGGATGAAAAGAGTCTCGGGTTGAACTTGGACGGACCACAAGGTCAACTGTCACTGTCTGACAGCTTTATTTTCTCTGTCCTGCTGCTCGTAAATCACCGCTTTTATCATCTGCACTTTATCTGTGCCTTATTTCAAAGCCTGTACATAAAACGACTTTATATCAATAATAGCCTTATGACCAGCCTGTGTTGTCACGATATGTATGTGCAGAAGTCATAATTTAGTCTGTTTCTCCTCCCAGTGTCCTGACAGCTGACAGGACAGCACGCTGTGATGAATGGGATTTATGAAATGTGTGTAATTAAAATGAGTGGAGAAGAGCAACACCGCACAACACATGAATATAACCGTCTTGCTCACATCAAGCAGCTTTTTACACAGAGTGGATGAACAGTGCAAACTTATTTTTTTAGTTTATTTATGAGTATTTGCGTCTTAAAAATTAGATTCATTTACTTGGGAAATCTTTACACTATTAAAAAGACTATTGCAACTTCATTGCATACGTTAAAAATGTATTTGTTAATAAGCTAAGAAAAATTAACTCAAGAATATATTCTTTATAAATCTGAATACAATAATAAAGTCTTATCAACTCACAATTCTGCTGCCCAACCTAATGTATCTTCTTTTATTGATGATAAAATACTTTTACTAGAGAAAATTTTTGAGTTTTTTTATACCGCAGTTTTTTTATAAGCTTGTTTCCGCCACAGAAAAAAAAGGTAATTGCGACTTTTTTTCTCACAATTGTGAGTTTACATCTCACTTTTTTTTTCTGCGTGATATAAAGTCGAAATTGCACGTTTTAAAGTCAGAATTGTGAGATATAAACTCGCAATTGCAAGAAATAAACTCACAATTCTGACTTTATAACACTCAATTGGGAGATATAAAGTCAGAATTACGAGATATAAACTTGCAATTGCGAGAAAAAAAAAGTCAGAATTGCGAGTTTATATCTCACAATTCTGACTTTATAACACGCAATTGCGACTTTATATCACGCAATTCTGACTTTTTATTGATATAAAGTCAGAATTGCGTGATATAAACTCGCAATTGTTAGAAAAAAAGTCGCAATTATCTTTTAAAATGTTTTATTATGTGGCGGACACAAGCTTCCATAACTGTCAGTGTTTTACTGCGCACAGATAAAACATTACACAAACTGTAATGGACCAGTCTTAAGATTTTTTTTTTAGTTAAGTTGTTTTATGGTTTCTGATAGCAAAAAAATCCCTCCTCCTTAAACCACACATCTATCCTGTAAACTTTTGATCCTGAAATCCCGCTCGTAATCAGTATCCCGGCCCCTCCGTCTCTGTGAAGCAGCAATTGCCGCTCCACAAATATTTTGCCTTACGCAGGGCCAAAATCAGCAGGTTAAATGGGGTGTGAAAGTCTCTGGATTATTAAGAATTAACAGGGCAGAGTTAATAAATCACGTCACGTCAGAGGCTACAGAAGACACTTGCCAACCTCCTCTGGCCCCACGGCCCAAATCCGGCACCCCAGACTTACTTTCAAACACACGCAATGTGCACACCACCTCCCTAAACACACACACACACACACACACACACACACACACACACACACACACACACACACACACACACACACACACACACACACACACACACACACACACACACACACACACACACACACACACACACACTACAAAGCCTCGTTCCTTACCAGCATCAGCCACATTTGACAGTCATTTACATTGAAGTTTCCCATTATTTACAGTCAAAAACTCTGAAGCTTGAGCACAGTAAGATTTACTCAACCAACATAATCCTCATTTTATGAGGAATTATGGACATGAAAGGAAACTGTGGCATTCCTTTCAGAATACTACTTAAAATAGAATGAAACAAAACTTGTCCGGGAACAGAATGTTTTTCCCTACCGAGTAAAATATTTGAGGATTTTTTTTTTTTCTTTTTGTTAAGTTTGCCTGAATGAAAAACAAGTATAATGACTAAAATGAAACATCTGATTTTAATATACTTTTTATATTTCAAATGTAACATACGTATAATGACTTTTTGAAAAAAAAAAGAAGAAAAAGAAATGTACTTCAATATATATTGCCAAATGCCCTATTTAAATAAACTGAAACATCAATTGTTTTAATGGTGCTGTTGTTTTTTTAGGGTAAATTACTTTCCTCCATCATTTTAATATGCAGAGACTATTACCGGTAGTACATTTGTAGGTTGATGTGGCCAAAAATCAGGCTACGCACATCATAGTTGTTGTTTTTGTGAGCATGTGCAAGCGACTGAATGCTCAAATATCAAATATATTGAAGATGCCAAATATATAATGAAGGCGTCATCTGTGCTCTCCGTCAATGGAACACACTTGCACACTCAAGCAGTCTGTTTGAAGTTAGATAAGGTAAATTGCGAACAATTTTTTTTTCTTCCTATTTTCGCCTATGAGTCCCTGAAGAGGATTGTGGAATGGATTAGAGAATTTGGCTTTGATCATGCTACATAATAAAGACTGATGTAGGGAGATTTACAACCACAGGTGATTTACAGCCCTGTGTGAATTGTCTCTCGTGCTGGACATTGGCCCAACGTCACAAGAAAGAGGTCAATAAAACAGTGGCTTTCTGTGCAATGGATTTGCCAACTTCATGACATTCACTAATACTCCATAACTGGAAACAGCTAATGTTTTATATGAGATACTCCCAAAAGGACGAGCTCTGAACTAACATCTAAAAAAAAAAAAAATTTAAACATGATAAATGAATCTTCCGAACAGATTCAACTCACTGTACAGCACAGGAAAATTATCACATGCTTTTCATATAGATGCAGCAAAAAAAAAAAAAAAAAAAAATCACCTAAATCATTCATCTTTTTCCTTTTAACATGGAATATTAGAAGTATTAGATCTAAATTGTAAACAGGTGTGCGCACTGAATGTGTTTAGTCGGTGAGTGGAATGTTACTTACTTCGTGTGACCACACCCTCCAACCTGATGATGTTGGGGTGGTCAAACTGTCCCATGATGCTCGCTTCACTGAGGAAGTCCCGTCTCTGTTTCTCCGTGTATCCGGCTTTGAGAGTCTTGATGGCCACACAGATCTCCTTCTTAGACGGGAGCTTCAGTCGGCCACTGCACACCTCTCCAAACTCCCCTGGTGAGAGATGCTTATTTTAGAGAAAATCAAAGCTGACGGGAGAAGCACTGATTTCTCTTCTAATTAAACTGTATTCATGCTAATTACCTCTCCTGGCTGCAGTTGATAGATTTAAGTATTACATCTAAGCTTTGTCTGTCTAAGAAACAAAACATTATCTGTGGGAAAATAGGGAAAAAAACGTTTCCATGAACATTTTTGGTACAAAATGCTCATAAAGTGTTTTTTTTTGTGAGTTGGAATCAAATAACATTGTTATCTGCCATTTTTATTTTAGATTATTTGTGCCTATTTTCTGTAAAATATGTTTTCAAACTATAAAAACATACAGATCCTTCATAGGTTTATAATACCAATATTTGTGAAGTATCTTGTGACAGTAAAGAGTAATAATGCTGACAATTTAGCCTTGCCATCACAGGAATAAAGTACACGTCATAATATATTAAAATAGAAAAGAGTAATTTTAAATTATAATAATATTTCACAATATTACTGTTTTCACCTTTGCAGTTAGGACACGTATGACAAGTCAGTATTGTTTTGTTTTAAGGAGCATAATGATGATCCTAGCCTTAAAGGGATAGTTCACCCAAACATGAAGATTCTGTCATCATTTACTCACCCTCATGTTGTTCCAGACCCTTAAGACTTTCTTTCCTCTTCAGAACACAAATTAAGATATTTTTTATTAGATCTGAGAGCTCCGTTGATAGCTACGCAACTACTACTTTGACGCTTCAAAAAGTTCATAAAGAGATTGTAAAACTAATCCATATAAATTGAGCAATTTAGTCCAAATTTTCCTGAAGAGACTTGATTGCTTTATATGATGAACATATTGAATGTATGCTTTTATCCACATATAAACATTGATCAGTGAACACAAACAGAAGTTCAACTAAAACTGCTTGACTCGCGAAAACAAACATCATTGGTTCTTGCTAATTGGTTCTTTAAGAAGCTCAAACGTGCCTCGTAACATGAGAATGAACCCATTGGTTCATGAGGAAGCTGAAATGTGCTGCGTAACATGAGAATGAACCTCATTGGTTCTTGAAGAAGCTGAAATGTGCTGCGTAACATGAGAATGAACCTCATTGGTTCTTGAGGAAGCTCAAATGTGCTGCGTAACATGAGAATGAACCTCATTGGTTCATGAGGAAGCTCAAATGTGCTGCGTAACATGAGAATGAACCTCATTGGTTCTTGAAGAAGCTGAAATGTGCTGCGTAACATGAGAATGAACCTCATTGGTTCTCGCATGTCAAGTGAACATGCTTGAGCTTCCGTTTACCACAACTGATGTGTGAGCTGATGAATATTTTTATGTGAATAAACGCCTAAATTAAATATTTTCATTTTGGACAACACTACTGTCTTTTTGAAGCATCAAAAGTGGTAGATGCGTAGCTGTCAATGGAGGGACAGGAACCTCTCAGATTTCATCAAAAAGATCTTAATTTGTGTTCCGAAGATGAACGAAAGTCTTACGGGTTTGGAACGAGATGAGGGTGAGTTATTAATGACAATGAGCAATTCATTTTTAGTTGAACTTTCCCTTCGGCCCCTGATTTCTAAGGCACATACACAGGTGTAAGGCAAACTTCAAAGCCCTCAGCAGGGGTTCAGATCTACACAATGGACGATGTTGACAGAGACTTGGATGGACATTTGGGTAAAGATGATGTCACCACCTAGGCCAGGGTCCTGTTTGCGGAATTCGCTGTGCAATTACTTTATTTCCCATGCAAGTTTAGAGAGATGGTTGAAATCCAGGATTGATGTCTGGAAAAAGTTAGCCGGAATAATTGCAAGCTGTCTAAACAACCGCCACACTGGACTTGGCCGGCGCTCAGATGATGTTGACCATCTTAAATATCAACCTGGCTTAATCCTCAGCAGTGATCGCTCTGATAAGCTTGGCAGATAAATGAAGATCTACCAAATCACGCTAATAGATCATTTTCCAAGGCAACTTTTTTGCACCTTTGTATCACTTGCCAAAGTGTAGGAAAGCTGTAAAATGCAGAAGTGACATTTGAACCAGGGAACGTGCTTATTGGTAGTGCGTAAGCCCTGATGTTTGTACGCCGACAGTACGGTGGTGCATCAAAAGTGAACGGTTCCTTTATTTGCTGGGCTCTGCTGCATTGTCTATAGAGCCATGAATCACAAGGCATTATCTTGATATGTGCTTCGCTGTTTAAGACATCAGGGATGCGGGGAGAGAGAGAGAGAGAGAGAGCTGTGGGGGGTGAAATATGATATCCCAGCCGGAGGTGTGCTCTGCTTACCCATGCTCCTCTGCTCCGGCAGCAGGCAGTCTATTAAAGGCATTGAGGCAGTGAGGATGAGCACTGGGAGGGACCCTTTCCCCATCTCAAAGCCACACACCTCCAGCTGGGGTGCTAAATGATTCTCATTTACACCACCTGCCATGTTTGTTACAAGTGCAACAACTTTGTTTCATTGCACCAAAGAGTGAGTGATGACTCCGCATACCTGCCCCGACGACTTTGTCTATGGCGATACAAGACGCTTCCAGTTCCTTGGCGAATTCGTGCACGGCTTGACTCGGATCTTCATAAGTATGTGGGTCCACATAGGTCTTGATGCCAGGCAGTCTCACTGAAAATAAAGCAAAATAATGCCAGTGTTTATGAGGCAGGGGGTTACTGTTCCGGTTTTGTGTAGCTTTGCTGTTGTTGTGACATTTATTGCTTCTTTCTTCTGCCAACTGCATGCGAGTATCAACAAACAACGTGAACCCATTCTTGCAGTGTAAAGGCAACTATTTGGTTGATTCGGTATAAGAAATAAATTACCAGTAATAGTTTGGCATGCAAATAGATGTAGAAAAGAAGAACAACCATAATTCAGTATTCAGTGAACATTATATAAAAGAAATAAGAAAAAAGAAAACAACAAAAAATCAGACAGCACACCTATAAGTATGGTCACTTTTACCTTTGCTCAGCGAAATTTCGCAGGTGAAAGAATGCAGGACCAGATGTAACAAAATACGGTGAATGATGCAGAAATAATAACAACAAAACCAACTCTAAATAACTGCTTTCTAAAAGCCTCTGACCATTTTATAATTATATAAGTGTAGTGTTGTACAAAACGGACAAAGATACCAACGGAATGAGTGTCTCTCTTTACTTTATTTCTAAGTTGAATAATTGAACCAGATGCAAAATTTGCATGAACAAATTTCTTTGCCACCAGATGTCCATAAGCCGAAATTCTGCATCGTTCCGATTCCCATTCAAAGGACTGGATTTTGCTTGTGAAATTTCGCAGAGCAACGATATAATGCGACCACACCTTTAAAGTTTCTTCTGTATTGTGACATATTTCACTGAAACAGCTTCTCGAATGAGAAAAAGGTAGGGCAGAATTTATTTATTTTTGTTCATCAGGAATTAACTGGGTTATTGTCATTTTGGTGCACACGTGATCTGAAAATAGATGTTTTTACATTATAGATATTGGGCCCCATCATACACCCGGCGCAATGCAGCGGCAGACGCGACGCAAGTTTTTCTAGCTAGTTTCAGCCCACCGCAGTTATCATTTTCACGTCAGGCGCCACGTTGTTGAAATAGCAAATGCATTTGCACCCATCTGTGCGCCCATGGGCTGCTGGTCTGAAAACGAGGTGTGTTCGGGGGAATTGTTGGCGCGTTGCTATTTTGAGACAACTGAAAAAGACTGCGCTGTATTTGTTTTGTTATTTAAAGAGCACGTTAGTAATGTGCGCCTAAAGGCGGGTCCACAACGCACGTCACACTTTGTCCCGTAGATGGTCTGCTCATGCGCTTTAACCTTATGCACGAGCAGATACGTTTCCTCGCTAGAGAAGCGTCAGTTTTTCTGCTTACAAATTCCACCATTTAAATAGCGAATCCGCCATGCCGCGAGCGCAACTGGCTTTTAAAGGAATGGGAGATGAGACTTATTGAGTTCACTTCTGAGTTTATTGCACGTTTCACCCAAAACACACCCATTACTCAAGAGAATAGGGACGACCCTTTTAGACCATGCGCCGGGTGCGCCAACCATTTTTTCCGTTGTTAAACTAGCAAAAGTGGATTCAGACTTAAGTGCACTTGCGTCGTGCGCTTTATGCGCTTAGATCATTAAAATAGGGCCCTATGAGATTATGGTGACTTTAAGACTGCAACCATCTTCAACATTTTGTATGTTTATCAATTCAGGCTGAATTAATTGCAGAAGTTTGATATTGTGGGTTAGGATGTTAGAAAAAGCCCTAACTTTGCACTGTAAAAATAATGATGCTGGTGCTTGGGAGGTCCAGTGGAAAAAATAGCATATTCCGTCACAGAGGTTGTTGATTTGAATCTAAACGATAGGAAGCTAAGGTTGTCAAGAAACGTAATTTGCTGGGTTTCAAGATGGATAGGTCTATTATGAATGACCTAATCAGTTACCTAAAGCTATAGTCCTACAGGGCAGCTCATGCAGGTTAATCTAAGAGAAATAGTGTGGGCCTCCATTAAATGTCCTTCCTGATACCTCTGCCAGTGTGAAAAATGGTAGCATATGGACAATTGGCTTGCTGTAACTCGGGAGCAAAGGATATTATTAAAAACCTTCGTCGTTACTGGGTTTTTGTGGGTTGTCTGACATTTAAAAATAAATACCACAGCAAAACTTTATTTTTATTGTTTTTATTTTTACTATATTTTTAAGGAATGGGTATTAAATGCCTGGAAAGATTCTGAATACTAGCAATACTGAAGAATAGATATACAGTATATAAGATATATACTCACAGTGGCCGTTGCCAAAGGGCAGCCTCTTTTCATCTGGATGTTTGGACTTGCTGTATCTACACAACCTGTCAATTAAAGTGATGAAAAGCGTTAATTATTCTTAACAGCTTTAATTGGAACATTTTTCTTCTCTAAACTATGTACAAAGAAACTAAAACCTGAACAGACAAAAGTCAGAGCCAGGAACAACTTGACTGTTTTGCTTTGCTATGAGGCATGACAGTGTTCTGGGGTCTTATAATAAGCCATAGATTCAGTGCAGCGCAGTCTGCCAAAATCAGCCACTCCGCATGACATGACACTTGACTCTCAGGGTGCCCGTTACATTCGGCAAAGCAGGGGCAGGGGACAAAAAAAAACAAAGCTTCTGCCAAGTGAATCGTCTACAACTATTTATAGGCAGCAGACATGAAGGGGCACACATTTTCATACTTCATATCTGAAGGGGGGAGATCAAGGGTCCTGGGGAGAGACTTGAGACAGCAAAGTGACAGCTTCGAGATGGGCACACTTAAAGCCCTGCGTGACTGTGGTTTGAGTGACAGACAGACCTGCTAATCACAATGTAGAGCACTACAGTGAGGAGGATGATGGCCACAGCGGAGGAGATAGCGATCAGCACTACCTGACTGTTCTCACTGGAGATGGAAAAGGCTGGGGGAGAAAAAGAGAGAGAGAGAGAGAGAAAGGGAGATTTTTATGTACACATTGGACATAGTATGTAGCTTTTCAAGGGCTTTCTTTGCTGCTCAAGGTCAAATGTAACATTTCATTAGATTGTTTTTCTATATTTGATCAAAATAATGACATTATCTGCCACTAACCCTTGAACCCACTGTCCTCAGATCATAACTGAATACTTCATACTGAAATGTAAAAGATAGTCTATATAGGCCTACCCTTGTGAGCGAAATTTTATAGAATGTGCACTTGTAGGGTATTTCAAATCTTAAAAGCATATTTTTTTAAAACTGCACAAGCAGATCATTTAATATTAATGAAATACAAGCCAATTTAAGTGTATGCTTAAAGATAGTACACTTTCATGTTTTTTTGTAACAATTTGTAACAATTATGTACACTTTTAAACATTCTAAATAAACGAAATTGTGCTGAATGTCAGCTTGCTTATTTTGCTCAAGATAAGGATTTATTGTTTCCACATGTCATGCAAATAAGAAACTCTGCTTCTAAGCACAGGTCAAGAGCTGCCGTTGCAACCACACAAGCTTGCGATGATGTTTGTGAATGTTTGTTATAACTATGTTTTCTGGAAACACGGACTCGTTGAACGATGCTGGTAACGACAGAACTTGCAACCATAGTTAGCTAACGGTGCTTTTGGGAAACACACACCAGAACATTCAGCCGCGCACTTTAACCAAATTTCAACAATGAAATTACATATACAGATGTAATAGATTTTAACTAGCACAATAAACTTTTTTTATTTAACTCCAATTAACATGCAATTAAGTGTCTAAAACCATTACATTCAGAACGTACTTAAGTATATATATTTTTTGAAAGTATTATTTCTGTATTTACTCTTTTTAGTGAATGTAAATTTTAAGCAATTGCGTGCATATTTTTGTGTGCAATTTTTATAGGTAATTTTCCATATTTGAAGTAGATGTAGCTACAGTAAACCAACAGAAAAACACAACTGTTTCTGCATTTAAATACACATGTGAAAAATACTAGGGCTGTTTTCGACTAAGGATTTTCATAGTCGAATCTGATTCGTTAGATTTTGCCATAGTCGACTGATAGTCGAACCTTTTTTTTTTTTTTTAGATAGCAGCTAGATTTTTTCCATTTCAAACAAAAGAGCTAAAAAACACATATCACACATATATCATAACATTTCATAAACATGAGGAGCAATATGAGAGAGAAATTTGGTGATCGTTGTTTAGGTAGGCTACATTAAACCACGTAAAGCTTTTTAACGCACATGAGAACCGCGTGGAGTCAACTCACAGCCGCTCCGCAGCCCTGCTGAAAATGTGAAGCAGAAGCGCTTAATATCAGATAACGTCCATAATAATTGGACTCCGGGTTCGATTTTTTTTACCATTTTCAGTGGTTATGAGGAGCAATATGAGAGGGAAATTTGGTAATCGTTGTTTAGGTACATTAAACCACGTAAAGCTTTTTAACGCACATGAGAACCGTGTGGAGTCAACCCACAGCCGCTCCGCAGCCCTGCTGAAAATGTGAAGCAGATTTTTGAATACATTTTTATTTATTTACATTAGTAAGCTACAGGACATCGTCTTTCAAAACATGACCTGCGCGAAAGCGAAAAAATAAATAAAATTGTACCCAGCCCTTCTGAAAATGCGAATGCGTCTCTGTCCCCAGCACATTTCAAACCAAACTGACGCCCATGTATTCGACTATGAGGTTCATAGTCGAATCAGACCTCTCCGAATCGAATCGTCGAATCCTCGACTATTAGAAGTCAGCCCTAAAAAATACAGTTATTTTGTCAGCTCCATAAACACCGTCTGTTTTCCTTCAGGAGATGACAGTAAGTTTGAAACAATCCTGTATTCTGAATCCATCCTTAAGCAAAGTTGAATGCAATATTTTAAATATTTATCATAAACGTGACATGAGAGCACGTTTTTTTTTTGTTTTTTTGTATTGGATGGTGTTGACACCTATTGAGTGATGACAAAGAAAAAATCATTTTGTGAGAGAATGGAAGCAGCAGGAGGTTGCATGCTGATGTAAATCAATACCTCTGAACATACGGAACAAATTAATCCAAAATTGGTCCTAGGAAAATGAACCTTGTTCTTTTTTAGATCTGTAGCTTTTTTTTCCCCAGTACTCAATAATCGAGTTATCAGATTAATTCATAAATCAATGTTGAGAAATAAACTTCCACCAATCATTTAACATTTATGATGCTATTCATTTTCAACTAATGATTATTTAACACAAAATATACACATTTATCTCTTTCATTATGGAATATCTGGTGACTGAGACACAATTTATTTAGACCTTTTCTGCACGAGTTATGATCTCAATTGTGCCACTGTGTATATTTCGCACCAGCTATATGTGTAGAGGCGCCTATAGATCTCTGATCATGCCCAGAAACCTGTGGAGAGCCACTCACAGTATCATTTCATTACATGAGTGTGCATTGATTTCCTATAAATGTTTCATTAGATAAAAAGGCCTTCAGCAATGCTGCTCAACAATATAGGGTTTACAAGTGTTTAATAGTGTCTCAGACAACAGCTGCCAGCCATCACGGGACAAAAGATGCAGCATGTGTCGTTTTAACCAAGTGCTTTACTGTGTGAATGACTTGCTAGACAGTGTGTGAGATGAGAAACCAAGAGAATTGTGACTATTGTCTATATTGTTCTTTGTTCTGCACAGCTGTGAATGGATTGAATAGATCCGGCGTGGTGACTGGGGGAATGTGACTGTAAATAGAGAACAGTATGATAGGAAGTAAGTAAATGCTTACAGTCTGGGCTGGTCTCAAACTCAAACTTGCGACTGGTCCCGCCGTAACCGGCAGCGGTGCGCGCTCTGATCTGCAGCAGGTACGTGGTGTCGGGTTTTAGGCCGTTCAGTGTGACGTTTGTGCCCTTCGACCTCAGGATGGTGTAACTGGTTTCTTGTTCCTGCTGTAGGAAATAAACCAAGAGGAAAACAGAAAGGAGATACATTAGTTTGAGCATAGCATAAAACATCTGAGCAACTTTTGCCTGCAATAATAATGCTAGATTAATGAATGAGGTTGACTTAAATGTAAATTTTATAATATTCTTGGTTATTATAATGTATAATAGCAAGTTGAAGTGCTTTTCACAACATATTTTACTTCATAATCCCATATTCTGGTCAGATGTTTGGGGTCGGCAAGGGTTTTTAATGTTTTTGATAGAAGCCTCTATGCTCACCAAGGCTGTATTTGTTTGATCAGAAATACACTGTAAAACTTTTTTTTTTAAGTAAGGGGTTAGGGAAAAAAATATATATATTATTGGGTATATTTTGCAAGAATACAATACTATTTCAGTCATTCTACTTAAAAATCCAATGTGTCACTTGCCCTTGCTTTCTGAAATAACTCAATTGTCTTTAGTCAATTGTCAGTAAAAATAGTAATATTGTGAAATATTATTGCAATTTAAATTAACTGTTTTCTATTTGAATAGATTTTAAAATGTAATATATAAAGTTGATTTTCAGCAACCATTACTCGAGTCAGTCACATGTTATTTTTGTAATGTCGTGCTGCTTACACTCTAAAAAATGCTGGGTTGTTTCAACCCAATTTTGGGTCAAATATGGACAAACCCCAAACGTTGAGTTAAAAATGTAATTTAAAAATTTAACCCAATGGCAGGGTTTGTCTAGCCTGACTACGTCAGACTTCCTACTTCCGCTAATTTCATTTAGCTCCTGTATTCAGTCTGAGATAGCGGCCTATCTTTCAGTTTTCCACCGGCCTTCAGACGGCCGGGCCAATCAACGAACAGAGGGCGGGCTGAGAGCCGTGACGTAGACGCTAAGCGCCGAGTTTACTCTGTCAAAAATAAGTTTAGAGGCCGTGATTGTACCGTGGATGCGTAGATTAACGACGCATAATCTGCAAAAGTCGTTTACAGCCAAGTTCAAGTTTAAAATCATTGGTTACCCGTAAGCCAATCAGATAAGTTTAGTTAGGACGTATGTTATGCGCCTGTACCGCCGCATCGAACCACAGACATCATGCATCGGCTTACGGGTAACCAATGATTTTAAACTTCAGACAAGCTCCCCCTAGCGAGAGAGAAAACACTTATCTATTATGCCATTCCAGACTCTGTCTACGAAGCAAAGTGAAGTAGCAGAGTCTGGTATTACCAGGCTAGGGTTTGTCCATATTTGACCCAAAATTGGATTGAAACAACCCAGCATTTTTTAGAGTGTAATATTCTTTTAAGGATTATTTCATGAACAGAAAGTTCAAAAGAACAGCATTCATTTTAAATAGAAAACTTGTATAACTTTATCAATGTCTTTACTGTCACCTTTGATCAACTGTCACTAGTCTTTATCCAAAGGAATTTGAATTGATTTAGTGGGCGTTGATTGAAGCTTAAGAATTTTTAAAAGAAGATTTAAATGTGTTTAAATTTATTCCATGTTTACCACCTACACTGAAAACAGCTGCCTGGGACTGTTACTAATATGGATTGACTTGCCTTAAAGGGACTTAAGAGCAACTCAAGGCCACTTTCGGAGATCCTTGTCTTAAACAGTAATAATGAGCATTTGAAGTAAATCATATCTCATTAGAGACATACAAAGACCATCTGACCATACGAGCGGACAGGAAAGGGACGTTTCTGGACGGGAAAAGGCATGCCCATCGGGAGCATCTAAGGCTAACTGGGACAGTGCCAGCTCATCTTAATATACTGCCACCTTCAGTTCACATTTTTATGGCTTTCCTATAGATTTCTGTGGTACGTTGATCCTCTCTACAAGCAAAAAAAAAAAAAAAAACCCAACTGATTTATGGGGCGTCTTTACTTTCAAACCATTGTTTCCAGATGTTTCTCTGACTGGAAAAAGAGGCAGGAGTGGAATGAGAAAGAGCGGAGGTTTCAGTTGTTTATTGTAGGAGTCCAGAAAAAGGGGAAAAACATCCCGCAAACAGAGAGATCACTCATTTGCCGGCATTATCCAGCACATTCATCCATGTAACTTATCAGTCTTCAGCCATAGCTAGTGTTATGGCAAAACTTCAAAAGTTCGTTTGCGTTTTGCTCCATCGTTGACCTCTAAGAATAGCTCGCTTGTCCACACTGTAGATATTGAATTTCCCCACGCTGAAGTAATTAATGGCAAATGAGATTTGAGAGCATCTTTTCGAGGGTCGGTAAACATGTAACAGATCAAGCTCTATTGGGTTTCATGTCTAGACTACACATGCTAATAAGATTCTTGATGCGATAAGTTATGGACCATAATTGTCAGACGTCACTATAGATGAGAGATGTACTGTAGTGTACAGTTACATACGCAGGCTTTCTTTGAATATCCTCTGCTTATCCACTAATCAGAAACAAATCAAACAGCAATAATCGCCACATTTATAACAATGTGAGAAACAAGAAACAAGGCTTTTAAAATGCTAAAAACAGATGTAAAATGGATTACACTACCAATTGATCAAAAGTGACGTTAAAGACTTTTGCATTGTTATAAAAGATTTAAAAAACATTAAGCATAAAAATATGATAAAATGATTTCTGAAGGATCATGTGAGAGTAAATGACACGCAAAAAAATATAACATCTAAATGTACATTTTAATAAAAAATATATTACAACTGAAAACATCTGTTTTAAATTCTAATAACATTTCACAATATTATAGTGTTTACTATTTTGTTCAAATAAATGCAGCCTTTGTGAACATGAGACCCCAAACCAAAGAAAAAGGAAGCGTTTTTATTTTGAGAAGTTATGATTAATGTTAATAGAATGTTGGCATACAAATTAATTGTGGAATTATAACTATGTATCATATATATATATACAATATACAATTATATGTAGATTATTAGTAATAATATAGTATTTTATTTTATTTTTTAACAACAGGCCAAGCCACTCAAAATATTTGGCTAAAATGTTGAAATCATGACCTCAAATGTATTTAACATTTCTAAAGCCTAAGAAATATAATAAGCAAAAACAAACATGCACGCACAATATGCGTCCTAACGGCTTAAATACACATTTCACCACATAAGTAATAATATTTGACGTTGACCAGACTTATACAAATCAAAACCAGACCGCCGGTTTAGTTTGAACATGTTACTTAGAACATTCAAAACAAATGAAAAGCCATATTTTATCAGGATTGCATGGTTTTTATTCACATGTCTTTTCACAAAGAGCCAGTACGTGCAGCAATGGTGCAGTTAGATCATAGATGGTCTTGTACTTGGCTTTACATCTGTCAGCGCGGCTGAGCTTTGGATCTTTTGCGATGTGATAATGTTGATATTACAGAAACATCCCAACTCTACTGTAAATCCTATCTGTTTAGCAACCATGGCAATGTCAGGACGGAAATAGAACTTTTTAAATCTTAAGTCAAAGTTTGTATAATACAGCCACAGAAGCAATATTTTGCTATTTCGGCTCCTCTCACAGCACCTTTTGAATGAAGAACTAATCCAAGACAGCTTTTCTGGGGTCCCCGGAGAGCCTGTAAGTGTCAGTAGTGGACATTTGTTTGTAAAAAGTGATTTCATCTGTATATCTAGCAGTTTTATAAATGCGGTAGGACGTCTACTGACACAACCCATGATGGAAAGAAACATCCATATGATGTAGCGGGACTCTAGTGGAAACCCATTGACTAATGCAAACATCACATTTGATCTGGATCTGACGACAATCATTCCTACTTCTTTTCCCCAACGCAGCACAGAAACCATTTCAAATCTTTGGACTTTGAATGCAAAGCCACAAATGGAGCGCATCAGGTTTTATGGTTTTGAGGAGGCCTCGGATATAAATTCACTCTGCCACGGAAGACGAAACCAATACCTTGTGTCATATTGTATGCGTCTCTGTTCGAGTCATAAATCTTTTCACAGGGTGTCACCGTTCACTGCTCACGACATCATGTGATCAGCTGGAAATCATATACAGGTGTGTCTAAATTTTCACTGCAAAAAATATATTCTTACCATATGTCCTAGACCCGCATCAGCCACCTCCCAGCTCTGGGGTTTGACAAGGCGTGCAATTGTTACTTTTCGACAAGTGCGCTATTGGTGGAATTTAATATGCTTGTCATGTTCTACTTTGACAGTCTAAATATTGCAATCTGGGGCTTAGCCTTCCTCTCCTCTAAAGAAGAAATTCTGTAAATATGAAATGGCTTTTCCAAAGCACTCCTTCCATCTAAGTTTGACGAGAAATAAACATTCTCAAATACACGGTGAGATCAATACGATAAACGGACCAAAAAAAAATAAAATTCATAAATGTGCACCGTTTCACTTGCTTGAAGAACATTGCAAACGCAGATTCGTGAGTGTTGCCAAAAAGACGAGAGCGACCGGGATGCTGTAACGTCAGGGAAACATGAGCCAGAGCGCTCAAGTATTTAGAGATGCTTGAATTGTAAGGCTCTTTCCTCTTTCATAGCTTTGTTAATTTGATATATACACACAAAGAGCAGAGTATTTCCCCTCTGGCATATAATCAAAAAGAGATTTACTTTAAGTGAAGCAACATGGACCTCTTGGACCTCCGGATTGGACCTCTTGCTTTCTCACAGGAGCTGCATCACTCCGGTTACCATGCATCCCGATGCCTTTTTGAGAATCCATTAAGCGCAGTTTGTTTGATTTTGCGCTATACAACATTATGCAGTGTAAACATCATGGTGTTTTTGAACTCTGCCCGTTGATGCCACATTTTTCTTTGAAAAGTCACTTAGCGAATCTGGCTCTCTTTTATGAGGTTTGCGGCCAGTGCGTCAGTGAATCCGGTAAGAAGATTTGGGGCCCCCTTTCCTTCTCAGTGTGTGTTTTGTGAGGGTGAAGGTGGCTTGTTATCCTCTGCCAGCCTAGATCAAGGGGCACCAAGGGTCTTACAGAGGGTGTCCCTGGCTTTTCCACATGGCAGCACCAGTTGTGTAGGATTTGGGCGACTCCAGCTATGCCTGATGAAGCAATGCCTCACAAGGTTGTGTAATTAACAGGAATCAATGGAGAGAAGGACTAGATTTTATTGTGAACGGGGAACACTGTGCCACCCAGGGTCAAATGAGACATGGAGGATTTCAGGAGCCCCCCGAGTGTACCTGTGCCAGACGGGGAAAATAGCCCACGATGAGCTGCCTTTTGCTTGCAAATAAGGGGATTAGGGCCAAGCGAACGCATTTCTACAGGTAGAGATTTGGGCCTCACTGATCTCACAGAAAGACACATCAGAAAGGTCCTCACTAGGAAGCACAGGGTTCAATGAATCTAACAAACACTCCTTTTTCACCAGCAGATGGAAAACCAATATCAGCATATTTGGATTTATTGTAAATGATGAACACATTCTGAGTGTGTAACTCGGCTCAAGAGAGTTGAGCTGCTATCCTCAAAAGGTCAACTCATAAAGTTTCCACGTGAAACATGCAGGCCTAACTTTCTTGAAGCAATTCAAACTGTTTCTATGACTAACTTATTAGCTCATTCTGCAGAAGCTTAGGTTACATAACGGTTGTTTTTTTTTGTTCAGCGCTTATGTTCATACCGTAAATCTAAGGCCGTAATAATATTCCCTGTTTGGAAATAAATCCCCAGTTAACTCTGAGAGCCCTGTCAAAATAACTTAACAGATAATGCTTACTGTAAGATATCCTTTCATTATGACTGGGGGATATTTTGAATATTCACAATATAGTATCGTTCAAAAGTTTAAGTCAGTGAGATAGAGGAAAAAAATATTTTTATTCAGTAAGGACACATTAAATTCATCAGAAGTAACAGTAAAGACTTTCATATTGTAATAAAAACTATTTTATTTCAAATTATTGCTGATCATTTGAACGTTAATATTTATATGATAGTATTTCACAATATTACTGTTTTTCCTGTATTTGTATCTAATATATTTTAAAAAAATCTTACCAACCCCACACTTTTGAAGAGTAGTCCTCATTTTGCCGCAATATAAAATGAAGCAACTATTATGTAAATGTTTGGGTCATTACGTTTCATAAAAAGCATGTGTTTGCATGAATCAGTTTAAACTGTATATATTCAATAAACTTGTGTCAACACATAACATTTTAATAATTAAACAAAATCTTAAACATGCATATTTAAAAATTTAAAAAATTTTGGGTTGAAAAAATATATATATATTTGAAATCAGCCACCTCAAAGTAAATACATAAATCTCAAAAGATATATTATAAATTGTCAGAAGGCTGATAAATATCTAGATATAATTTTTCTTTTTGCTATATCACTCAGCCCTTGGAGAGTGGAAAGCACAGACTGAAATGAGCTGCTTGTCTACAATATTGGCATGAGCTTTCAATTTTGAACTTGTAAGACCTTTTTGTCATGATGAAGATGAACCATGTCTTAGAGACAACCAAATCCTGTCTACAATTTCACTATGTGCGTCTCTGTGTGGTCATACAGTCGAGCCATTTATCCACAAAGCTACGGAATGTTTTTTCTGCGGGAAGAATACTGGATGGTTGCCATTGGAGACTGTTCTAGGGCTTTCTTTCACACCCTCAGATCCCCTGCCAGTTCGGGATAGGAGTCTCCCACAATGTCAGGGCCCAGTTAAGTTCCAAACCCAGAGTCGCGCTTTCTTTACAGCGAGGGAGACGTTACCCACTTCACCTAGGAGCAAAAGACATCACAAGATCTGACAGCATGAAAGAGTCCTCTGAAAACTGACCCTAAAAGAGCAGCGCTACAACAATACTAACCCTCAATCAAGACTACGGCTCATTAATCATATGGCATCTGTAGGAAACCAGCGGAAGGGCCGACCGGAGTGGGTTGTGACAGGAGAGGAGAGCTTGTGTTAAGGCTTTTTTTTTTTTTAAGATGGGCAAGTAGGGGCTTGTAGCCCACAAGGGCTTTAATGGGCAGGTGGTGTTTAGATCAGTGTCTCCAGTGTTACAAGACTAAAGCCGAGATCATCTGGCACTTTCACAGATTGTTAAGCAGGCTTAAAATGAACTGACCTGACCTGGTCAGTGAGTACTAAGCAATGTTTCCTCTAAAACTGCCTGTGCACTTCCCGCACAGACTCAAAGAATATTTGTGAAGAAGGCAGACTCGAAACAAACCTAATAGGTAGTCATAAATAAAACGGGCTTTTTTTATTTCTTTTTTATCCATCTGCATGTTCATATTCGTTGATTTTGAATTAACTGTAGCTATGAGAAATTAAGTGCATAAATACACAATGCTGATTAATTGTAAGCTCACAGAGGCCAAGCATTATTATTATAATTAATATAATTACTATAATTTGACTACTGTTTAAGTAATATAATGTGTAGACTGCATGATACAAGTTGAGTGGATCTAGACTGGTTTTATTATTACTTTTTATATATGTATATTTAATTTTATTATTATTAACAACAACCATAATAATACATATTATTATTATTATTATTGATATAATTAAAACAGCTATATTATAAATAATCTTATTTCTGTGTTTTAGTTTTGGAATAACAAGTCTAATTTATAAATTAACTACGTACGCTTTAGATCGTTTTTAAAATATTCAATTTGTAAGTGATATTTTTATACAGAATATATAGTAGTTTATTAAAACTTATCTTTGGCAAGATTTTTGCCAAACGCTAAAAGTGTGTGTAGTTTTTTTCTGGAACAGATGAGCGTGAATATGGGAACGTTTTATTACGTTGGAGTTTGTACATATCATCGCAGTTGAAATGTCCGGTGAGTGGTGCTTAAGATTAATGCTCCATTTTAAAATAACGTACACCTTAAACTAAACCCTAAACCTACCCGATAGTGTTAACAAAAGCAAATGTGACATAAAAACGTAATCGTAACCATGCCATTTTAGCTTGTTTTTAAACTGTTGTTTTAGAGCTATTTTGCTGGACTTGTCTTGTACGTATTTTGCGTTTTGCAAAAATCTTGCCACATGTAGGTTTTTTCCAATGAGCCTTTGTTGGATATTATACATTATGTTTTTATAGCAGTGGCGAGGCTACATAAAGGCCAGGGTGGCACTGGATCCACTCAGATTGACGGGCTGGTCCACCAAATCAAATGAGACACAAAATACATTTTTTTGTGGGAAAGGAGAAGAAAAAAAATCGCTTAAATACATGAATTTATCGGACGTCACTTCCGAAACTTTGGAGCCTGCATGTGGCCGCTGGTCAAGCATGCAAAACAACGTACATGTCTGTGATTGGCTACATTGCTCCAAACTGCAAAACATGTTGTAAATAGAAAACATTTGACGCTTTTCAGAACGCAAACACAGAAATGCAGGGGATCGCTTGCCAAATCACCAATATGCTATATTACAGAGAAAACTGATCCTAGACCAGCAGTTATGGCCAGATTTTCCCTCTAAAAGCCATCAGAAGCAGCAGAAGGCAGATGTTTGAGTAATTCAATTCCACGCTAGTCTCAAGTCCTGCCCAGCCTTTCATACGCTCCACCTATGATTACTTATCTTTGTTTAATGTTCTTATTCGGTTCATTCGTTATTTTATTTATGCATTGATTTTGTTGTTTTCATGAAACTGTTGGTTGACAATAAATCACATTCAACTAATTTTAATCGTCAAATTACTTTTATCCAATGTGTTGTAAAATGATGTAATTCGAGAGGTCCACCCTATTTCATCGAGGCCCGCTCACCACTAGATTATACACAGTGAACAGTGAGCAGGTGGGTGATTCTGTTCAGGTGGCTGAAGGGTCTGTTCAACAGACATATATTTTGCTCAGCAAAATCAAAAAATAGTGAGAACATTAGTACCTGGTTAAAAAATTCATTTCAGGCGAACGTCTCTCAGCAGAGCAGACAGAATCTATTTCACCTCAAACAATCAAATTAAACCACATTCACTAATGACTTGAAATGCTCCCAGGTATATGGATGTGCACTCTGGACCAAGATTCCTAACGAGGCCAAATAAAAGAACACGATGACTTCAAATTAAAATGTTAATGCAGTGAGTGCCCACAAGCGAGTCAAAATTAAACAGCCCCCACCTTCTCATAGTATTTGACCTCGTAGTCCAAAATGATCCCGTTGGGTCTCTCTGGCTCCATCCAAGACATTGAGATGCTGTTTCTTGATGTTCGGTCCTTCCTGATGACAGTCACTGCAGATGGAGCTGCGGAGAGAGAGAGAGGGAGAGGAACACACAAAATCGAGGATTAGCTGTTTCCACTCTGTATTACAAGCACATAAAGCCATAAGGTCACAGGAAGTTCAGCTGACATTTTCATTCAACAATTTGCATCCTGTGAACTGGTTCCTGTGGACCTAATCGAGTTTACTCTCCACTGGGGGCCGGTTTCAAAGTTGGGGAAGTTAGAGGACTGAAAGACAAATTGATGCAATCGGGCAACGGTTGGTCCTTTCAAACAACGGCCACTGTTATGTCAAGTGAATACCTCAAGGTTTGAGCCATGGCTCATTACTTCAGTTTGTTTTTTTGTTTTGTTTCGTTTTTTTGATGCCAAGGACCCCCAAATGTGATGTGATACAAGTTTGAGACTTTTCTTTTTTCTTTTTTTTTTCTTTTTCTTCAAAGAAGTCTCTTACCAAGGCTACAATTATTTGATCAAAATACATCAGTAACAATGTAAAATACAGGTGAACTCGAAAAATTTGGATATCGTGCAAAAGTTAATTTCAGTAATCCAACTTCAAAGGTGAAACTAATATATTATATAGACTCATTACATGCAAAGTGAGATATTTCAAGCCTTTTATTTGTTATAATTTTGATGATTGGGGCTTACAGCTTTTTGAATTTGGGGTTTTCATAAGCTGTAAGCCTCAATCACAAAATTATAACAAATAAAGGCTTGCAATATCTCACTTTGCATGTAATGAGTCTATATAATATATTAGCTTCACCTTTTAAGTTGAATTACTGAAATAAATTAACTTGTGCACGATATTCCAATGTTTCGAGTTTCACCTGTATTATCAAAATTTATTTTGATCAATTTAATGTGTCCTTGTTAAATAACAGTATTAGAGACAGATTTACTAACAGCTTGAGTCAAACCCTCTTTAAGCGTTAAAAAAAACTACTGACAGGATGAACTAAAGACACACAGTGGAACCACACAGAATGCTTCCCGACTGAGCCTGGTTTCTCCATTCTGTCACCTGATGGAGTTTGGTTTCCTTGCCACTGTCGCCTCTGGCTTGCACTGACCCTATTGGATGAGAACTGAACTGAGCTGGACAATGACATCAATGTTTTTGTGCAGAACTGCTTTATAGATGAAATGAACTAATTTAATAATTGATGATCTTTACAAACAGAACTGAACACTGAACTGACTTTAGCTGAACAAAGACACTGTTTACTTTTAGAGCTGCTGTACAGACAATATTAACTCTGTTTGCATCATTGATTCATAACAGTATCACTGTAAACAATCTGTGTTAAAGCGCTATATAAATAAAGGTGACTTGACTACTTTTTATACGCTATTTTCCATGGACCTACTAGCACCCCCTTTCATCTCAAAGAGGGCCCACATATTCCATTTTAAAGAGACTGGATAAGTTTGTTTAAAATCATCACGTTTAATTAATCCCCACAGTTTTTGATGGTTCCACAATGAGCGTTACATTTTCAAGAGGCTATATGAGGTTTTAGCTTGTACAAACGTGTCTCAAAACTTGCGGTTTTCTCACAGAAACACCCCCTATACGAATCTGATCAGGGTAAACCAGCATAATTATTCAGAGTACCCTTGAGGCAAATTAGTCATCTACTGTAGTCATTCGTGTGACCCGTCTTTAGTCTTTTTTATTTTTTTATTATTATATTTTGCACATCTATAATTGTGCTACAGGCATCAGTCTCAAAAGTCTCCCTCCACTCTGACACTTCACATGGTCACAATCTGTGATCGTAATTCAAGTCAGAGTTTGGCCCTGCTTTCCTCCTCCCTGGCACTCGTGTTCTTTTTCAAGTTTACAGCTCTGTAATTGCGAGGCAGCAATGAGGCCATGGAGGCATCTGACTTGCCTGTGTTTTAATTTTATTAGACCACAGGAAAAAACATGTTGTTCTTTCAAATGTTCAAGCTTTCCTTGATTGTGATTATACAGTCTTGAAATGCTTCTTTTCCCTTGGAACTCATTCCCCCCGCCGTCTATTTCTCTTTGTTAATGAATCCAGATGGGCACAGTCTGTTTCAGTTTGCAGCCCCCCTACACAACCCTCTTCCCAACTGCACTCTGATAGGGGAGGTATTATTGAAGTTTTAGTGGCCACAGTTTATGGAAGCTATGATTTATAATGTCTGGACAGCAGGCTCATTTGACACTGTGTATCTTTCTCAGCGTTCACAGTGTGAACAGACTGACTTTGTCTTAAAATCAGAGAAAAAACATTGGTTCCTCCAACTGAAAGTGACAGTAAAGAGCTAAATACGGTTATATATATATCGATTTAATTGTGATTACATGGAAATTGCGATTAATCGTGCAGCCCTAATATATATATATATATATATATATATATATATATATATATATATATATATATACATATATATATATATATATATATATATATATATATATATATATTAAGGCTGCACGATTAATCGCAATTTCATGTAATTTCATTCAATTTGCCGTGTGTGCATGAGAGGGCCCTCTGGCTTTCAGATGGAGCCCAATGAATGAGCTATATATATAGAATGAATATACAATATACCGTTTTAGTTAATTTAGTTTTGTTATAGTTTTATTTTTTTATCCAAAATCACCCCCATTACCGTTATATGGAGCACTATTACAGAGGACAGCCATTTGGAGTGGTATCTGGAACCATAGTCGTTATTATAAAGTGCACTCATTCATTAATTCATAATGCAACTCAATTACAATATACATGTACAATGTACTCTCAACAGATAGCTGCTAGAGAATACCCATGTGAGCGTTGCATGAATCCTATGTCCTGCAACAAGATGGTGTCCGCAACACTTCTGACACACAGTGTCTGAATTCGCTCAGTGGTTTTTATTCAATCATTCTATATACCGTTTATTTTTGGAGTGATGTAAGGAATAGTTAAAGGAGAACTCCGGTCAATTTTAACATTGAGCTCAATTTTTAGTAAATTTGGAGTGCTGTCAATACAGAGAACAACGACAAAAATCGGTGTTGCCTACACCGTGTTATCCTCTTTTTAAAATTTACACCCTGTTGACTTGAATGGGGCAAGTTTTAAACTTAACCAGTTCTTAGTCTTATCGTCCTTGATGTGATTACAAGTGCCCAGCCATGTTGAGTGATTCCTTAAGAGTGAACACGAGTGAATCTGACTGCAGTAGATGTGAAAAATATGAATAAAAATGATGTTATATCAGCCAGCGCAAATACCTGTATTTAGTTCTTGTTTTCGGTGGAAGTCCAAAGTAGTCGATTGTCGAGTTCACGCGCGTGATCATAGTAACTAAACCTATGCGCGTGAACTCGACAATCGACTACTTTGGACTTCGACCGAAAACAGGAACTAAATACAGGTATTTGCGCTGGCTGATATAACATCATTTTTATTCATATTTTTCACATCTACTGCAGTCAGATTCACTCGTGTTCACTCTGAAGGAATCACTCAACATGGCTGGGCACTTGTATGACACATCAAATATGTTAAGAGGATAAAAGCAGGTTTAAAACTTGCCCCATTCAAGTCAATAGGGTGCAAATTTTAAAAATAGGATAACACAGTGTAGGCAACACTGATTTTTGTCGTTGTTCTCTGTATTGACAGCACTCCAAATTTACTAAAAATTGAGCTCAATGTTAAAATTGACCGGAGTTCTCCTTTAATGAGGGCATGGGTGCAACAATCCCATATAGGTCCACAGCCTCGATGTGAAGGCTCCTAAAGATCATCAATAAGATTAGTCTGCAGTCTAAGACACTGTACCTTCTTTTGACCAAATTCTGAATCACAGATTTAGCTACAATTTGCGAAAAGAAAAAAATTATAAAAGGGTGGACAAAGTGACATAAATGTTTATTATAATGTATTAAATAGTGTCACTGTAAGTATTGATAAAATAGTTGAAATAATGTGACTTGTTTTATCCAATTCTCTTTTTATTCTATTTGTTTCCCGTTTTGAGTTGTTAGCTTAGCCTCATGCTAATACCAAACTCTATTGAAAGCAATTGTGAGTTGACTCTGTTATGCGTTTCATGTGAGAAGTGCTAATTTTGCGGCAGTAGATCTTTCAACAGGGTGTTTACTAGGTTTTGGAACTGTGTATATTTCTTGGCTTTCTCCTTTTTAACAGATCACCTCCATCTTAAAGCCAAAGGAAATCATCAGTTCCCACAAACCTTCTTAGAAGAAAGCGACAGCAAAAAGAACACGGTTATGTATGTGGAACACTGCAAGGATATTCAGTTACGAAAATTGCAGAAGGGAGGGACTGCTACATTCAGCTTGAACCCACAACCTCAGAAGTGGACTGCATTCAGATCTCAGCATTTACAGGTGTGGCTGACGATTATTCTCCAGCACTTATGCTTTTGGAAACAATCCTAGTGAAGTTCTGTTGAGATCATGACATGCTGCAGAACACCGTCTCAAAATGTCCTCCACATGGCTCTGCGGATGTGAGACAGAGGCATAGCATTAATGTGGATGCCCATGTCTAAGCCATACCTCCCTTTTCTTTCTCCCTTTTCCAAAAAAAAGTCCACAAGCCAAATAGAAGACGCAACCGCAACAACGTATTTCAAGAATGCATGAATGAGTCATGGAAAACCTTCTGTAATGTCATGATCCAGATGAATACTTCCTGAGATCAGGGTCCTAAATTAGCACTTGCCAAGTGCCAAACACAAGTAAAAATTGGCGTCGGCTGTTAACATCATTAAAAAGTGCAACATTTTATGGTTTAAACGGAATTGTTGGAATGATAATCTGACACTCTCTGATGATACAGTACATGCACAATTTTAATGAAACATATACAATCTGTCTGGTCAAGTCCATTGATACTTTCTTTATGGGATTTTTATTTTATTTGACTTGATACAGAAACATACACTATTGTTCAAAATTTTGGGTTCAGTATGCTTATGTAATGTTCAGAAAGAAGTCTCTTATGCTCACCAATTCTGCATTTATTTGATAAAAAATACAGTAAAACAGTAATATTGTGACATATTACATAGAATTTAAAATAAAAATTCGGTTACACTTTATTTTAAGGTGTTATTGTTACAGTGTAATTATATATTTAAGGACTGAGTAATATTAAACAACTATGTACTTACTATAGTGTTAGGCTAGGATTAGGATTTGGTTGAGGGTTAGGTTTCCCCAGGATACTCTAATGAATAGAAAATAACCGCATTCATGTGAAATCTTTAGTAACAATTACAAGTTCTGATCAATTTAATGCATACTTGCAAGAAAAGTATAACTTTTTTTAAAGTCATACTGACCCTAAACTTCCCAATGGTAGCGTTTATAGGGAGTATTTATTGCACTAAGCCACCAAACAAAAATATGAGGTACAATCATAGACTGTAAAAAAATATGTGTCCGTGACATCACCCATAGGTTTCTGAAGAGCATTTTTGAAGCCCAAAGTGGGCGGAGCCGGCCGTCGCCATCTTGGTAGCACGTATCTCCGAGAATGGGCAAAGGCGGGATTAGCTGAGGTGACGTGACGGCTAACAGACAGCAGACTAACGGCTATTAGTGGCAGCAGGGGTAATCTACCTGTCACTCAAGTGACCACGCACTAAATTATGCAGAACTTTAAGGCTTAATATAATTTTAACAAATGAGTTATAAAAAATTCACAGTTGTCATGAAGGGCACTTTTTTTTACCAGGCTGTAAACATATTTTTTCTGCTGTAAAGTTGGGCATATTCACATGGGGGGTCTGGGATTGACTCTCTTTTGCAGCCTGTCTCTAGTGGCCAGTCGATGAATTGCAGTTTAAGTCACTTCCATGTTGGTTTCAAGAGAGAGACCGGAAGGTTGCCGCTTGGGTACAATGTCTCATTATAGTTTTGTGATTGGTGAAGTTTCACTGAGATGAAGAGAGGCCCCTACAGTATATGATCTTGTGAGTTAATTATAATTGTTTAATATTTCAGCCTGTAAGTTTATTTTTTTCTCCAGTTTACTCATCATACTACCGTACAAGGGAGTCCAAAATGAACTTTTTGGCACAGTAGTATGAAACTTGGTATTACCAAAAGTTAGGTTGCATGCTCTTGTGGCTTTGCTGAAAATCTCTGCTCTGCCCTGGCACGATTGAGAGGTCGGGTGAAGCAGCCTGTTAAGAACCCAGAACTGTCAGGTCTCAACACAAATGTTTTATAGCTCGGATGAGGTTGAGAGCCAAGCGGAGAGCACCGTCCTGACATGGAGGGCAGCTTACGTGTTCTGTCTCCCTTGGGCTGCGGAGCACATGCTGGCTCTGCTTAGATGAATTGGGCTGCGCTGACAACCCTCTGAGCCCCTCGTAAATGTGTTCTCTGCAGGCCCGATTGGCCGTTCACACATCCATCTCCTTGTTCTGGTTGTGTTTTATAGGACAGTAAAGTAAGCTGGATTACTTGTCTAAGAGCAAGAAGAACAGAGAGGGGTCACGGTCTTCCTGGGTTAGGTTTCTGAAACAGCCTGAACTCCAAAAGTGAGGTGAAAAAACAGAAAGTGAGGGTGTAGTGCAGTCTCTTTGCTCGGAAATGAATACCATTAAACTAGAGCGCATACGTGCCTAAACTATGCTTCTTTGTGTCCTTCGAAAGCAAGTGAGAATTGCGAGTGGGAGTGTGTATGTCCGATGAGATTAATAAATTGTTAGAGAGTAGGGGTGTAACGATACCCTCATGTCATGATTCGATACATATCATGATACAATACTATTGCGATCGATACTTCAAGGCATATGGTAAAAGTTTCAAGAAAAAATTACTGTTGATTAAAATGCTAAATTTGGGAGGTGTTACATTGGGTGGTGTAAATTAATAGGCTTGGACTTGATGCAGGAAACCCAATGCACAGGGCAATAGTGACACAATGTGAATAATGCACAGTGACACCAAAATAAAAATATTCATGATTCTGAAGCTGAAAATACAGAATTATTTTAGACGAATATGCTTGCACTCTGTCACTGACTAGATATATTTTAAATAATGTAGGCCACTTTTTACTGGTAACATAAGACATTATCAGGACCCACAAATATTCCCCCATTGCATTATTATACATTATATATAGTAGTGACACTGAAACTCTCAGAAAAAATTCTCACACATAAATGTTAATTTTGGGTGAAATACTGTATACACAATACATATTAATGTATTTTTGCATTGCGATATATTGTTACACCCAAGTAGAGAGTAATAAGGCCATAGAAAGCAACAGACTATGACTAACAACAAATGACAAAAACATAAAAAAATTAATGTCCATATTTAATGGCTAAGTCCATATTTACTGCCCATCAATCTGTCCTCTGAAATCCTTGTCTGAAAAAGAAAAACCTTAAATGGAGCTGTGACCTAGCAACACACACACGCACACAAACACACAGTCTCGTTTGCTATCTTTGTGGGGACTTTTTATACTGTCAAAACTGTATATTCTGTCCACTTACACTAACCAGATCTCTAAACCTACCCATCACACAAAACTTTCTGCATTTTAACATTTAAAAAAAAAAACTAATTCTGTATGATTTATAAGCTTGTGTACCCACGTGGACCTTAATTTAGGTCCTCACAATGACACACACACTTACACTTAAATCCACAATACAATCTGGTGGTTATGGTCAGGGTCATTCCAACAATGCAATACCTTTTATTACCTTATCTAATGTATGTCTTTATATATTGGATAAAATATTAAACTCATATATTTTTCAGGTGCTATATACAATAAATACTAAAAGGAAAAACGTGTTAATTAATATAAATAATGTATTATTATTAGTAATATAATTATTTCAGTATTTATTGCTTAATTTTCCCCTTCTCTAATTGAAATGTTTCAAACAAAACCCTTATTCTTAGGAATAATGTTTTTATTGATATTTCCTGTGTCCTTAATTTCACTTTCCATCCTTTTGTAACATCCCCGAAACAATTCTTAATGTTATCATCCTTCAACTAAAATTATTTGTGTGTGAAAACAACAGCTCAAACATACGTATAATTATCAACAACGTATTTGATAAATGTTGATAGTTGTAGGGATTTAGGGTTTATTGTTTACAATAAATCATTAAATCATTAGTTAATCAAAATTCTATAATGTTAAAAAAGGACAGAAAATGAGTAATGACTACTAAATGAACAATACATACTACCATTCAAACGTTTTTGAAAGAAGTTTTGCAAGAAGTCGGTAATATTGTGAAATATCATTACAATTTAAAATTTCAGTTATTTGTTTGAATATATTTTAAAATGTAATTTATTCCTTACATACATTATATATCTTTTGTAACAGCATAAAGTCTTTACTGTCTTATTTGATCAATTTAATGTGTCATTGCTGAATAAAAGTATGCATTTTTTAGTTAGTCATTCCTCATTTTCTTTAATCATTAACATTTAATGGGTTTTAATGATTTTCTGGGGTTAAAGTCTGAATCTCTGGAATACTCTTTAATACAAATAATTTAAATTATAACACAGGCTCATATTCATTCTCAAAAAGTTACAGAATTATAAAGGCACTGCATATCAGGAATAACCCACAAATACTTAAAATATTGAGGAAAACATGAATGTTCAATGACTTGAGGGTTGATGACGGTGTTTATAGTCAATACATTTAGGCCTGTAGTGCTGTATCATTCTGAAAGAAGATGCCTTTCTTCACAGATAAATCAGCATCTGCTCTATGACAGAAGATGAAAGATCTACTGAGTGAAATTGCAGTCCTCTCACAATGACAGTCAGGATTTTATGAGGTCTCGGGCAAAGTCAACTGCTCCCACTGGTAAAAGGGTGCAAAACTATCAATCCCTAGCCTTTGAACCTCTAGTAGTCCAAGTAGTCTTCTGCCTACTATTTCATGACACCAGAGCCCAAAGCCTGTAAGCTGTGGACCAAAGCCTACTCTAAATCATCCGGCAGAACCTGTACCTATCACTCCACAGACAGCACTGAACTGACAGTGGCCTGAGCCCCACAGGGCTCGAGAACAGAAACACTAGTCTTCACAAAGGAAGCTTGCGTGGAATGAGAGGCAGATGGCCTGTCGTTCAGCATCCCTCTGCTTTAGTAACCTGAGGAGTCGTGACCTTCAGTCAGCTATACTAGAGGCCAGCACCTGCAGAATGATATGCAGCTGTGATAGCGCGGGATGAGCAATTGACTTGCGGAGGCATTAAATGGTTCTTTTCTTCCTTCCAAATGGAATTTTGAGCTTTGTTGCACATCGCCGAGAGGAAATTGAATTGTCTTGTGCACACGTCTCAATCGATCTTAGGGGACCATTAAAACATTTCGCTCAATCAATGGAAATCTTTGAAGACATTTTTCTTTTAAGACATGGCTTTGAATGAAGTGTAATTCTTGAGAATATTGTGTTAATAATATCCCATTAGAAGACATGGGAAAATTAAACGGAGACTTCACGCATTCATTCGCATGTTGTTCTGAAGCTCTATGATGTTCTTTTTCCATGGAACACAAAAGGTGAATATTTTAAGAAAATCCTGGCTGATCTATTCCATAGTGAATGGGGACTGGGGCTGTAAAAAAAAATATATATTTGTGTTCTATATGTCTATATATATGCTATATACTGTAACACGTGGTGACATTTCTGCAAAAAGATATTACGTTGATTCTTGCATGTTTCGCAACACGTTTAAAGTGTCCATGGAGTGGTGATAATAGCGCGTTCAGTTTTATCCATAAGAGATTATTGTAAATCTGTCACTTTTATTTTATTTATGTTGGCTGTATTATCGTGGCAGTTCGGAAATGGAATTGTCCAGTGAGCTAAAAGGTTAATGCTCCATCATATTTGAAGATGACTTACCATCTCTACACTAAACCTAACCGATGGTGTTAACAAAAGCAAACATAAGATAAAATGTGAGATAAAAACACATTTTCTGAAGCAGCTATGCCATTTTAGCTAGCTTCTACAAGTCCTTGAGTTCTTTTATCATGACTAGCGTTTCACAACACTCGTTCCTGAGCGCTTTTCATCACAAGTGCAGTGCTGTACCAGGTGAGATACTGAGTAAGTTTACTATGTAAAGTAAAAGCCATACACATGGAGCTGGTGTGATGTGATGCAAACATATATACTTTAGAAATCATGAGATGTGGTAAAAGTGTTTTGAGGTCATAATATAGCATTGTGTAAGGAATCATGTGAAAATAAGTCTTTACTGACTGCCCTTGTAATCATGATTTGGATGAAAAAGAATGAAAGTTGTTTTACTGCCACTAGTGTTCCTTTCAGCTGGAAACTGAAGTGAATTGTATGTATAAGTACATTTTCGGAGTTTTGCAATAATGTAGGTATAGGCACATTTTTTCAATGAGTCTATACTCTGCAGTGAATTGGCAATATATCAGGGATGTCCAATTCTGCTCCTCGAAGGCCACTGTCCTGCAGAGTTCAGCGCCAAACCCAATTAAACACACCTGAACCAGCTATGATCAAGCATTGAATACTCCCCTACTATATAGTCTGCGAAAAACAGTAACGCCAATAGAGTAGTATGTCTTAATTCACGATATTCCAAAACCAGTAGGCCGAAAAAGTACCCGGATGACCTACTATTTCCGCCGAGATTTGGAAGTGCGCATTCGATGGACGCTTCACTATCCCATGAGGCCACGAGAGAGGATTTATGAATGGCAGTTAAGTGACGCTAGCTGACATGACAGTAACAACATGGCGAATGTAGTACGTCTGAAATGTCATTCATACTACCCATATTCATACTATATAGAACATACCCATTTAACGTTTGCGAAGTAAGTTATAATTCAAATGTAGAACCTAGTCAAGTCAGACAGTATGCGACTTTGGACAAAGGTCTATAGAAACTTGCAGGCAGGCGTGTTGAGGCAAGTTGAAGCTAAACTCTGCAAGACAGTGGCCCTTCAGGAGCAAGTTTGGGCACCCTTGCTTTAATATAATGACAAAAGTATTGAAACAATGACACATTTATGCCAATTGCTGTAAAACACCATTGGTTCTGATTTAAATAAATAAAATATTTCATTGCTTTCCTCAAACAAAGGTATGGCTTCAGAAGACATGGGACCAGATTTATAAGACAGGGCAAATTAGCGTGAAAGCGCAAATCCAAAAAAGTGCAGATGGAAGTGGAAGGTTCCAACTTCTAAGTACAAATTCGCAAACACAGTCGGAACCGGATCATTTCCATAATGACCAACGCAATCTACCAATTAGAGTCTGCTTTAAAAAAAAAAAAAAATGGGCAAACTAAATACCAGAAATAATAACAGAAAGCCAAATACCAGTAAATTGACTAGTTCACACCTTAGTAAATCACTGTGCACGATTCATTTAAATACTCTCCTCCCATAAAGTCTGAAAGGGAAACTTCTACAAATGCATATACAATAAGATCAGCTGCAAAAATAACTGTGTCCACACCTTTTCAGCGTTAATTTTTCACTACGAGTCTTTAGTAAATCCGGAAAGTAGTTTTTTAACATAAGAAGGTTTGCGCTGGCGAAAGCCGTTAGTAAATCCATTTATAGTGATTTTTTGGCATTTTGAAGCTTGACAGTTCCAGTCCAAGTTCATTACATGGAAAACAATCAGGATATTCTTCATAAATGATTTTTTGTGTGTTTCACAGCTGAGCGAACCGAACAACATGAGTGTGAATAGTTAACAGACTTATTTGTGACCATTCCTTTAACAATAGGATCAGCTAGGATGACAGACTCACCAGCTTGGTTGGTAGTGATGGTGACCGCAGCATAATGGCGGATCGTGGGGGCCTGGGAGGACACTGCGTTTTGGGCCTCAATCTCAAAGGTGTAATTGGTGTGTGCCAGAAGGTCTGCCACGGTCACTGTCGTGTTAGTGAGGCCGAAGGCACGGGGCAGGAAGCGCACAGCCCCTCTGCAGGGTTCACACTGTCTGGGACCCGGCCAACATCGCTTACAGACTACGTTAAATATCACATCCTTCCTGCCTCCGCTGTCAGCCGGCCAGATCCAGTCCAGAATCACTGACGTCTCATTAATGGCAGAGATCACATTGCGTGGGGCAGATGGAGGTCCTGTGAAAAGAACATATGATTATATTATCAAGCTATAAAAAATATTCAAATGTATTTGTGCTCTACCGAATTGCATATTCAACACTGACACTATGAACCAATAAAATCACTATAGAATCAAACCGGACAATTCTTCATTTTTATGGAGTAGTGTGGTGTTTAT
This sequence comes from Phoxinus phoxinus, assembly GCF_949152265.1. Taxonomy (NCBI): domain Eukaryota; kingdom Metazoa; phylum Chordata; class Actinopteri; order Cypriniformes; family Leuciscidae; genus Phoxinus; species Phoxinus phoxinus. Next base: position 11,397,777 of record NC_136882.1, on the reverse strand, counting down.
TATAAATGATTTGTCCATGCAAACAGTCATTTTTTAATGCATGTGCCATGTAATCTTTCATCAACATAACTTCCCCTCGCTCTTGCAGCGCCGTCTCTTTTCTTCTCTGACAAGAGCTGGACAACCTGTCACTCAACTAACATGAACAAACAATGAATGACTGTATTTTTGAATAACTAACGTTAACAAATATTAACAAATACAGTAACATGTGTATTGCTCATGGTTAGTTCATGTTTGTTAATACATTAACTAATGTTAACTAATAAACCATATTGTAAAGTGTTACCGCAATAGCAAATGACGATGGATGATCCACAACAATCCATTCAATTTCCGATGGACAAAATAAAGTCCCGCCCTATATTCTTTCCTGCTTTACTTGGATACATGTCACAACAGGGAAGCAAAAACAATCGCAGCTTCATGACGACTTTAAATGGAGAGGAAATGGAGATACCAATTTTACAATCAAAATTGTATTGGTCTCAATATGACCTCAAACATTTTTCATTGAATTATTTCAATATTTACATTTATTTAATTATTTATTTACTTTTTTTTTTATGTAAAAATAGCCTAAGTTAATTTTTTTGCTAAGGTATGACAGGAGAAAGATCTGGGACAAAGTTTATACTTAAATGAAACACAACTGAGAACTCCATTAAATCTCATAAGCTATGAAAGAGCAATAAAACATCCCTCTGGGGAAGTACGTTTACTTAAAAAAGTGTGGGTTTAATGGTTAAAGTCATCAGTTACGGATGGATACGGAATTTAGGCAGGCATGTCCTTCCCCTTGTTAAAATGTTGGCAACGCCTCTAGAATTACTCCGGAGTTCAGAAGTGTCCTCGATGGATTGTTATATTAACTTTAAAGATTGTCTCGATATAAAAATTGGGTATGAAGTGCAGCCAGCGGGCTCTATACTGATTGAAATAGCAGGCCTAGACATCAAGCTGTTATTTGAATAAGTGACGACTTCTACGTATATGTGTATGAGAGTGAAATCTCAGATACAAGTGAGGAGATGGACACCAGTTCAAAGACAGATTGTAATAAATAATAATTTTAGAATGTTTCAAGAATTTAATATCTGACCTCTGTGTATAATTACATACAATTGATCCTAGATCTTCCTTAAAGATGGTGGTAAGTGACGAAATGAAGAGCGTAATGTGTGTGTTTGGTTGGTTTGATCTGACATGGATTCACACACTGAAGCCCTGGAGCTCAGAGAAGGTTTCCTGCCTCTTAAACATGAGAATCATTTTGACAGACATTTTGTCTGAGAAGGAAAGTGGGGGAGAGGTAGGATTTGATACTACATTAAGAAATAGAACATTACACAAAGGAATCTCTCCCACAAATTCACTGCCGGAACATTCCAGAACACTCCCTGTTGCTTTCGCTTGATTCTGACATGACAATAAATCAGACATTTAGCTTCAAGGTCAAATACAGGATTCACCACACCGGCCTTTTTAAAAGCACTTTTAGAAAGAAGAGCAAAAAAAAATCCTTAAGGAATAATTTCTCAAAATGTAATTTATAAATTATAATCATATTTGCCAGCTCTTGCGGAGGGAAAGACTTGAACTGAATGTCTTAATTATCAGTCTAGTCTTTTTCTCTCTCTCTAAAAGACAGAGATTATAGCACATAAGTCTTAAATACCAGTGGTTCGCAACCTTTTTTACTTTAAAGCCCCTTATACAATATTTAAAGGTCCCCCAAATAAGCAATTTCTTCCAGTATTTATGATGTGTTTATGACATAGAATGCCGATTAAATCCTTTGTTGAAAACTACTTTAGTATGTTGAAATATAAACGTTCTTCTTTTTTTTTCATGTAAAAGCTTACCGTGGCGTGATTTTAACGGTAAAATGCTAAGGTGAAAAACTAAGGTGAATTTGGTCAACAGAAAGTTTCCGTACTACATACGGTGAATAAATGTGATAGATCTAACCATACATTTTACAGTTAAATATTTTTTTGGATTTGGAAAAAAAGAAAGAAGAAAGTCTTATACAAATCATTGTATAATTTACTGTTAACAACCGTAAATTAACATTTCCACAATTCACTGTGTGACACTTCACATTTGATGTATTTTTGTTAAATTAATTTTTATATAATTAATTTTACATTTTTCGGTATGTTTACCATGATTACCATGATTTGTGTGAATCACACTGTGCAGCTTCTATATATTAGTATTAACTTTCTCAGCTTGTGGAAAAGCTGCTTGAGATTAGCTTTGATTCGTCATGTGACTCTACCCACCACTGTGATAGGTGGTTGTCAGTGTATTACAATGGTACAAAACAGATATTAGTACGTCAATATGTCAGTAAATTAACATTATATCAGATAATGAAATGTGTGTGTTTTTTACCGTAAATTTAAGCTAAGTCTGTACAACCTAAAATGTTGCTACCGTATTTTTTTACTATAAATTTCTTGTAAATTTAACAGATTTTTACAGTGAGCTTTAATTTTACAAAGAACAGCAACGTGGTTATTAACTAAAAAATGATTTGCGGAAATAGCAATATAGCTTAAATAACATAAAATCTAAATAATGGGTGGATAAATGATGACAGCATTTTCATATTAGGCTAAGCAATCCCTCTTCCTATTTTAAAGTATAGTGGACTTTCTATTTTACAACTCATCCCTGATCTTTCCTTTATATAAAAAAAAATAGTATCATAAAAAGGAGGTTTTCTGTGCCAGTACAGATTTTTAAAAAAATGCCTTACATAAAACAAAGTCTCTTTTTATAGGACGGAGGAAAAAGTAGTTATATGTCACTAGGTAACATCTTTGCCAGAGCAAGGCGTCCTTTGATCCTGACATTTAATGGAAATCACAGTGAGCAGGTAATGTTAACAGACTGGCTCTCCTGTTAGCGGTGCCAGGGTAAGCCATCCATAACACAGACAGTTCAGTCTGACAAGAAGCCCACAGAAGTGTGACTACAGCCTTCATATTAAAGTGGACCTCAACAATCACCACCATAACATGACAGACCCATGACATTCTCTGTGATGCTTGCATCAGTTTTGATAAGTGGTACAATTATATAACATGTCCGGTGTTGACATTTTCCTCACGTCAAGGATTTACGCTGCAGAATATCGCCTTTATGAGGTCATAAAAAAGGAGACAGACAGAAATAAACAAGTCCATTTATACGTACTAAAAACAGGCATAAATATGTATGCCTTTGAAACGTTCAACAGTGATTAAATGCCGACCTTCACTGACACGCCGTAGAATGCAACATAAACTGCAAATTTTACAAAGCAATAATTCAAGGAACAACTAGCTGTGCGTATAATGCAGCCATGACCTGAATAATTCACGCAAAACAGTGAGAAAAACACATCTCTGAAGAACTCAAAATGACCTTCCGCAATTATTGCAGATAATATCGTGCGTCGTCTTCTTTTAATTGCAGTTCCGCTCTCAGAGCTGCACTTAAAGCGTATCTGTTCCACTGCCTGCATCCGAGCAGATTCTATCAAGATAAATGTATAAACTCGAGGGCTATGACAATATGAAGTGGAGGAATTAAAGTCGTACACTCTGTTCAAGCGTTTTCCCCCCTCACTGTACCCATCAAAGTCTTAAACTAACATTGGCAATGAGTGTTTAGTGGAAATGAAGACTCAGTATTGCTTCTGACAGCCTAAATAAAATGCGACTCACGTGAGCGCGGCATGATCCGACGTGCTGACTACTTCGGATGTCACGTAAGATACACCCGATTAAACTTGGCCGCAGAATTCAATAAGGCTCTTGGTGGTTTTATGTGATATGAATCAGCACTGATAGCAATGCAATGATTTATGGATAATGTGTTTTGGAATGCTTGGCAGTCGCTGCATGCATCTGTCTACCATCTGCGTGCTACTCCATAAAAGAGAATGGGTTAGCTTGCTCCGGTGAGCAAACCCAAGGAGGCCCGTCGGTTGAAATGGTTAAAAATAAGCAAACACGGACTATTCTCGGCGGGATAGCTTGAAGGCCGCAGAGGGGGTATCGGAAGCTTTGTCAGAATGAGCAAACACAAATTCATCAATCCTTGAACAAACATCATCCTTCAAAAAGCTTCTGAGGGCTCTGTGGCGAACAGGAACATAAATAGTTATCTGTACAATAACGTAACTTGTAAATGCTTGTGGATATGTCGCTATTTGCCGTTTTATATATCTAAAGGCCAAAACATGATAATTCTGAAATTTTCTAAATATTAATCAAGATATTTTGAAGAATGTTGGTAGGTACCTAAACAGTTTCGGTTCCCATAAAAATAATACAATGAGAACTGAAAAAGTTATCAACATTCTTTTTTTCAAATGACAGAAAATATTTTGAAGAATGCTGTTAACCAAACAGTTTTGGTTCACATAATGGGCCCTATTTTAACGATCTAAGCGCATGGTCTAAAGCGTAGGGCGCAGATCTACTTAGGGCGTGTGCAAAACCACTTTTGCTAGTTTAACGACGGGGAAAATGGTCGGCGCAATGTCTAAAAGGGTTGTCCCAATTCTCCTAATGAGTAATGGGTGTGTTTTGGGCATAACGTGAAATAAACCAATCAGAGTCTCATCTCCCCTTCCCTTTAAAAGCCATTTGTGCTCACGCAATGGCAGTTTGCTATTTACATGGCGGAATTTGCAAGCGGAATGACTGAACGCTAGCGAGGAAACGGATCTGCTCGTGCGCGAGGTTAAAAGCTCTGGACATCTGCGGGACAAAGAGTTGTGGACCCGCCTAGCGCACATTACTAACGCGCTCTTTAAATAATAAAAACAATATTGCGCCATTGACTTTAGACCAGTTTTCAGTTGGTCAATGGCTCAGTCTATTTCAGTTTCCTCAAAATAGCAACGCGCCAACAATGCGCCTGAACACACCTCGTTTTCAGACCAGCAGCCATTGGGCGCAAATGCATTTGCTATTTAGAAAATTATAACTGCATTGGGCTGAAACTAGCAAAAAACACTTCATTGTGCCGGGTGTATGGTAGAGCCCAATATCTTTTCTTTTATGTTCCACAGAAGAAAGTACCACAGATTTGGAATGACATGAGAGTGAGTAAATTATGACAGAAATTCCTTTTTTTGGGGTGAACTATCTCTTTAAATGTGAAGTTAAACCAATGGAATGTGGAGCAAATGTACTTTAGTAGGTTAGCAATACGTACGGGAGCAGGCCATAGAGGCGGGATCCTCTTCTGCGCGGAAGTAGTTTTTCTCGCATCCGCAGTGGACGGAGCCCTCCTGGTGTGTGTAGCTGTGAGGAGGACACTTGGAGCACTTGACGTTCCCGGAGGAGGCCTTATAAAAGCCGGGCCGGCAGGCTGTGGAGACAACAACAGGAGGGAAGACAAATTAGGATGCTGGGAGACTCTAGCCAACACGACCATTCATTACCCCATTACTTTCCTGCCACTTTTAATGGAGCGAATCATTTCACATGACCATATGCATCGGCGGACACAATGGAAAGACATTTAATCATCTGCGTGGACTTAAACAAACTAATAGCTGTACAAACAGCGTTGAGATGTGCGTACGGTCAGCCACACGCATATGCGAGCAAACGTTATGAGAAATATTGTTTCTAGACGGCAACAAGATTAAATGAAGAGCAAATGGAGACTGCTTCTTAGTTCTTACAAGTGTCTCCTCAAGAGATTAAGAAGAATATAGAGATTTGCCAAGCTATCAACATCTGAAGTCTCAATATAAACTCAAGCGTTTCTTATCAATTTTCATGACAAATTTTGAAAGTTGCACCATTCATATTATCTGTATTGCTCCATACTATATGACGATATTTGTTCAGATGTAGTTTATGAAATGCAGAAATGCATAACTTAGAATTTATACAGAAAATGACTTGAATACACAATTATGATGAACAATTAACAATGATTGTATTGTTATTGCTACTATTATTTAGGTTTTCAATGAAGCTTCAAGGTGATATAATTGTCCTGTTGTCAAAATAAAGAATAAACCAATAAATTCTTAGAAAAGACCTAACAGAAACAGGAAATGATATCATGAGGAGCCCCTCATGACTGTACAATACTGTTCAGGAGTTTGGGGTCAGTATTTTTTTTTAATGTTTTTAAAATAAGTCTCTTATGCTTATGAAAGCAGCATTTATTTGATCAAAATAAATAAAGACAGTAATATTGTGAAATATGAATATAATTGTTTTTTATGTTAATATTACAGCCATTATTCCAGTGTTCAGTGTCATATGATCCTTCAGAAAACATTCCAATTCTAATTTTAAGAAAAATGTCTTATTGTTTATTACACATTACACCATGAAGGCATTTTTTTTTTATGATTTTCATCTAAGCGTCATACTTAAAAGTATTGGTTTATAACTAAAAAAAAAAAAAAAAGTAGATATAATACACTTCATGGTCTTATTTAATAGAAAAAAAATTATTTTGATCATATTTTGAGGTTCTTATGTTACACTGCTGAGAAAACCCCAGAACAAGTGATGCAATTTATTGATTTATTTTGTTATTATTCATACTTGGCATGATGACTATTAGAAAGTATATATGACAGTTCATAAAATCAAGTTTGGGCTTGTTCACAATCCTGCATTTGGGCCAAATTTTTTGTTGGTATCTCAAAGCAATAAAAATGTATGGCATTTGGAACAATGCTGACATCCTTTTTATCAAAAGTCCAAAAAAACTCTTCAAACAAGTGTTTTACTGAACATAAAGACTGCTTACATGTGTAAATGTCACAATAAAACATAATCATATTTATAATGACATAGAATAAGTAACAAGTAATAAGATCCTGGTTGATGAATGATGATTTCCCAGCGCTCTTTCTATAGTGCACGATAAATCAAGACCTGTCAATCTGAGAGATCGATCCAAGCCAAGCGTGTGGCAAAACAGTGTCCGATTAGTCTCCGCCTTTCTTGCATATGGAATACATTTTTTAAAACAGCATGACTATAAAGAGTAGTCCTATTCTAAGGAATTTTTGGAGGAACATTTGTATTATTTAAAGTTCAAAGATTATCTTTGGCTGAAATATAATTGGAAAACCTTTATTCCTCGGGGAGGAGAGCATTTGAAAGGCTAAAGTCATAGATATGTGATAAAGTATGTTTAAAAATACTTTTAAAGTCTCCTTTAATGTCACATTCAGTGGCTGTTTCATGAATTATGCAAATACACCTCTTATAATGGAAAAAAATATCTCTGCTATTAAAGTGCATCTCATCAGCTCATCCATCCCTATTCATGAGAATACCATTCCATTACCCATAATGAAGAGGGAAAATCATGATGAGCTGGCTAATTACTAGAGCTCACACACATCTGTATTCCACTCCCTTGATGTTGCAGGTTCAATACCTGATACAGTTACTGAACCAAAGCTTCAAGTCAGCACCGTCTACCTAGAATCAATTGAATTCTACTTCAGGGCAAGAAAAACAAAGGGGCTTTATTATTATAGAAGCAGCAAGGTCAGGTTCTTCCCTGGGAATACAGCAAAAGATACCATTTAATAAAGGCTTTCTTGGGTGGGATGCATGCATCCACTTCCAACATATAAGTGATGTTTATTATGTTTATTATCTCACAGTCCCCACGCACCTACATGCCTGTAGATTCTCGTGAGAGGTTTTCTTATGCACAGCGTGAGCAGAAGACGGCATGGAGAGCACCTGTGATGCATGAGAATGCAGGTTTACATGAACCTGTTTCTCCTCTGAGGCCCTCCATTAGGGACTGCACAAAGTAAGTCTGGTGAAGGAAGAAAAGAATCAGGTGCCTTTAATAGCATTTGTTACAGGAAATCTAATCCGAAATACTTTTACTTCTGCAAATCAGAAAACAGTCCCAAACGTGATAAAAACACACCTGCGTGGTCAGAAGAGATCTGAAGACCACAGAGGGACATTTAGAGGTGGCTTTTTCAGGCACTCAGAAAATGAATTAATTACCCTTCATTTTTTTTTAACATAATTTTAATTGATTTCATTCAAAGTCATTATCACACAATTTAGTTAGATTGGGTCAAATGAATGTAGATTTGAATTTAAATGATCTAAACTAAATCTCACTTTAATTTGTTTTATTTAGTTGGTGCTACTTCATTTTTAATAGTTGTATTAATTACTTAAGGTTTAATCAATTTTCTTATGTTGGTTTAATTTCAACTACTTTAAGAACTAGTATAACTGTAATGGAAGTATGACATTTTTTAATAATTATATGTTTATACATGGTATAGTTAACTTGTTTCATAGTATTTTAAATGTATCCCAGTTTTATTTCAATTAGAGTAAAACTGATGTATTTTCTTCACACCTATAGTCAAGTCAAGTCAAGTCATCTTGATTTATATAGCGCTTTTAACAATGTAGATTGTTTCAAAGCTGCTTTACAGAGATAAACGTATAATTTAAGGTAACAGATTGTTTTGGCTTTATAACGGTTCTTGAATAATGTTATTTTCCAGCTAAAGTTAGTTTTTACACTAGCACTAGCTATAGTGCTAATACTTATTTTTTTTTGTGAGTTTACCTCAGGAGACTGAACAAATCCTTGAGAAGGGTTCTCATTGTTAACTAAAACTAAAGCGTAAACTATTACAAATTGTTATATACTAAACAGTATAAAAATAACACTCCTGAGAATTACAATAGCCCTAAATGATGAACCTTATGGATAGTATGTCTCACATAATTTGGTCCTGGAGGACACTGATGAGAGTTCATGTTCAGAATTTGCAGTTGACAAATCTGAGCACAGTGTGAGACATTGTTCAGATCTCATGTGTTAGATTATTGTGTATTTGTAAAACATGTAATAAGGAAAACATTTCCATTTGTTCAGGAGAAACACTTAAGATCTCAATTGTGATTTTCTTTTCTATGTGGTTGGTCAGACAAGAAAAAAATATCGGCCTTAATATTGCGACGCCCTTGACAAGCAATGAGCGTTACTTATAAATAGAAATAAATTACGCAGGCCAAAAATAAACAAAGGAGATGCAAGACATCTCTTGGGTCAGCGAAGCAGGTGATGATGGAGAGAAAGGTGCCCCACTTTCCGTCACGAGAGCTCTCATATACCTGACAGCTCTTTAATAGAAGCCAGGGACGCCAATATCTCTCGACGACACCATCCTCTCATCTCTCCGAACTCTCACACTATAGTGAAAGGCTATGAATGACATTACCCAAAGCTGTGCCTGCACTTCCTCCATGTAATCCAAACGCCTCAGATGTACAGGGGAGCGCTGAGTGTGGGATGATATATACGTTTGTGTGTCTAACACGACGTGCCGAGGTGGAAGCGCTTTGTGTGTGTGTGTGCTCGGGGGCTGTTATTGATTACACGTGTGGTGCGAGGAGACGTTGGGGCTCACTCCCGGGCTAACAGGCTCGAGAAGGGAGTGAGATCGCTACAGAGGTGATTTCTCATCCAGGCCTCCCAGCACACGCTCGCATTCGCACTTGCTCTTAACGAGAACACACACGCGTTCTCCCAAGAGCGACTCTTAATAAGGATATGAGAGATGATCTTATTACTTTGTCGATCTTTTCTTCGCTATCTCGATGATGTTTGATGGTGGGGCGGTCGAGTCAAATACAAAAGAACTGTGAAAGAAACCTTAGCATGGGATAGAGATATCAATAGCTTTAGCAATCAAATGAAGAGCAGATGGGACAACATTTTCTGAAGAAAGTTTACACTGTTAAACCCCAAAATTTAAATTCTGTCATCATTTACTCACGCTCAAGTTGTTCCAAACCTGTATGGGTTTCTTTCTTCTGCTGAACACACAAGAAGATATTTTTTAAGAATATGGGTAACCAAACAGTTGACAACACCCTTTGACTTCCATAGTATGGGAAGAAAATTACTTTGGAAGTCAATGTGGGCCATTAACTCTTTGGCTACTGATATTCTTCAAAATATCATATTTTGTGTTCAGCAGAAGAAAGAAATTCATACAGGTTTGGAACAATTTGCGGGTGAGTAAATGATGACAGACTTTTCATTTTTGGGAGAACTATCCCTTGAACCGTTCCATTCCGTGCCGATCTGGCCCAGCCGCTACGGATATGGTTTCATTTTCCACTGTGGGGCTGATAACAGAGCTCTTTTGAATGCATTACAAATGCGTCAATCCTGCAGCCGTTGCAAGAGTTTAAAGCGAGCTTGACCAGCTACAGAAGCTTACTCGAATATATAATGATACAAATATATATAAATATATATATATATATAAAAAGTGGTTCAAATGTTGACATATCGTACTAAGATGCAAATTTATACGCTTTATAATGTACATAAATAGACCAAGGTGAACATATTTAGACAGGTTGTTTTCAGTCCAGTACAAACGTTACTGCCGCTCATCAACGGCAGCTGTCAGAGGCGCTAGGCAACAAGATCAATCCTCTGTTGGCAAGACCGTCCCATTTAACAATGCTCGGCCCAAACTTCGTGGCCTTCGAAGGCTGCAGCCTCTGAATTGGGACACAGCAAGAGAAACGTGCAGCCAGGCGACAGACAAGTGACCAATCCTGAGTGGCGACATCAATACATGCAGTTAACCAGCGATTCAGTGAGCCAACAGTGCGGAGAATTATGGGCCGAAAATGGTTTGTAATCGTGCCCGACCAAACTCAAGTGGAAATATAACTGGAACTAACTTTCAGAAAATAAGACTTAATAATTTAATTTAGCTTCTTAAGTAAATGTAACTTGATTTAAGAATGAAAACCTTTGTGTTAACTGTGATTACTGTCTGCCAACAGTTTATCTAAAATGTGTGTCTATTTTCAAATTCCCTTAATTACTTTTATTCAATGTAGAAACATGAGAGACTAAGGTGATGCTTAGAGAAACAAAATTGATATCTCCATTTAATGATTTGAACAATAAAAGAACCTCAGAGAAATAAACTTTTCCTATGGGAAGGGGTAGCTATGTGATAAAATACAATTAAAAAATAAAATGTTCCTCTAAAAGAAAGCTGAAAAGACTGGGTAACTGTCATGGGTAACTGGTGATATGATATAAGGACAGACCTCCTTGTGACTAAACAGGATCCTATCAATCAATAGAAGCATAATGTGATGACATGACGGTAAGTGCTGGCTAGATTCACTTACGGTACTGTCTTTATACAGTAGCTGGCAGTGAGGGAGAGGATACAAGGAACAAATGCATTCATTCAGCACCCCCTGTTCAAACTAATTGCCTGTGAAACTGTATCTGACTCGCTGGCTCTCAAAAGAAAAGCCCACAGTAGATGTCCTTCCTCTGGGGAGACGAGAACAGAGTCCTCAAAGGTCACAATCTCATTCCCGTTATCACTTACAACATTTCTGATGTAACAGTCTAAAATTAAGACTATAAAAAGGGGGGGATATTTTACATTTAGTTAGCAACATGTAACAAAATACCTTTCTTGCAGATTAAATAAAAATAATCAAAATTGGGGGTAATGCTTTACAAATAATGCAAGTTACTTTAGTTAAATACTTTTTAGGGAGTGACACAATATCGTAATGCATACATTTTAAAAGTAACGTTCCCTGGGCTGGTAGTAATAATAATAATAGTTAAAGGTGCTAAGCGATGTTTTTTAGGCCAACATTTTTTTGTTACATACAGAAAACATCTCCTCACTATCCGCTAGGTGTCGGTCTCCTGGACACACTGTAAAAAAAAAATGCGGTCTCTGTAGACACCCCAGGCTCCACAAATGGCAACAAAACAAACTGGTGAGGAGGATGGAGGGTCTAGCTAGCCTCCGTTTTGTTTGACTTTGTTAATACTTCGAACGTCAACAAGAAGTGACGTCACCCAACATCACTTAGAGCACCTTTAAAATCAGAATTATCAACATTTTCAAACATATTTTTCCAGTACAAATAATAATCATGAATATTATAAAGTGATTATATACGCCATTTGACAACTTAGTGACCTTTACAAACAACTGTCTTCAGATTTCCTCTTTATAATATGACTCCCTGCTTTTGGTGTCACGTGACAACAAAATGGCTTCCTGGTTTTTCAATATGACAGATGAAAGTTTTATCAAATATACAAAGTATTAAAAACATACTGCAAACTACTGAAATTATAAATATCACTAATAATAATGTATTAAAATGTCAATGTTTTTTCCCTCAGTGACACGTTCACAAGCCTTATATAACTGTAACATAATAATTTACTGTACATTAGATTTAAATGTAAAAACTTACATCAAATAGATTTATTTATGTAATCAATTATGAATCAATTTTCAAGTAGTGCATCCTTAACATTGAATATTTATGCAACAGCACAAATAACAATCATGTTTAATTAAAGTGCAATCCAGTTGTCTCGTCACAGATCTGAAGATGTTTTTGTCCCTTTCCAGAGATTCATGTATAAAGTTTAAAATGAAGGTTATTACTACATGTTGAGTAGAGAACCACTAAGTGAGCATCATGGGAAAAGCCCCAAACCCAATTAAAGTGCATGCATGGGTTTCATTTCCACTGCTAATTCAATCACTGCCAACACTGACACCTCTAGAGCTCTCCATTCAAATGACCTTTGACCTTGATCAATGCGTGCCTGGCACTCCTGCACAGCCAGAGGTCTGACACTGCCTCTCTAAGCATATTCACATCGCATGACAAATCCAGTTTGCGGTCCGAAAGTTTGAAGCCACAACGGACTAAATAAAGTTTCAAAGTTTATACGTCTTCTAAACGCGCTAACAAGTTACATGTGATCATGTGTTGAGGATAAACACACAGGGGAGTACACAAACAAATTCCTCAGCACAAATGCACAATTAAACACACATTCATAAATCACAGATTCACATACGAGTCTGAATTGTGTTCGCATAAGCAAGCTCTCTTCACTCAGTGGTCCATTTGTAACCGCGGGCACTTAGGAGAGCTCAGCTGTAGCACTCAGAGAGCCCTGAAATGTGATCAGCGCTCCTCTGTTTGTCCTGGAACCTCTACAATGGCGCTCTCAGAGGAGAATGAGGCCACCTCTCCTTGAATCAATACACACTGCCTTGTAAACAACACCAATGACACCACCAAAACACCCCATTTCATGGGCCTTTTTATATTAAAAAATGACTCAAGAACACATGTGGCCAAGGACACAATGTCACATCATCATCTGCATGCTATTTGCTCAGCTTTTGCATTCGACAACAGTCGTTCTAAACTGATTTAGTTTTCATGAACCAGATTTTGCATACAATCAGGCACATTTCAGCCCAAAATCTTTTTATTCATTATTATATTTTTTTGAGATAAACCTATGTTTTGAATTAATTGAATTAAAGCTGAAATAGAGTAAATATTAAATATTATAAAATTAGAAATGCTGCCTTGGCATTTAACTGAAATAAATAAGCTTAAGAAATATTTAATATATAATATAAAAAATTTAATAACGTAATAATTTAATATTAATAATTGTATAATATTGAAAAAATATTACTTAATACTAAATATTTACTTATTGAAATATATAAAATATATATATATAGGCTATATTAAAAACGGCACATAATAATATCACTAAATCTAAAACAAAATTCTAAATATATAAAAACGAAAGCTTATTCAAAACATTGTTATTAAATACTGTACTAGTATGAAAAATTCTTGACAGTTTTCACGACATTCATTGTCAAGAAACAGATTAGTGAGTGTTCAAATCTGAGCATAATATATTGCAGAACCAACATATGGAAACTTAAAGTGTAACTTTTTCATAATTTTACTGTTTACTAAAATACATAAATAAAAAAATAAAAAAAAATGTTCTGGGAACGTTCTGAGAACCCAACCCTAACATTCCAAGTACATTCTGGGAACCAATAATTGGAAAAACTCTACAGTTCACAGAGTGGATAAATGTGTTGTGGAGAGGGAGCCAGGCTCTCCATCAGCTCTCTCAGAGTGAAAGGAAAGGTCAGTGAAGGTTTCGCTCCACTTCGATGGTGCCAGCGGTAAACAGAGCGAGTAGTTGAGAGTGTTGACTAAACAAATGATTTCCTGGTTCCATAGACTCGCTCCCACCCCTTCCATTCCACAAGGTCAGAGGGACTCTCGCCCCCTCCTACTCTCCTCTTCATGTCTCCTCTCGCTCTCCCACCCCAGCTCCGGGTAAAATTAGATTTGATCAGGCATCCTGTGGGACAGCTATTCTTCTGCGTTAGCAATGGCAGAGGCGCGGCCCCCGCTGGAGCCCATCGCACTGAAGATGGATATTAACATTGTAATGCGTACCGCGCTTCTGGGACTGTTTACAGTTCCAAACATGTGTTTTCGCCCTGCTTTTGCAGCACGGCTATAATGCCTCCAGTGTGCCCGCACCTTCCCGATCCGCTCATCAGCGGGGCTTTCTCATTCAAATCAGCTTGAGATCAGACCGCTTAATTAGCCCGCACATTTCCCAAAGTGAAGCTCCAATGTGAGGAGCCTCTTTAAGAGCCTTTTGAAATGAATGAGCCTCCACTCCAGAAACATTACCTTGTAGTTACCAGCACAAACACCAACAGAGGCCTGAGAAAGCTGATATGAATTGGTGTCGTAGAAAGCGCCAGCTCGGCAGCTCCCACATGCATCCGCTGGCAAGCTAACAGAGTGAATTCGTAATTTGTTTTCGGGGATTCGTTTTGATTAGTTCTGGCTGCGATGAACGCACCGCATCAAGGGTAACAATAAACATTTTGCTCTGACATTACTGTATCTTAGTGATGCTCGCTAGTTCCTTGGTGTTGGGTTCCAAACACCATTGACGCACTGTGATATGTTACAAATGTACTCGGCGGGGCTAATGAATAGCTTTGCAGGCGCTCCGCTAGGAATGAGAAACAGCGACGCCATTTTAATACAATTATCACACAGCAAATGACCGCATTGGGTAATGCATTTGCCTTTAAAGATCCTTATAAATGAATTACAGACCTCTGTGGTTGATTCATCTTTGTAAATCTGTCAAAGAGAATCATAATATTGTGCTTGCGCTAAAAGCGCTCTAATTATGATTCAGTAATGACTCAGAGCAGAGCGGGTCACTCATTGTGAGAGGCCTGTACAATCTAACAGGCATACTTCATAATTAGAGAGCCAGCAAACGAAGGATTTCGAAGCATCTCGTCTGTGAAGTGGGATAGAGATGCAGCTCTGTCTCATTAAAAAAAGCATTTCATTCCTGTTCAATGGCATAATCCTGTCGCTACGGACGACAACGCCGCGTCTCACCGCTCTATTAAAGGAGAGATAGCTGCATACTTTCCTGGAGTGTCTCACTCTCTCCTTCTTGTGACATCTTTGTTAGGCAACAATTCCTATTTACACACTGTCACGGCAGCCGGCAGCCCTGCCGCAGGATGGACACACAAGCGCACGCAAACACACATGCTCATCTGCATTAATGTACCATCTCATGCGAGAGCCCTTCAGGCTCGATCCCTCGTCTTGCCTTTCATTGAGGCTGAAAGCACCTCTGAAAATGAATCTGAATCC
This sequence comes from Phoxinus phoxinus, assembly GCF_949152265.1. Taxonomy (NCBI): domain Eukaryota; kingdom Metazoa; phylum Chordata; class Actinopteri; order Cypriniformes; family Leuciscidae; genus Phoxinus; species Phoxinus phoxinus. The sequence continues at coordinate 11,382,178 of NC_136882.1, read as the reverse complement.
AGCCAGCAAACGCTAATTAGAATATATGCCGAGTGAGAAAGTAAAACTCAGAAGTGGAAGAAAACTATGGCTCTACTATACTTGTAAAAAGTGTGTATACCTGTACTAATGTGGTAACGCTTTACAGTAAGGTCTAATTTGTTAACATAAGTTAATGCATTAACTAACGTTAAGAATGAACAATATATTTGACAGCACTTAAAATTATTATTATTATTATTTTCAGTGCTGATTTAGTTTCAGTGTTGACAGATACGTTTGTTGAGAGAATGCTGGAGTGCAAGTCTTAGTTTTGCAATTTTGAGTAAGACAAACTATATACAAAAAGAAGAAAAACATTATCATAATTTTTTACATTATTCTCATACTTTTATTTGAGCCATTTCATAGATATAATGACTTTACAATAGTTTAAAAATTAAATAAAAATATATTATTTTGACATTTTCTGTTTTGTATAACAACAACAATACTGTATAATAATAATTTGTATTATTATATTAGTGGCAACACTTTACAAGACGGTTTGATTTAATAACATTAACATGAACTAACAATAAAAAGTTGTATCTGTTAACATTAATGCAGTGTAAACTAACATGGGCATAAACATTTTTATTAACTAACTAATGTATTACTTTTAATTGACTATCATTAACAATGTTACTTTATACAAATATCATGTTAGTCATTCAATTATGAACTAACACAAATAAAAGTATGATATGTTTTTTCAAAGGATAAGCAAATCAAAGCATTTATATACTGTATATACTGTCTTACTAAAAGTTATTCAAAGTCTCACACACACACACACACACACACACACACACACACACACACACACACACACACACACACACACACACACACACACACACACACACACACACACACACACACACACACACACACACACACTATATACTCTGTATATATATATATATATATATTTATTGATATATATCAATAGATTTCAATAGATTTATTGAACTCTTGGTGATGGACCTCCTTTGCAAGGACTGTTGTTTCCAAAGCTTAACTCTACATCAGTGTTCGTGTCAGCACTTAAGGTCAGTGTGTGCTGCGTGTTTGAAGGAAAGCTTAGCTGTATGTTCACAGCTGGATGCATGTGTACAGACTATAAACTAACGCAGGGAACAGCTGGGGGCCTCAACAGCAACATGCATGAGTATGCAGGGGCCATTAAACAGTTCCTGATATCTGCAAACATAAACAAATACACAGTGAACACAGTCATACAGAAACACGCTATTAAAATAAGGACAGTTTCGGTGACGTGATCCTATCCTCACGTAGAATCCTACTGTATATCCCTCTTCTTCAATGCGTGATCAGAAACGTAGCATTTCGTGGTATATTTTCCTAATCAAAGGTGCTTTACTATACTTAATCACTAATCTGAGCGCTATGCTAAGTTAGCAGACTAAGCTTTTACCTTGCAAATGGATGGTTAACTGAAAATACAAATAATTAGATACGTTTAATTTAATCAATTTAAGCTTTGGTATGCAATTACATGCAACTTTGCAATTTCATGATCAAGACTAAATACATGGTATCATTTCTAATCAGGCACCAAATAGACTACCCATAAACAAGTTGTCTCAGCAATCGAATGCCTTTGGGGCTCTAAAATCTGTACTGAATGGAAACGTCAATATGTCAGACATTCATATAACAAACAAAATGTATATTCTATGGAAGATACATATTTAATTGTGGTAATTATATTACAATTCTTGTGATAAGTAATTTATTTTAATATTTATTTGGGTCTTTTATAGCCATTTCCACATTAGCATTTAACAACTCATGGTAACTATTTATTGCACATTGATGTATTTTATTGTATTGCTGTTTCTGCTGTTTTATTAAATTCTGCCACAATATATTACTGTATTAATATATTACATGAATTTTGCTCTAATATAGTACAAAAGCTTGCGAAGCGTATGTAATAATGTTCCTGCATCGTTCTCGCTAAGGCGCTAGATGTGACTGGGTCAGCCAGTAATTTTAGGACATCATTTCACCGAAATCCCCTGACACGTCTCAATAAGCCACCATGATGCCTTTAGCAAATTGAGAGCAGGAGAAGAAGAAAGAGGGAAGAAAAAGAGAGAAAGTAGCTTTGAAACAACTAAGCCTATTAGCATAATTTTCAAAGCCTCTCAGAATGCGAGTCCTCCAGTCGGAGCCATCCCTCTTCCTTGGTGCCATTGTACTGAATGTACTGCCCTGCTACAGAAGCCAGCACAATGGGAGCCCTGCATCGGCCACCACCTAATCCCCTATTGTGGCAGGTTTATGGCCGCCTCTTTTTCGGGGGGCCCTTAGGACCCTCCATTCCTCTGGAGCTGCAGGACCACACGGAATCGGCTGCCACTGATAAATCTCCACCGCAGACAAAGAGATGGCAGGTCAGCCAAGGGTTCAGGGATTGTGCTGGCCACTTTTAATGTACGCTGACTGTCAGCCACAGGCATGACTGATAACAGAGGTATTATTTTCACAGAGGAGCAGTGCACAACACCAGCCATAAAACCTCCTATTCTAATCCAAATGACCTCCCTCTAGCTATTGTGGAGAGGACGCGCTTCCGTGCAGAGCTCAAGTGCGATAACCGTGGCCAACACAGGGATCCGTCCGCAGAAGAATTACTGCCTATCTCTCCATTGTGTCCCTGTGTGGGAGGACTAGCTGCCAACAGACGACAACAAGGAGGTGTCCCATATGCCCACCTCCGTGACGCTGACAGAACATAAAAATTCAGGTGGCAGATTTGCTATCTGCTCAGCGTAGGTCCCTTTCTTCCCCCATCGCGTCTCCCCATCTCCGGTGATAAAAAAAGAGAGTGAAACGCCTAGAAATCTAATGGGCCGAAGACAATATTCAAATGCTTATGCTATTACTCCACCCACGTCATCAATGAATACATGCATATGGGATCCGTGTGAGAGTGCTTACGCTTTTTGGCTTTATTCCCACACTTCTACTGTCTATGACATTTGTCTTTTTAAGGCATCCTAACTTCCTAAGTGACTAATTTGGAAACCTCTATGGAGTCAAAAAAGTAAAATCGAAATCTAAGTTTTTTAGCTTTTAGTATGAATATGTTAGCCTTAAGGTTATGAATAAGCTGGTGTGCTCCAAAACAATTTGCATTTAGGAGATATAAGCATTCAAAATGTACAGTCTCTCACTTCCGCTAAAATGGATCACGGATTTTTATGACGTGACCGCAAATTCAGCTTCTCATCACATCTTCTGTCCAATCAAATGCTCTCTAGAATCTAACGTATCACCAGCGCCTGGATTCGCTTCCATGGTGCTGTCAAGTACGACTTGCGGCCCTTAAGGTAAACTAAACGCTATTGGCTATTAGATAAGGGGGAGGAGCCATTCTATATATCTTGCCTTAGCTCCTGTTTCAGTGGAAATGACGTCAACGCATCATTCAAAGCTGAGCGTTCCAAGGCACTTCAGTGGGCCTTTAACATGTTGCTAAGCTAGCAATGCAAGAGTACAATAAGCATAAAAAAACACCACACAAAAAATTGGAATGGAATTTTGGTAAGAATAAGCAACATTTTTCCAGTGCCCTCCACCATATTGGATTTTTTTTTTTTTTTCACAGAGCTGGATGGGACAATATCACAATGTCACAATGTATTATATGATTGCCTTCTTCACAAAGGATGCATGTAAGGATGCGTTAGACTTTGGCTAAAATTAGTTATCTTAGGAGGCAGCGTAATTAAACGTTATTATCATAATTACCTTTCGGAAAAGTCTTCGCAATGGGGACCATTCCTAGGCATTCACTAGTTTTTGGAGCAGAAAGTGAGTGTTTTCTTGTGTGCTAGGTAATGGAGGAGAGAGCACTCTAAACAAAAGCCTGCACGAATGACCAGCATGTGTGAGGAATAAGTGTCCTCCTTTCAAGAGTGCTAAAATAGGTCATCTCCAACACTTCATAAAACAACACTGGCTCCAAGTGAGGACAGCTCACTTCCTCTTTCACCAGCTCCTGACCAAAAATATATTAGTCATCATTTACTCACCCTTGTGTTTCGAACTAGGATCACTTACTGTGAAACACAATATATATATATATATATATATATATATATATATATATATATATATATATATATATATATATATATATATATATATATATATATATATTTGTTTGTTTTTTTGTTTTTTAAGAATATGCAAGCTGTTCTTTTTCATATAATGAAAGTCAACGGGGATGATTGCTGTCAAGCTCTGAAAGTCATACAGTTTGGAAGGGCATGAGGCTGAGTAAATGATGACAGTATATCTTTAATAGCCAAAAATGTGTAAATGTGATTTCACAAATCATTTTATACATCATAGCCTTGATTAATACCCATTCTTACAAAGAGTGACATGTAATTTTATTTTTGCAATTTATTTACACAGCTGAAGTCTTGCTTGGCCAGTGTGTGTTCAGTAACTTTATCAAGGGAACTAAAGTAATGCTCGGCAAGAGGATGTCAACCACTGCGCTAGAATCTGTTGAATTTCTAGAAAGTCCTTGCCAAACCACAGCTTTTCATTGTAACCATATGGCCAGTCCCCTTGGTCACCTTCCCGCTTACTTCACACCTGCTGTTCCAGCCCAAACATGAAGCTATTCAAATAGCAGATGAGTGATCACTCATTTACTGGAGATCATTATCAAGAACCCATTTAGTTTCCAAATGACCTGGGGACCCTGGTAACCCACACCCAATGTTCTGACCAAATCATTAATAAAACTACATTTGCCGTTCCTTACGGAAATACCAATGCTTGCAAGGCGGAAAAAGGGATAGCGGGAAAGTTTTAGGTTTTAGGCGTGGTTCTGTGCAAATAAAATGCTGCATCAGAGCCACTTTGTCATGGTAAAAGTATGACAATGAGCCCGCATTTCATTTTAAAGTGCAATACTTAATATGTAGAACAAACTGTTACCTAATAGTTGGATAGTTTCTTTAACTGTATGAGCCTCAAGTCTTACAGAATTTCATATTTCTACAGCAGGGTGTTCAATCCTCTTCCTGGAGGCCCAACGTCCTGCAGAGTTCAGCAGCAACCTACCCCACAAATACTTGGCTGAAAGTTTCTAGTCGCCCTGAAGACCTTGATTAGCTTCAGGTGTGTTCAATTGAGGTTAGAACTAAACTCTGCAGGACTGTGGATTGGACACCCCTGTTCTACAGTGGCTATGTTTACATGCAACCAAATAATCCGTTAGTAATCAGATTGACGTTTTAATCGGACTGATAAGCCTTCATGTAAACAACTTAATCGGTTTGATTGAGCTTTTCGATCGGATTGAAAGGGGTGGTTTACTCTTTTTCTAATCCGATCGAGAGAATATGTAAACTTGATCGATTGAAAACCGAAACTGAAAGGACGACGTATGACGCGCTGAACGAGCTGTTCTTCTGTCATATAAATGAGTGTCCCGTCATTATAAAATTCTCCTTTCACTCAGCATCTGTGAAGTGGAGCAGGACAACGCCCCACCAGTCCTTGTTTTGGATTCTCATCCCCAGACGACTGGTTTTGGGCACTGGGAGGGGCATTTGTACGGCGTGATAAATATAAGCAGCACGGCACAACGGTTCATATGCTCATTTACTCCAAATTATGACCAGAAATGGATAAATATTAAGTCTGCTATTTAAAACAAATAAAGAACCAATGTAGGAGAATAGTTAGTATGCGCAACGGCGGGAAACTTTGTATATTCGTGCAGTGTGCGCATGTCAAAAATTATATTCCGATTTGAAGCTTGTGACATATAAACACGCACATCAACCCGATCACTTGTTTAGCGTTCATGTAAACACTACGTTTGGATTCATCAATCGGAATGAATTCAGTCCGATTGAAACAAAGGTTGTGCATGTAAACGTGGCATGTAATTCTTGCAATGATGATTCGTCACTTGCTCATAATGAAGTTGTAAGCATGAATGCCCCTTATGGTGCGTTCACACCGGACGCGAATAGCGCGTCAGGCGCGAGTCATTTCAATGTTAAGTCAATGCAAAGACGCGTTACGCGCGTAAAACGCGTGTAACGCGTCTTTGCATTGACTTAACATTGAAATCATTCGCGCCTGACGCGCTATTCGCGTCCGGTGTGTGGGTGCAGTTAGGAGGCCTTGGCTGCCTGAATATAAAATATCCGGAGAAAAGATCAGGTTCTTCAGCGATCAGCAGCTCCTGCGAGGGTCAGGAAGGGGTCTGACGCCCATGCCGTTACGGGCAGCTAACAGAGCGAGAATGCTATTTAGATTTCTCTGGCAGGTGCCCCGTTCCAGCCTGGGCAGAGGGGCCCACAAATCAATCTTCTGTGTCGAGCCACTCCGCAGGGTGTCCGCACATTTGTTAAGACTTGCCTGCCAGCCAGTCCCCATTCGTCTCTCTGAGGGGGCCACTCTAGGGGAAAGGCTGTCTCACCAGGGGCTGCGCCGTGCAGGCTGGGTACAGGGAGCAGTGTAACCATAAATCAGAGGACCTCTGCAAGGAGCTACGCTGTGAGGCTGTCAGGGTCGGAGGAGACGCGCCACCGCAGGTGATCCACAGACACCATGGCAGGACGGCACCGACACATCAAGAGTCTCTTCTTACCTACCCTCAGACAGCTGTTGAGAATGCCCCTCTCTTTCTTCATAAATACCCACGCTCGCACTGACAGGCGCTCACGCTACGCTCTCCTGTTTGTTAACAGTGTGTTACATAAAATGCCCTCCTGCGGCTCGGTTCCTGAGCCACGGATATTTTCTGATGACACAGCAGAGTGGTAGAATTTATGAGACTAGAATAAACCTTTTTCTGAAAAGCACAAGTGCTTGCAAACAACCTCAGGCTTTGTCAGAGATTAAATGTGAATGCGGCGGGTTGCTTGATGCCTGCGCTTTGACAGTGAGAGAGGGGGGGGGGGGGGTGCAGAGGTTTTGAAATGAGCCAAACACCAAGGGACCGTCTCTGAGACGAGCGAGCTCCTCTGGGTCCTCCTTAGATATCTTGAGCGCACCAAGAAAGGGAATGCTTGAGGAGGGCTGACATTTTACACAAAACCCTGTCTTTATACAAGGAGAGGGGCAATTATCAGACTGTTTGCACCAGTCAGGGGGGCAATTACCTGAGAGAAAGGTCAGAAGCAGTGTTCTGCTCCGGGTCCTCCTCCGCAGGATTGATTGCTCACCTGGGTTCATCACTGGCACTGATACGCATGGTCTCATGTGATTTTGTCTCCTTGGAGTCACTGAGATATCCTGACACAGTTCTCTGGCAGATCTGCGTTTCCACCAACTGAGGTCTTTACATGAAGAGTCAGCTGGATGAGTTGAACTTTGCAATGTGGTCAGAGAGTCCCTTGGTGTTTGGCTCATTTCAAAACCCCTGATTTTCACAGTTAAAAGGTATTGGAATTAGTTTACTGAGCAAACTATGTCTGCCTGTAAAAAATAGCCATTGCACACACTGCAATTTTACAGTTGTAATTGGGGGAAGAGATTTTAAGTGTTTACACTTCTGAATGCAAAATATGTTAGCAAAACTTTCTAGAATAACGTTAGAATTATTGTGCTCCCATTATAATCAGCTCTGTCTACACTGATAGGACAAGCCATGTAGACTTCGTTTGAAAAGAAAACTTCAGAATAGTTTATTCCTGACGTTGTGTGAACAACACACGGCATCCGTTTACATGTACGTCCGAGCACAAGCACACTTTGGTCAGAGCGGTAACAATGTGATTAAGGTGTTTACATGCCTGTTTATTACGATTACAATAGGCATACATCACATGATAGTTTATTGCAAATATGGTTACTACGATTATGAGCTTAATCGCATTAGTTTGATCAAAGTATTGCTTGTTTACATGAGGGAAAGTTAAATAGAAATGTTGCCAAAATCCCATTATAATCGCATTATGAGGGTGCATGTAAACGCACTCAATGAGTATTGAAACAGAAGCAAGAAAACCAATGATGACAAAACTTTAGACTTTAGTTCTTGCTAAATTTGATCTGGATTTTTAATATAAAGGGGGACATGAGGCTATGCCTCTTATCACAAAACCCAGTTTTCAGATTGTTTCTGCTCACCCTTCAATCTAACCACCTTGTAGTACAGAGAGAATACATCACACCTCAAGACAGTCCTCGCTAAATTACTGTTATAAACTCACACATCTCCCAGATTCAATCTCACAACCTACCTAGACTCTAAATTTCTCTTTCTGTCTTTCACACTCTCTTCCCGTATCCTCAGGGTTCCTGCTACTCGAAGAAACGCTCATACAGCAGAACACAACTTTAGATAAAGAATCGTTTTTTGGTAAGTTTATGAGACGTCGGCATAAATTTGGATTGAGTGGGAAACAATGGCTTAATCTTCACTGCTACAATACATCATGGCTCTTTCTGTAAAACAGAACAAACGCACTGACACTTTTCAGTTCTTCTCAGTGCACTGTCATTAATCAAGACATTAATGAAAACCATGTTTAATTGGCATTGACCAGTCTGCCAAGAAACAATATTGTGGTTACAAATTAACGGGTTTGTACAATAAGTGCTTTTGCGGAATAAATAATCACCGGCATGAAATCTTTGAAAGATATTCAGGGTAATGTATATAGTGTACTTTATCTAGTTTACTCATATCTCTACTAAGTTCTTCAAAGTTTTTTGTACATCAAACCTACATTGATCGAAATACAATTTTGTTCCGCCCATGTCTATTATTGTGGTATATTTTGTTATATAATGTTAATATATTTTTAAATGTGGCTAAAAGGGATAGTTGACCCAAAAAAATGTATTCTGTCATCATTTACTCACCCTCATGTTGCTCCAAACCTGTATGAATTTATTTCTTCTGCTGTACAGAGAACAATATATTTTGAAGAATATGGGTAACCAAACAGTTGACAGACCCCATTGACTTCCATGAAGGTCAACATGAAGGTGAGAAAATTATAAAAAAAATAATAATAATTGGGTCAACTATCCCTTTAAGTGTCTAAATAATTAAATATATGCACTCAAATTATGTTTACACTATACATTTTTTCCAAATCTTTACACTTTATATTTACACTTTCGAAAGTTTGGGATCCTGTTATTGTTTTTTTATTTATTTGTTTGTTTGTTTGTTTGTTTAGAAGAAATTGATATCATGCAAGGAGTAATTACATTAAAATGTAACTAAAGGCATTTAAAATGTTACAAAAAAATTATATTACAAATAAATGCTTAAAAATGTTCTTCATCAAATAATCATTACAAAAATACCACAGTTTCACACTTCGTTTCCACACTTTTCAACGTTTTCACATTTCTACTGTTCAACTATCACTGTAGTAAGAAGGATTTAACCAAATCAGCATATTAGAATGATTTCTGAAAGGTGATTGAACCCAGTAATCGTACTTATCTTTGCCAGATCAGATGACCAGATTTTCACTTTTAAGTCAAATTAAAGGGGGACCAGTAAACAATAATTTCTGTAATAATTGACATCATGCCACAAACGCAATCAAATCGAGCTTGAACAGAGCCCGAAACATTCCTTCAACTCATCTGACAGCCAACCATTTGGTGGGAGAGTGTGAGGTTTGTAAAGCCGAGAAGCGAGGGGGATTTTATAGATGGAGGCCTATCAAGGGAGCAGCCTTGGTCTCTGGCCTTTAGCAGCTCACTATTAGTTACACTGATAGATCTCTTAAGACATCAGAGGGGAGATTAGAACACACTTTACTGTGAAAAACAATCCCTTCGGCGGGCCCCTCTACCACAGCCTGATCGATGCACACTCAAACAGGCCTTGTCAGGACTGGGCCACTTGGATTGGCTGGCGCTGAGGAACAGACAGCAGACAAGCTGACAGCGACCCTCCCCATAAGCCTCCCATCGATCTTCTGAAGGCCCTGCTGCAGCACACACAGAGAAGCTGTCGGACCCCACTGTGGTGAGCACACAGCGTGACACATGCATGCCAACATACACACATGCAACACACGCTGTCTGTCCCACATGTGTGTTGAGGGAAGAAAGCGAATGAAAGGCCGAATAAATGGGCATTAGGATGCCTGAAAGGCAGTTTTCTTAGGAAAATTCCTTCTATCTTCACACAGCTGATGATTGCAGACCAATATATTATTTTCTTATTGTGTTATAAACTGACATTACAGAAAAGTATTAAAACTACATGTATTATGGTATATTTAAAGTTACATACTGTATATTCTATTAAAACGCCTTGCAAAACTATTCAGTCCATAAACTACCATTGCTTCAACTAATTTTACTGAATTATACCCTGTTTCTAGTGAAATATATTCCATTTGCATAAGTACACACTTAAAGTTTACACAGATGAGAAGCTAACAAAGGAACAATCGCCTTCGAATTGGTCCCTAAACCAGTGAATCATTAAAATAACTACCATATTTTGGATTATTATGAGAGACAACTGTAAAAATGAACACTAAAACAAATTCCAAAAAAGATCTTTGCTTATTACAAGTGTTTGGGTGTCAATGGGCTTTGTTCAAGTATCAGAAAGCAGAAGTCCAGGGCTGGGCAGCATGTGAAAGTAAAAATGGGTAGGCCTGTAGAGATTTTGCTGTACCTTTTATGCCATGGATAGATCTGCATAACGCTACATATGAAAGCGGTAAAGAAATGTGGAGTAATATGGACATACCGAGCAGGACATGTCCTAAACAAGTCAAGTGAAGCTAAATTTGGCTCATCACGCCAAATAAAAACAGAATTAAATTTATATTAATTTTAATTTGTCAAAGCTTTCAAAGTTATACACATCCAACATACTCTCATGGCAGTTTGTAACTATGTTACATACTGGCAAACTGGTAGCTAATTCATATGAGTTCGTACAGTCTTATTTGTATGTTTTTGTATGATCTGCTTACACCCCAGTGATGGTTAGGTTTTGGGGGTCCTTCATGCTTGCTTTCTTTTGTTAAAAATCCCACATTTTCGTACAATTCACAGTGAATTCATACGAAATTGTAAAATAGTGTCATTTTCCTATGAGATCGGGTAGACAGATCTTATGTGATTTGTGTGTTTGTAAGTTAGTGTTTTTTATGAGAGCACATTAATTAAAAAAAAGAGATGGATACATTTATAATAAATTCTGCAATATTCCATGAACAAAAACTGTACTACTGTACTACTTACTGTAATTCCCTTTATATGGGTATTAATAAAGCATCTCTTGACCCGTCTGCAAATGGTGGTGACAAGAGCACATTCTCCAGTTTTACTTTGTTTGCACTGGCTTCCAATTTGCTACCAAATTTATTTGAATGTGTTGTTACTGGTTTTTATTGATATTTCAATAATCCATTCTGCATTATTCTCCTGTTCCCAGTCATTTCCATCTGGCCCTGCATAACAGTAATTCCAGGGGTGTTATGTGGAGAGGAATTGTTGATACAGTGATGGATCCACAACATTTCTGTTCTTTCACAATGTAACATGGGTGGTGTAGTCGACATGCTTCTGATGAGGGGCTAATGCCCAGAACAAGGCGATTACAGTGGGGCTTCCAGAGGACGAATGTGATGAGGAAATCATAGGATTGGAGGAATGTCCCCCTACTGGGCACACACATGGTATTTCGCTCTGTTTCACCTCTCCACGCTCACCGCTGTGGCTTGGACAATGAGCCCTGCAAAGCCCATGACCACTCTCACTGGTGCAGGATTGCAAAAACCATGTCAGAGAGCCAGTGGGCCCCATAACTCTGCCTGGAGAGCCTTTATGCCATGCAGATATTTGCCGTCCACACATTCCTTCCAGCAGGACAGAACAATATAGGCTCAATCTGGATGTTTTTCCAGCCAACCGATGCTTATATGTAATATGCATAATGAACATGCATGTAAATGGCTTTTACGGAGTCATAAATAGAGCCTGACGCAGATTCACTGACCCTACGGCTCAACTGGTATAAGAGTGGGCCATGATGATAAATGGCTTCTATTTATTGGCATGGATCTCACTTGGCAAAAATATTGGCTTTGGATGAACTTCCCTCCGCTCTGTTAATGTATTTCGAGACCTCCTCTGGCATTGATTTATCCTAAATACAGCAGCAATCATAATTAGCCCAATTAAAGTGATGAGTAATAACCATGCCGATTATTCATACACCTGGAGACAATTTTCTGATGCTCTACACTATGGTGCATTAATTACCATTGATCCACAGCATGCAATTTCCATTTGCACATTGTTCTATAAATCTCAGCTGTAATTTACACTGAGCAAACAATTATACAAGATTAGTATTCCTTTAGTGACGGTTGCACAGAGCTGGTGTGTGTCAAAAACGTATACTTGCAATGCCGCTGTGGGAAACAACGGGAAACACATCGTATGTGTCATACTAAACAAGTTCAAGTTTGCATAAAGATATTAAAAGATCTGAAAACCTGCATGTTTTATGTATGATACTGTGATTAACACCTAACGTTCAACAATCATATGCAGTGTGATCAGATATCACTATGAGATTCTCATTTGCATAATAACTACATGCAAATGACACTTAACAAGCAGTCATATCTATTTAAATGTAAATCAATGCATTCATAGGTCTGTCCTCATTAAACATGGCAGGCTGTTAATGCTGACGTCAATACCCAGACGAAAGAGAAATCACAAATGTGATCTCATTAATATCTCAATGGTTTCTCCAAGACAGAAGTGAGATTAAAAAGACTGCAAATGGACAATGAGTGTGTGTGTGTGTGTGTGTGTGTGTGTGTGTGTGTGTGTGTGTGTGTGTGTGTGTGTGTGTGTGTGTGTGTGTGTGTGTGTGTGTGTGTGTGTGTGTGTAATAGAACAGCGTTTCTATTTTCTATTTTGAAATATAAAAATAGATTTACTGTCACTTTTGAACAATTTAGTGCATCCTTACTGAATATATATGTACTTATTTTTATTATTTAGCATTTTATTGAGAGTTGATTCTTAAATTAATCATAACTGAAAACTCCATTAAGTCTCCTGAGTTCTGAAAGGAAACTTTGAGCAATATAATGTGTTTCTGGCTAGGTCTGCCATCACAAAATGATATTACTTTCTAAATTGTGAGGAAAAGGAAAAAAAACCTAGTGTCTGAAAATGGTTAATAGTGCTCTGTTTCAGACATACACGACCTCATAATCTGTTTTCCATTTCTTATTAGAGTCATTGTACTACGCTGTTGCGGTCTCCAGTCATCCATCTGATTGTTCTGTTAAGTCTTAATGTATAGTGAGTGTCAAAACACCGATATAATGCGCAATTAAACATGACTATTACTTGTTTAATAGATACAACTCTCTATAACACAAGTCGGATTCAGCTGTGTAAACGCTGCAAGTCTTTTTACTGGGAAATGAAGAGGTTCTGATGTCATGGTTTTATTGCTCTGCTCTGGGAGTGAGTCTTTTCTTTGGCATTATAATCTCTGAGGAGCACAATAAATGAGCACAGTCTTTATGGTTTAATTGTGTAACACTGTCTCGGTGAGTGGCCTTTGGCAACGGGGCTGGCATTCCACTGGCAAGCCCAGCGAATCAAGGATGAATAAAATATGCATCTCATCAGTTCAACAGAAGAATCACGCTGTCAGTCAAGAGGAAAAAAATATTTTTGAAGATTAACAAGGAGCAAAAACAATAATACACTTATCATTGAGTAACCTAAATGTTAGAGACAGTTACTTAGTTTTCACTCAGTCAATGAAAATAGATCTAAACAAACCCACAGAAGAAACACTATAACACAGAGCAAAACACAGTAGATGTGTTTTGAATGAATTGAATGACTCGATTGAATCAAAAAGTCAATGACTCACACATGAAGACAGTCACTTGTTTTTTTCCTAAATTAATCTGTGTTTTGAAAGAATCATTTAAATCAATGAATCAGTTATTATCCTATAAAGACAATCACTTGCTTTGTTCCAGACTGAATCAGCGTTTCTGAATGAATTTGTTGAATAAATGACATAATGACTTGGTTATAACAGTCACTTGTTTTGTTTCTGAATGGGAACAAATTGGTTGAGTGAATAATTCAAATGACTCAATCATAAATACATTCACTTATTTGGTTCCTGAATCAGTCAGCATTTATGAATGAATCTGTTTAATACATTATACAATGATTCATTCATAAATACAGACACTTGTTTAGTTACTGAATTAATCAGTGTTTTTAAATAAATCAGTTTAGTGAATGAGTCAAATTACTCACAAATACAGTCACTTGCTTTATAACAGAATTAATCCGCTTTTATGAACAAAACAGTTTAATATTATAATAAATCATTCATAAAAAGAGTCAATTGTTTTGTTTCTAAATGAATCATTGTTTTTTTTAAACAAATCGGTTGAGTGAATAATATATATAAATATATATATTTATTTATTTATATTTATACAATTGTTAGTTTCAGTCCTCAAATCTGATTTGTCATCATTCCATAGGTGGTGAAATAAAAGTCATTTTAAACATATTTTCAGCCTGTGTATTAGTGGTTGGGAGTTTTTAGTGACTCTTTATCTGGGTTACATTGTTACGGCAATAGTTGTATTTATGTTGTGAGTGGTTGGCATTATTCACTCAACTGATTTGTTTAAAAAAAACAATGATTCATTTAGAAACAAAACAATTGACTCTTTTTATGAATGATTTATTATGATATTAAATAAATCATATATACATATATTGTTGTCATTGAATAAACCTTCCCCTAAATGGCATGTAAAACAATACAAACCAAGATTGGTAATTTTACATGTCAGATTGACTTGGGACAGATGTTTTTCTGCCAAAGTGCGAGGTTCTTGGTCAAAATAAGATGCATTGTGGACCAGACGTTATGCTGTTAGTCGAAGGTCTGGCTACATGGGATAACTAAAATTCTACCAAGACGGCTCAGGAATCCAGTAGGTAGATCATCACCCCTTAAGTCTGGAACACAACAAGTCGACGTTTGGGCGTCGAGCAGTTTTTGTGCGTCGGCCGACTAAGTTTTCTCAGTGTGTTCGGCGTCGGGCCGTCGGAGAAAGAGGGAACTCTGATTGGCGGTTCAGCTTAGTGAACGAGTCAGTGCACGAGAATAATAGCAAAACAGCGAGCAAAGAAGTCAAAGCGGTACAGATAGAAGGTGGTTCTAATGTTACGTCATCTTACCGGAGTGTTCCTTGGCTTCAACTTCAATATTAACACGAGCGGAGTGGAATAAAGAAAGTGTTTAGCAGAATTGATATTCAAAATGGTAAGCACGCACTGCTTTGTTTATGGTTTGTGTATCTGCAGCCTGCCGCGTCGGTTTCCCTCTTTGAATGACGAATATAGACGAATATATCTGTAGAAATAGACAGTTGTGTCGTTTACACGCAGGCGCAGAACGCGCATTCTAGCTGACAGTCGGCAGTAGTTCTCCCGGTGTGTTCAAGCACAGCTTTTTACCCCCCGACACAGGCGACGCGAGGCGTGGTGTGTTCCAGGCTTTAAAAACCAGTCACCGAACCCTCTATGGGTTCTGTTTCATTCCATTTGACAAATACCTCAACAGTGGACTCTTAGCGGAAAAACGTCTGGAGATTAAAAGGAAAACAAGCCTGGAAATGTCTGCCGGTCAATTTTCCATGATGGGTATATTAATCTTTGTGGACTGCTCTCTGTGGCATTTGGAGTCACTCTCCACAGTCCCAAGCACCGGCCGTATGTGTTTAAAGACACGGCTCACAGACAGTGGCTTCCTGAAAGGTCAATGCACATCTCAAAGGCATCCCACAACCTTTAAAGGTCTTCTCTTTTGTCCCCTCTTTAAGTGGCAGAGGCATCAAAGAGCGGTCCGTGCTGTTTGGAGCTTTCCGCAACAGATGGATTACAAGTTCAGATGTGCTGGATAAATTAAAGAGCAAAATGACGCCTCGGGGCTGTACTTTACAGCTTTAGCTCCTGATAGCATCTCCACTGAACATCTTAAATGAAAAAAAGTCTCTCTGTTGAGTCTCGGCCCAGATTCAAGCTCCCGGCTTTCATCATTCTAAGCCTAAGAGCGCAACGTTTTTTCCGGGTGGCTATTGTAGCCTCCACGCACTGCTGCTCTGGAATATCCAGTGTTATGCTTGGCATTCAAGGTGGAGAGCAGACTCAAAGGTTGGAGAGCAGTACAAGTGCACTGGAGCTTGAAATGCTTTAATAAGCTGAGGGTGCAGAAATTGTGGTCTCTCTGGAATGATGCATGGACTCACCAGACTGATCCACACTACGGTGTAAAAGGAAGTGTGGGTGTGTGTGTGTGTGTGTGTGTTTGTCTCTCTGATGTCGACCTCTCTACTTCTCCAGCTGGTGGGGGCGACGCAAACCCATCCTGTGTGAACTTTGAACCTGGTTTCCTCCTGCATTTCTCATCTTTGCCATGTTTGTCCTGAAACGTATGCTTTTCAGGGCTGGTGGAGGGCATATTGGACAGCTTCACCTCGTTGGACAAACTTGTGTCCTTATGCGTTAGAGGTACAGTAACTAATCAGGATACTGTAGATTCAACTGTTATGCCCTTTAGGCAAGTTCGGAGATATATGTGAATGCCATCTGTGTGCATTTCATTGGGTCACAGGGATTTGAAAAAGCTCTTAACTTAACTTTTTTGTAAAATGTGTGTGGCATTTTGTATGGCTGGTCTAGGAAAGACATGCTAATATTTTAAAAAAAGATGACTTAAAGTAGTTTTTCTCAACCCTGCTCCTGAAGGACCCCACACACTGCAGGTTTTCTTTGTCTCCCTAATCAAACACACATGATTCAACTCATCAGCTCATTATCACATGGGTTAATGAGCTTATGAGTTTAATCAGGCGTGTTTGATTAGGGAGACAAAGTAAACACACACTGGGACCAACAGTGTTGGGGGTTCTTCGAGAGCAGGGTTGAGAAACACTGACTTAAAGGATTAGTTCACTTAAAATGTTCTGATAATTTACTCACCCCACGTCATCCAAGATATGCATGTCTTGCTTTCTTCAGTCGAAAAGAAATTAAGTTTTTTTGTGGAAAACATTCCAGAAACATTCTCCATATAGTGGACTTTAATGGGGTCCAACTTGCAGTTTCAATGCAGCTTCAAATGGCCCTACACATTGGTTCCCGTTTAAGTCAACTGGAGAAAAATCCTGGAATGTTTTCCTCAAAAACCTTCATTTATTTTCGACTGAAAAGGACGTTTTAATTCTGAAGTGAACAACTTCTTTAAAATAAAGGAGTCAGTCATATTTAGGGTTTCTACACTGACCCACTAGCCTGGCTCCCCCCTCCTACGTACTTCCGCTATTCATTTTCCTTCAGTACTAGGTCTGGGATTGTGGTATATTCTTGGGTTTTCTCCGATACATTTTTGCAGGTCCAATCAGCGAACAGAGGGAGTGGCTGAGAACGTTGAGGTTGTGCGCTAGTTTGAGTCGTCATACGTCACGACCAAATGTTAGCGATTGGTTATGGCAGATCCAGAGTGACTCTGGGCAGATCCAATAGTTTTAAACTTCAACAGAGTACCCACTTGTCAATGGAGAGAGGCCAGACTGTCTGTACAAATGAAAAGTACGAGAGTCCGGTAGAACCAGGCTACTGACCCACAGAACCCGATCCAACAGAGTGTGGTGCAGGACAAGATTTTATGTTACTTACAACATTTATTAATCATAGGTAATGTTAATTTCTACATTTACTAATACAATATTAAAATGTAGTACACTATTGTTAGTTAATGCACTGTACTACTGTAACATGAAAAAAAAACGAACTGCTGTATTTTTAACAAACATTTACAAAGGTTAATAGATGCTGTAAAAATACATTACTCACTGATAGTTCATGTTAACTAAATGCATTAGCTAATGTTAACAAATAAGTCCTTATTGTCAAATTTTACTGCATAACAATGTGCCATAGCACCTTAGTAACCGCATGGCAAAACCCTGGTATCACGGCAGCAACGTTTGCACAGGCAAGTCAAGATTTGCACAAAATTGTGTATTTCCCTCAGAAGGTCTTTGGAAATACAGCTTTATTGAGGAGGAAGTATTTCGGGAAACTCTGGTTGTTGGATGCCTGCCTCTTCCCTGCAGGAGAGGGGTGGAGCACAGCTTGCCCACTTCATCACATGGACACCCGAGGCTATCCCAGGAGGCAATGGTGTAGCAACCAATAAAACTGGGAGGGGACATGTCCTCCTTACTATTTGGGAGATAATTATTATAATATAAAAGTTTCATTTTGCTTGGCCATTGTTCAAAGAAAAAAAGAATGCAACCATTAAATCTCCTTCGTACAAAAATGTTACAATTATGCAGAAATATGTGAACTTTACACAAAAGCCTTATACTTTCCAATACTACCGGGTGAACATTAGGCTACATAACTAATATTTATGTGCAAAGCAGATACGTTTTATATTGTGTCCCTCCACTATTCAGACAATACCAATGCCCTTGCCAAGATGCCTAAAAAAAACAAAAGCATGTGGAGACCCATGGGATTCTGCTGCATGCGCTCATTTACAAAAGCAACAAACATGTGCAGGACAATGCAGGTGTAGTATTAAGCACTTTTAGTACCTAAAGCATAAACAATGTATATAAAGTGATTACGGTGCAGGATAATTGCCAGAAACAGTTCCGCTGAAAGAAACAGTCTGGGTCAGGATATAAAGAGTGTAATAGTACTGTAAATGTCTGCGGTGTAAATGGAAGTGCACTTTAAGGCCTAATGAGAGACAAAGGTTACGCTGTCATGTGCATTAAATCTGCCCTCTTCTCTCTGGTTAACTATAATGATCTGACCGAATCGACAACGCTGCTGAGGCGCCACACAAATGAATCCCCGGCAAACATGCTGAGGTCTCATTGCCCAGCGCCGTGATTAAAATGAAGCACTCGAACACAAACAAAGCAAACCCACATCGAACTTCAAAGAGCACCGTCAAGGACTTTGGCGCGCTCGTCCGAGTGCTCCGCTATGGGAGCTCAGCGACATGAATGACAGAGCGAACACAAGGTCTGACTTAGAAATAGCAGCGTAGCCTCGGATTGTTTTAAAATAAACTTCTCTCCAGAAGAAGTGTCAGAGGATGTGACAGCATGAGAATTCAGAGAATGGCCCGCTTGTATTTGCCCGTACGGCTGGCCAGGTCCCTCGCAATCTGATTGGATGGATCGCATGAGCCACTGACATTCAATATATAGCCTATATACACACACACACACAATCCAATATTTTTTAGTTTCAAAATAAAAAATAAATGCGTTTTACAAGAAAACAATATTTTAGTCTTTCTACTTAAAAAAGACATGTTTAATTCAATGTAACTTGCTATTTCGTTGTAATAACTATATTATTTTATTAACTATATTATTATGTTGTTACTATAATATTTTCTAGCTATTTCTGAGCGAAAATAAAAAAATGCTTTATATTTATAAATGCATATATACAAACGGACTGTAAAACAAAGACGCAGTTATATTAATATCAATATTAAAATATTAATATGAATAATTATTTCCGTAGAATATTTCCTAATTAAGTTTAGTTTTTAATACATTGTAATACATTTATTTATTTAGTAAGTCTTATTATTGCAATTTTGCTTCTTAAGTAAACATGTTTTATTTAGGATAGTTTGGATACCGTTCAAAACTTTGGGGTCTGTTATTTTTATTTTTTTATTTTTTATTTTTTTAAAACAGTAAAAACATAAATATTGTGACATAATATTTTATTATGTATCTTAAAATGTAATTTATACCTGTGATGGCAAAGCTACATTTTCAGCATCTGTACATCAGTCTTCAGTGTCACATGATCCTTCAGAAATCATTCTAATGTTTATTTGCTGCTCAAAAACATCTATTATTACATAACACGTATTATTATTATCATCATCAATGCTCAATATTTTTAATATTTTTTATTATTTTTTAGGATTCTATGATGAATATGAAGTTCAAAATAACACGATTTATTTGAAATCAAAATCTTTTGTAATGTTATAAATGTTTTTACATTAACTTTTGAAAGATTAATTCCTTTCCATAAAAACTATTTCTGACCTCAAACTTTTGAAGAGTCTTTTTTCTTCTTCAAGAAAACAGGACAAAAACATGTGGGTGCTTTCCTGAAACATGTGAGAGCAATAAAGGAGCATAGGCTTCGTCAGGAACGCATTAATAACAGTGCTGTCAAAATCCAAGTATGTTTTCAGAAAAACAGACACGCAGCACTCAGAGAGGCTTCCATTGTGTTTGTCCTTGTGAATGGTGAGCTTCCCCCTGTGTGGGAAGAGAGAGAGCGAGAGAGAGAGAGAGAGAGAGAGAGAGAGAGGGGCTGCTCAGTCCGAAGCAGGCCTGGAACAGTGCTTGTCAGAAAGGCCTTGTCCTGCTGTCAGGCCAGCACCACGCTCATCGATCACAGTCACACCCCCTTCCAGTCCGTGTCCCATCCACCATCGGGGGTCCATGCCGCATAAACAGCCCTATCTGCCGCCTGGGGCCTGCATTCCAGGGCCTGCAGAAACCATCTTTGAAGTGAAAAGCGCTGGGTCTGCTTTAGAAAGAGTCCTATACCCTTCCGACTGCCTCTTACTCCGGCGCTTGGGAAGGTGAGGCCATAAAGGAACAGTTGGAAAAGCAAACAAGCTCTGACGCCCTGAAAAGACTCAAGACACGGCCCTGGCACTGTAGAGCTCGTCTTGGGCATTGTGATTTGTGGCTTTCTTCATTTTAATTAATTCTTGGGTCAGGACTTCAGAATGGTGTTTTCAATACAACTGCATCGTCTGTAAACCCACGCAGGTTATTTAGACGGCTGCTTTCCCACAAGATTCCTGCTCTGCTGACGTTTGGTGGAAACAGTATTATTGCTACAGGGGTTTCGGAGATTTAATTAGTTTTTGTTATAGAGTATGATGGGATTTTCAAAAGTCAAATATCTCCTTGGGTGTTTACTCGGATGCATCAGGAAAAATGCAGCTAGAAGACTACACAAATAACTCACTGCTGAATTAATTTGTTTGCAGGATTAATTGACTTTTTGCACTGTAACAACATATTTTGGGTTTCAGAATTGGATTACGGACATAACTATTTTGACCCTGGAATAATAAGTAGCATTTATAGGACTGGGCCATATGATATATGACGTTATATTGTGGTGACTACATAAAGTGTCTATCGTTAGAGATTTTGCTATATCATTTAAATCATGGTATGCAGAATTGGGGGTAATCCATTACAAGTAACGCAAATTACGTAATCAGATTTAAAAAAAAAATTCAAGTAACTAGTAAAGTAACACATTACCTTTAAATTTACAACAAAATTGTATTACAAAAAAAGTAACACAGTCGGTTATGTCTCAAGTGAACGTAAACAAATGGGTAAATATCATAATATAAACATCACTATATTAGACCCGTGCATTAGGTCTTAAAGTGACAGCAGCCGAATACCTTCTGCCATCTGTGTCATTATTGCTAATCAAACAAAATGAACAAATGAAAATCATCATATTTTTTATATATATATATATATATATGGTTATCGAAATAATTTGTAATAAATTCTTATATTGTGAAATAAGATTTTGTTCATATTGCCCACCCCTAATTTATCCCATGCTTCACTACCATCTGCTGTCAGCTCAACTGCTTTTTTTCATGTCTTGACCATTTGGATAAGTAACCTCTCATGGTTTATATGTTGCAAGCACATCCCGAAGTAATCTCACATCATTTGGCCATGGAAAATGTCAAGACCGAGACTTTATGGTGGAAAATGCTTCGGGGTCACATATTCGTTGGAAAAACAGCTAGAAAAATACTCAGGGAGTGAGTGTCCCCTCGCATGAAATTGATAGAAAAACCAAATGCAATGAGTCAGAGGTACAATAATAGCTTCCATCTGGGACCTGACCCTAGTTTACACAGGATAATTCCAGCATGAAAGGCCCGCAGCAAACCTGAAAATGACAGCGCTCTTAAGAATAAAGCTTCGGTCATGTGTGCGAAAAGCCATTCTGTCCTGCAAAGGTGTTAAACGATTACCAGACCAGGTGAAACCACAAAAAAAAACAAGGAAAAGTATTATTAGCGGTCTTATTTTAAAGGATAAAACAAATATCTTTTCCGCTACTGCTACAAAGATTCTCTGAGTTACTTTGAGTTCTCAGACTAACTTGGTTCATTGGGCTTCCCTCACCAAACAGATCGACATGCTTCTGAGTCAGCTACTTTTTCCTCAACTATGCTTATTTAGTGGGTCTGACACTCTGTCATAGTGAATTATAGCACAAACCACTGCCCTCCTGTCTCTAAAGGAGACAATATCAAGGGCACAATCTCATGAGTTGCATCCGAAGAAAATACCCAGGTTACATAATGAACACTACACACACACACATTCAAATTACACAAAGTGTTTTAAATGAACATATAGCGCATAAGGAGAAACTGTGTTATTTCAACTATAACAAAGATTTCAATCAGATGCCCGGGCCTAAACCCTTCTCTCTTCTCTTCTTCCCAAAAAAATGGGCTGTAACTAAGAACACATTACCACATGACCTAGGGACATTTAATATTCAACAATATTCAACAATATTATTGATTTGCCTGCATTGACACAATTGTATGAGAACTGAACTGAGCTGGATGATGACATTACGGTTTTCTCCAGAGCGGCTATATATATATAAATAAATTAATAACTTTTTGAACTGAACTTACTTAAAGGAGAACTCCAGCGCAAAATTAACCTTTGGTCTAATTACACATTGTTACCTAGTCAACCATTATCTGAGATTTGTTTTCATGATTATCGAATGTAAATAGTTTTATCTCTAAAAACAGTTTAGCCTATAATGCTAGTATAACGCTAGTATATGGGGCATAGAGTAATGACAAATAAAAATCGCTTGTTAATACCACTAACAAGGCTCAAATTAGCCCCACACTAACACGGCAGCATAATGAGGGTCCCTACCTTCAAACCGAAGCATTGAGAACTTTGACAGTGTCCAGACAGTTTAATAAGAAGATATTTTATACATACAGTCAACTTCACGTATACAAGCA
Source organism: Phoxinus phoxinus (assembly GCF_949152265.1). NCBI lineage: Eukaryota > Metazoa > Chordata > Actinopteri > Cypriniformes > Leuciscidae > Phoxinus > Phoxinus phoxinus. The sequence goes on along the minus strand of NC_136882.1, from coordinate 11,358,954 downwards.
GAATCCATCTTTGAAAAACAGACTCGATCAGTCAATCAACGAAACGCCGATCTAAATGCGCTGGACCATATGAGATTCTACACAGTTCAGCGCATTTGGATCGGCGTTTCGTTGATCGACTGATCGAGTCTGTTTTTCAAAGATGGCTTCTGCTTGTATACGTGAAGTTGACTGTATGTATAAAATATCTTCTTATTAAACTGTCTGGACACTTACACAGTTCTCAATGCTTCAGTTTGCATGTAGGGACCCTCATTATGCTGCCGTGTTAGTGTGGGGCTATTTTGAGCCTTGTTAGTGGTATTAACAAGCGATTTGTATTTGTCATTACTCTATGCCCAATATACTAGCGTTATACTAGCGTTATAGGCTGAACTGTTTTTAAAGATAAAACTATTTACATTCGATAATCATGAAAACAAATCTCAGATAACGGTTGACTAGGTAACAATGTGTAATTAGACCAAAGGTTCATTTTGCGCTGGAGTTCTCCTTTAAGCTGGACTGTGACGCTATTTTCTTCTAGAGCCAAACTTTGTTGCATTATTTTCCGGTTATCACTGTAAACCTGCTTTGAAACAATCTGTATTGTAAAGCGCTATATAAATAAAGTTGACTTGACTTGATCAATATGAGGATTCTGGGGCTTTATTATGGCAGAGCCCCAATGATTATGTGCAGTGCATTTTCTGATGCCTGAGCAAATCCAGGTCCTGTCTGAAGCCTCATTTTGCCCACTCATTACTGCCAATGGCCCCAACAAAGACCCAAAAGAAATGAGCCAAAAAGCAGCACATTAGAAACACGTTTTCTCATAGCAAGTAGGGGAGATTTGGTCAGTGCAACCCACAATAGCCATTATTTCGGGAGAACTGGTGTGGGTGGTGACTGGGGATCTCAAAATCTAATTTAGCGAAAGATTAAAGAGTGATGTCAAACACGTGGTATTGGATCGCTGGACAGACACGCAAATACAGCCTTTGATCCACCAGCCAGAACAATCATCCACCAAGACGACAGAACCCCGCTTCAACCCACTTACGGTGAGTCGGTCAGAATCCAGAGGTGGAAAAAACAACACTCTGGACTCCCTGTACCGTTACTCATACTGCTTACAATTAGTGTGTACTAATTGTGCAACGAAATGAAAAATCTGCACAGATAAAGATCTATTAAAGTCCCATCATCTGCTTGAGTGAGAGAGCACGACCCTTGAAGGAGGCCTCACTGCTGTATTAAGCTTTTTTCAGGAGTGTTTTTAATTGTCCATCGAGGTGAGCACAAACTATCCTAAATGACTGAACGCTCTTTAGGGACTTTCAGTCTCAGCAATCAGTGCATAAAATTAATGAGCTGTCCTGCTGCTGTGATTTGAAACAAAGCCGGTGCAAGAGAACACGTTCCCCATCTGAGCCTCATGTTCTGGGTATTGCAAAACTCAGCCTCATTATCACAACTACCGACTCAAAAGGAAACACACCACTCAGAAAACACGAACAACACAACCCCAGCGAGAGCGGTTGGTTTTTGAAATACTATCAGAATGAAGTCTATGAATCCATTCCCTTTAAAGCATCCACCGCTACAGTCATCAAAGCGCCTTTGTAACAAATCCACCGTCTTCTACGGCGCATTTCAAGATGTTTTTGTTGTATTGCAATTGTCTAAAGTATGGTATGTATATGAAATGAAATTAAATGAAATTAATACAATGTCATTCAAGAGTTTGGTCACTGTGATTTTGCCAAGGCATGTTCTTATCAATATATTTTGTTGATCTTGGAACAATATTCCTGTCCATAAATGTAGTCGTAACCCTATCGCTACCCCTAAACCAAACCCTTTCCACAACTCATCTATAAAATTATAGGTGAATAAAATGTATGTAGAAGCACCTGACCCTGGTTGAAAGCCTAAACTTGGCATAAACTGCAAACTTGTCCCTCAAATGTTGTTCCATGATCAACAAAGATGTTGACCCAGGACCACGTTGTACTCCGTGAAATCACATTCTGAGTTGTTTGGTCTATTTTTTAAATAAATGAATACTTTTATTGAGAAATGACACGTTAATTGACCAAAAGTTACAATAAAACAATTTATAATATTACAAAGGACGCTGTTCTTTTGAACTTTTTATTAATAATTTAATCATAAAAACAAATGCATCACTTTTTTTTTTACATTGATAATAATAAGAAATGTCTTGAGCAGCAAAACAGCGTATTAGAAAGATTTCCGAAGGATCATGTGACACTGAAGACTGCAGTAACGATGCTAAAATTTTGTTTAGATAGAAAACAGTTATTTTATTCTGTAATAATCTTTCACAATATTACTGTTTTTACTGTATTTTTGATCAAATAAATGCAGCCTTGGTGAACATAAGAGACTTCAAGACCTATTGCCGATATTGTCAATGTCAATTTAAATGTGACTGTACTTAAGGATTGACTAGTTATGAAAAATGATCAACAAAAAGCAAATTGGTACATTGCTAAACTGGTGGGATTTTGGGTTTGTAGCATAAGTATACTTTTCAAAAGTGAGGGACACCAGTAGAACTACATCAGGACAGAAGTACAGCTGCTTAGAGGTGGTGCATCACTAAACCAGATCAGTCCCCAAATCTGCCTGAAAACCAAGAATAGACTCCGTCAGGCTGTGTTAAATCCAGCTTTTGGCTCAGAGGTTTCCATCCAGCTTTAAGGGCTTGTTAAAATAACCCATTGCACTTTCTGCCGCCGCATTAATAAGATCTGATAACTAATCAGGGATAGCGAGCACAGGGATTGTATATCTTGGTAAATCCAGCCGGAATGTAAACCATTGGCACTCTCAAAGGAGCCCCGTGGCAGCTGCGAACATGGGAAGCTTCGCAAAACAGACAGACATCCGGCTCAAATACTCCTTTTATTTGCTGTTTTAAGATCAAATTATGGTTAGAAGAATTTCACACAGATTTTAGATCACTGACTCGCTCCATTTCATTATCATAATGAGTTGTAATTTCCAATCCTGGACTAATTTAACTAAACAGTGCAATGCAGCAGCCATACCGCAAAACATGAAGAATGTGTGAATAAACGCGCAAAGGTTATTATATGGTGCAATATTTCTACACTCGTAGTGCTGACACCGTTACATTGGAGTCTTTCTGTTGGCGATAATGAACATGTGAAAATCTACTTAAGAATCACCCCTAGGTCTACGGCTCTGCCGATGCTGATAATTAAAGTAACCTTCATTTCATCTGTTGGAAATATATCACTTCTCTCTACAAGTTCACACATATTAACGCACAAAATCACACTCATTCACACAGAAGCTCACACCCACACGTGCACATGCATACATGCATTTGTGTTTGATTTAGAGAAACGGTTCATTTGCATTCAGAAAGCAAATCCCTTTAACAATATTATAGGCATATTAAGGTTCTCACTTCCTTTTAAAGATTGGCAAAATATACTGCTAAAAATTTCTTGAGATTTTTAAGCCTTCACAATCCAATTCCTAAATATCATTAGCCAAGCATTTAATTGAAATTAAGGGTATGATTAGTATTTATCAAAGGAACCAAAAGTAATCTAAATGTAATCTAACCATGTTTTCCAATAAATTAACATAAAAGAGAATGAGTTTGAATCATTTTCATTCAAATTAACCAAAATAACAATGCATAGCAATAAACAGCAATGTTTACTCACAAATAGTTTTACTAATATATTTTAATAAATTAAAAAATGGGTACTTCTGAATTTTCAGCCTATTGGTGGACGATGCCCCACTTTGTTCCTGACACCTTGCAAATATAGCATTATCAAATGATGATACAAAATATTAATTGAATCAGAACTAATTCAGTCAGAACTTACAGTGTGAGCTGAATTAATGAATTAATTAGTTCATGTATGTATTATTATTATTATTATGCTAATCATGTTTTATTCTAAAATCGAATTGCAAAATGGCTATAAATGAACACAGTGTCATGCTTTACTCTGAAACACAGCACATATATTATTTAATCAAATCCCAGATTTTGCAATTTGATAATGACACTAAGCTAATCTAAGATTGCGATTCTGTTTTTATTTCAATTAATTGTGATGATGCTTTATTTGTTTATTTTTAAAATAGTAAACATCAAAATAATCGCAATCTTCTTCTGAATAATTTTTTTGTCTAAGATAAATTGTTTGCTATGAGATATTCACTTCCAGTTCAGATACTGTAATCCAACACTCAAAATGTTAACTCTTTTGCATCTCGAGTAAAACTTCTCAAACCAAACATTTAAAAAGTCATTTCCCAGGAAACCACGTGCAGCGTTTGTACTCCACAAAGACAAACATCTATTAATTATTTAAGAGGGACTCCCTCAACAAAGCATCAAAACCCGCTATATGACTCATCCACACTTGAAGTGTTGAAATGGAAGTCTGCACACCTCAAAATATCTCTGTCAGAGTCACACTCGGGCTCCCTGCCGTAATCAATCCGTTAGCACAGCGGGCCTGCCAAGAGATTTGTGACTTAGACCCTTCCTTGCACATGAGTGTACGACAAAGCAGCTGTCACACTCTGGTAATATAAGCCCTTATTAGTGTCCATTAGGCTGCACTGAAACTAATAAGAGATTGTCAAATACATCCAAACATTCACACAACTCTTCAGAAAACAGAAGGGCATGGTGAATCATGCTCTTAATGCAAAGCTTGTCGACATGATGACTTCCAATAAAGGGTGATCCGGAGGAGGAACAGTAGAGATTTATTGACGAGATAAAAAAAAAATCTACTTGTTAAGTGCACAAAAACTCACTCACTCAAACACTCACTCAAACACTAACTCACTCACTCACTCACTCACTCACTCACTCACTCACTCACTCACTCACTCACTCACTCACTCACTCACTCACTCACTCACTCAAACACTCAAACACTCACTCACTCACTCACTCACTCAATCACTCACTCACTCACTCACTCACTCACTCACTCACTCACTCAATCACTCACTCACTCACTCAATCACTCACTCACAACACTCACTCACTCACACTCACTCACTCAAACACTCAATCACTCAATCACTCACTCACTCACTCAATCAATCACTCACTCACTCACTCACTCACTCACTCACTCACTCAATCACTCAAACACTCACTCACTCACTCAAACACTCACTCACTCACTCAAACACTCAATCACACTCACTCACTCACTCAAACACTCACTCAAACACTCACTCACTCAATCACTCAAACACTCACTCAAACACTCACTCAAACACTCAATCACTCACTCACTCACTCACTCACTCAAACACTCACTCACTCACTCACTCAAACACTCACTCACTCAAACACTCACTCACTCAATCACTCAATCACTCAATCACTCACTCACTCACTCAAACACTCACTCACTCACTCAAACACTCACTCACTCAAACACTCACTCACTCAATCACTCACTCGAACACTCACTCAATCACTCACTCACTCACTCACTCAAACACTCACTCACTCAATCACTCACTCACTCACTCACTCACTCACTCACTCACTCACTCACTCAAACACTCAATCACTCACTCACTCACTCACTCAAACACTCACTCACTCAATCACTCACTCACTCACTCAATCACTCACTCACTCACTCAATCACTCAATCACTGACTCACTCACTCAAACACTCAATCACTCAATCACTCACTCACTCAAACACTCACTCAAACACTCAACCACTCACTCACTCAAACACTCACTCACTCACTCACTCAAACACTCACTCAAACACTCACTCACTCACTCAATTACTCACTCACTCACTCAATCAATCACTCACTCACTCACTCCCTCAAACACTCACTCACTCACTCAATCACTCACTCACTCAAACACACACTCACTCACTCACTTACTCACTCACTCAAACACTCACTCCCTCACTCATTCACTCAAACACTCACTCAAACACGCACTCACTCCCTCACTCACTCACTCACTCACTCACTCAAACACTCACTCAAACACGCACTCACTCACTCACTCACTCACTCAAGCACGCACTAAAACACTCACGCACTCACTCACTCACTCAAACACTCACTCACTCACTCAATCACTCACTCACTCACTCACTCACTCAAACACTCACTCAATCACTCACTCACTCACTCACTCAAACACTCACTCACTCAATCACTCACTCACTCACTCAAACACTCACTCACTCAATCACTCACTCAAACACTCACTCACTCACTCAAACACGCACTCACTCCCTCACTCACTCACTCACTCACTCACTCACTCACTCTCAATTACTCTCACTCACTCAAACACTCACTCACTCAAACACTCACTCACTCACTCAATTACTCACTCACTCACTCAATCAATCACTCACTCACTCACTCCCTCAAACACTCACTCACTCACTCAATCACTCACTCACTCAAACACACACTCACTCACTCACTTACTCACTCACTCAAACACTCACTCCCTCACTCATTCACTCAAACACTCACTCAAACACGCACTCACTCCCTCACTCACTCACTCACTCACTCACTCAAACACTCACTCAAACACGCACTCACTCACTCACTCACTCACTCACTCACTCACTCAAGCACGCACTAAAACACTCACGCACTCACTCACTCACTCAAACACTCACTCACTCAATCACTCACTCACTCACTCACTCACTCAAACACTCACTCAATCACTCACTCACTCACTCACTCAAACACTCACTCACTCAATCACTCACTCACTCAAACACTCACTCACTCAATCACTCACTCAAACACTCACTCACTCACTCAAACACGCACTCACTCCCTCACTTACTCACTCACTCACTCACTCTCAATTACTCTCACTCACTCAAACACTCACTCACTTAATCACTCACTCACTCAATCACTCTCAATTACTCTCACTCACTCACTCAATCACTCACTCACTTAATCACTCACTCACTCAAACACGCACTCACTCACTCACTCACTCAAACACGCACTCAATATCTCACTCAAACAATCACTCACTCACTCACTCAAACACTCACTCAAACACTCACTCAAACACGCACTCACTCACTCACTCACTCACTCAAACACACACTCACTCAATCACTCACTCACTCAAACACTCACTCACAACACTCACTCACAACACTCACTCACAACACTCACTCACAACACTCACTCACTCAAACACTCAATCACTCACTCACACTCACTCAAACACTCAATCACTCACTCACACTCACTCAAACACTCACTCACTCAATCACTCACTCACTCACTCAAACACTCACTCAAACACTCAATCACTCACTCACTCACTCAAACACTCACTCACTCACGCACTCACTCATTTATTCATTCAAACATTCAATCGCTCACTGATTCAATCGATCAATCAATCAAATCAATCAATCAATCAACCAACCAACCAATCAGATCAATCAACCAATCATGCATTATATTATTTATTTATTACTTTTATTTATTACTTTTATATTCACTTTCATTTCCATTTTAATTTAATTATTAGTAAATAGTTAAGTTTATTAGTTAAGTATTTGTGTTGTGTGCTTTTGTCATTTGTATTAGTTTTTATATTATTATTTATATTTATTTTAATTTAATTTTGATTTATTTCCAGTTAGTAATTGTAGTGCTTCTGCTTAAGCTTATTTCAGTTAGATGCCAAGGCAATGTATACATTATATTCCAAATTACAAAATAGTTTTTAACAGTTTTAGATTGAGTTAAGGTAATACAAACATCCCTGGCTCACTCATTCTTTCAATCACTCATTCAAAATAATTCGCTCATTCATCTAATTTACTCTTTCATTACATCACTTATTTATTCATCCACTCATTCACTAGGTCATTCACTTATGTGCTTATCACAGCCCTCCCATTGCCCTGTCATTATCCTTTACATCCTAGAGACACACTGAATCACTTGACAGGCGTCTGGTTCTACACACCACAAATGGGTGTTTGGATTGATAAATTGTATGGAGCAGTCACCTTCAGAGGCATCAGTCCTGCATTTCTCCTGCCAAACCACAGGCTACAAAACTAGCCAGCAAAAATGCATGACCATGCACAACTATTTGAAATGTATGGTCAGGCCTCAGACATCAGCATTTGTATTCAGTTTCATCGTGTTTTGGCTGATCCCACGTTTCATTCCACTCATGGGGTAAAACGAGAAACGCCAAAATCACATGTGTTTCCTATAAATCACTTTTGATGAGTAAGGAATTAGGAGAGAAATATTGTCTGCTTACGCATATTAATGAGGAACTTTCTAAAAAGTCATCGTCTAGTCATCAGTTGTCATAGCTAAGTAAATATTTATTTATATGTTTGTGATTTAATCTGACTGACTATTAAAATAACCATATTGGAATTATGTTAATTTATCTGCAAGTTTAATTAGGCATTTAAAAATTTAAAGTATAATTATTACAAGCAATGTGTGATGATAATCAGTCATGAAATGTCTTTGATTTTCAAAGGGAAGGATGTCATCCCTAAACTTAAAGCACCAGGTCAGAGGTCAGAGATCCTTAATGATTAAACCACTTTCCTCCGACTACACGGGCCAAAAACAATACTAGAACAAGAGGTCAAGTTTAGCCTACCACTGCTATGCTTAATAAAATCTCAAGAACAACAGCATACTCTTTTTTTTTAGAGCCGGGAAAACTGTAGTGTGGTCTTGTTTTCCTCATCACTTCGCCTATGGCATGCAAGTCTCAGATGCATCTTGATGTAAAGACTCTCATGACCCATTTTGCAGCTGTTCCACATATAGTATTCCATAACAGACACATAAATACACACAAACACAGACGTCTAACTGAACACAAGCTGACAATCAGGGGATACTCTCACATCAAAAGTACATTTGGACAGAGAACATGGTGAAAATCTCAAACATCTCTGAGCAGTTCTGGAGTACAGAGGATAGACGCAGAGCATTTTATGAAGAGCAAAAGTGATTTCTCCGGGGAGACGGCGTAACTCAAATAAAACCATAGACAGAACTGCAGTGCTCAAACCAGCTGCCAGCCAATCTATTATCAGCTCCCTGAACCACAGCAAAACTCACATGTGTATACACACCAGACAAAATGTTCTTAGGGCACTTTCAAAACTAAAGCTTTTAGGCATGAAAACAGATTTCCAAACGTGGGTGTCCATTTGAAAAGGTGGTCTATGAAGTATGTACAGTAGAGTTCATAATTGGTATAAAACGCAATAACAGCGTATCTTTTGGAACTGAATCGCTATTGATCGCATTCCCATTCCCGAGCATGTTCCTGACTATTTCTCATGATTGCTTCTCTCTGAATAATTTGTGTTTGAGAGCAGCCCTGCATACTTTTAATGCATCTGCTTCAGACAAACGCAAATGTGGTTTTGTGCGTATTAAGTTTAGGTGGTAAATTCAAAGGGGCATTAACAATGTTAATGATGCAAATAGTGTAAATGGACCAGCCACAGTGGTTCAGAAAAGGCAAACTGCCTTATGCACCATTTAGGACATATTATTGGGTTCAAATAGATCAAACGTAGGGGTCATTGTTTTTAAAGTTAACATGATATAAAACAAAGTGTCCACGGTGTTAGAAAAATGTCAAAATCAGTACCATTAGGGCTACAATAGCTTGTCACTGGGGCAGTACCCTTTAAGGGACAACTTTGTACCTTATCTACCCCTAAATGTGCATAATAGTCCCTTAGAATAGTAATATGCATCTTTAAGGTACTACTTTGAACCTTTTAAGGATAAATAAGGTACCCCTAAGTAAGGATACTGCCCCAGTGACAAGATGTTGTACCCCTAAAGGTACAATTTTTGCACAAACGGCATTTACATCTAAACCCAATCTCTAGCATTACAACTCAATCTGATCGTCTGAATCTAATGCAAGACAAAGAACGATTGCCAAGATCTTCTCTTTTCATCAACTTACAATGTTTAAATACGAGTATATGAAGAGAATTTGTGTCTTTGGACTATAAAAAAGTCACATTAAGCATTGGAAGTCTCACATGCTTTACATCAAACACACACACACTTATCCATCTTCAATGACTAACGTCCATCTATCTGTGTGTCTGATGAGGTGACGCAGAGAAGTGTTTCACAAGCTTAACTGCTTCAAGCTGCCTTTTAAGGGGGTCTGCACCACAGATCTTCTCTGTCCTCGGTTACACAGAACTCTCATATTCCTCTCTCCAGAGCATGTCTGACAGATCAGAGGTGTGTCCATATCTGGGAAAAATCCATTTGCACTCAGAGTGCGGGACAGATACTCAACTCACCATGGAGTTTAGAAACATTTCCATCGTGAGCCAAATGCTTCGCCATTACAGACAATGAGCAGCATAAACAAATGAATGGTATTGCAGGGACACACTCAGTTGTCCTATTTAGAGCTGCTGTCTACAGAGCTGGTGCTAGTACATTACGCTGATGAAAGGAAGAAAATGGGCCGTGAAATGAAAAAGGCACTGTAAAGGAGAAAGGTGTGCATATGAGAGACAAACTCTACCTTGGCATGAGACTCCCCGCTCCTCGTAACCTATGTTGCACAGGCATTTCCCAATAGGCACCAGCCACTCTCCCTCAGTGCTGCAGTACATTTTTGGTGGATCCTCCTCCCTGGAATTGTTGACGCAGGAGCCCCTAACCTCCACCAGCGACTGAGAGTCCGTGGGTACGGTGTCAGGAAACATAGCCAGGTTCCTCACTGTAAATGGGCATTTTTTAAAGTAGACCCGCACCGAAACCAGGGCCACGCATGCTCCCACGTCCTGGAAAGCCAGGTAAAAGCCCTTCCTAGTCATGGGCCCCACCTCACGCACCTCAGTGTTTAACTTCAGGATGCGGTCGCCTAGGTCCATCTGAGTAAAGCTCTCATCGGCGGCGATGGTGTCTATTTTGGAGAACTGGTGCTCACGGAACTTACTTCCCTGGTCCTCATCGGTCTCCAGGTAGTGTAAGTTGAACGTCTCTTTGCAGGTCAGGACCATGGGAATACTGTTGCAGTCTCTCAGGGTAAACTTCAGCTCCACATAGATCTTCTGCGCGGAATTACGAGGAATCCAGTTGGTCCTCAACCAGTTGTTCTGGCTGTACTCCATCACGTTGCACACCTGGAAGGTCCGGATGGGTGTGTAGTGCTCATCCACACCGCTAATTTCCTCCCACTGCAAAAACGAGAAAGAAGTTAATCAAATCTATTCCGAGGAAAGCCAACGGCTACTGTGCTCCTGCATTTCAGGGGAAGCGAGACAAATGTAAAACACCTGAACAGCGGGCTTATTTATTTCTCAAACACATTTGGAGTAATGAATCGTTTCAAGTTAATATCTCCCCTGTTCATGTAATTAATGCGGTGCGTAATTAACGAGGCCTTCCACTCTGAGCACTCTCGCTAGTAAGGCGAGCCTGACAAATCATTTTGTTTTGTCACTTGGGGTGTCCGAAGTCACAATGCGGCCAGAAGTCCTGAGGTTTAACATACACAAAGCAGAATAAATGATGAACTGAGAGGCAGTGTTTTCTATTACAATAATGGAGTAGGATATGGCTCTCTGTCAAGCTGAAGTTTATAAAAGCCCTTGGCTGAGTGAGACAAGGCCTCTGGAGTGGCTGCGAGCCGGTCATTACCCGGCAGAGCAAGTGTGCCCTGAGACTGAAGAATTGCCTATTTGTGTTTCAACTGTGAGGGTGCTTAATTAAACACCCAAAAAAGTTTTTTTTTTGTTTTTTTTGTCAGACCTTAAGAATTTTATGTATTGTTTTGCATCACATTGTTAGATACACAGCCTTCATTTTGGAAGTAAAGTAAACTGACTGAACTCATTGAAAGCTGGAATTCCAAACACATATTTTAATGCAAATTGTGGGATATTTTATAATTAATGCTATGTGGAAAACCAATTTCTGAAATGCACCTATATATATATATACTGCCGTTCAAAAGTTTTGGATCGGTAAGATTTTTAATGTTTTTAAAAGAAATCTCTTCTGCTCACCAAGGCTGCATTTTTTCGATTAAAAATACAACAACAACAACAACAACACAGTAATATTGTTAAACATTATTATATTTTAAAATGTAATTTATTCCTGTGATCAAAGATGATTTTTTTAGCATCATTACTCTAGTCTTCAGTGTCACATGATCCTTCAGAAATCATTCTAATATGCGGATTTGATGCACAAAAAAAACATTCATTATTATTATAAATGTTGAAAACAGTTGTGTACAATTTGTTTTTCAGGACTCTTTGATGAATAGAAAGTTCAAAAGAACAGCATTTATTTGAAATATAATTAGAAATGTCTTTACTGTAACTTTTGATCCATTTAATTTATCCTTGATGAATAAAAGTATTGATTTATTTAATTTATTTCCCCAAAATGTTTAAAAAATATATTCTTACTGATACCAAACTTTTGAACAGTAGTGTTTAATGTTTAATGTAACTTTCTATTCATCAAAGAATCCTGAAATAAAATGTAAATAACTGTTTTCAACATTGATAATAATGATAAATGTTTCTTGAGCATCAAATCATCATATTGAATGATTTCTGAAGGATCATGTGACACTGAAGACTGAAGAGTAATGACGCTGAAAATTCAGCTTTGATCACAGGAATAAATTACACTTTACTATATATTAACATAGAAAACTCTTTCACTGAAAGGCAGAGAAGACAAAAATGAGTATTACTTTATGAATAACAGGCATCCTGATTCTGAAATTTGCGGGCCTGGCTTTAAAGCAGGATCTAAATGAGGCGCCATGATGTTAGAACAATGGAATCTGCTTCTGATAGTGTGTTTAGGAAGTTGTGAAGTGAACAAATATGATGCAAATTTAAATAAATCAATGGGAATTTCAGCTGGTCATTTGTCTCGGGGTTATTTACCGAGCCAACCGGTGTTCACCAGCATAGCTGATGCTCCAAATGAAGTCCAGGTGCCTGGGCTGTGTCGCATTATCAAACTGTATAAAGAATGACTGTACTGAAACCATGGCTGCCAAAATAAATGAAACATCATAGACGATGTGTAAATCACACACACTTGAGAATATAGTGTGGACTGTCTGCTGCCATGAATGACATCATTACCAGCACGAGCCAATCTCCTTCAAATAACTCTACTTTATAATGCATAACACTCGCTTATAGAGAGGGGGAAACTGTAAAAGCCTTGCCTGGATATCTCTTTTACGGACAGCAGCTTCTAAAGGCTGCATTGATTTCTCGGAGAGCGCCAGGCTACGATTGGACACCAATCTTTATTTCCTTCTCCACAGCGGGAGACGTCAGCCCTGCGCTTTGCAACTTAACACTCGACGGGCAGACTGAAGATGACTTTGGGTTTCTCCGAATATCACTTTACAATATAATCCCCCTCCAGCAAGGAGAGCAGCAGAGAAACGAGGAAATCAGCAGTTGGTACATTTGACAGGGCTGCGGCCCAACTTCCCCCTGTGTACACTCAGTGTGTACACAGGCCAACTGGTACTTTAAACTAATAGATTCCCTGGCACTTGTGGACAAAGTGGAGCAGAGCTTATGTTTCAGACAGATATTTAATAAAATTATAATCCTCCTTGCTCGTATTACAATGGAATTGCATTAGTTAGCGAAGACTGAGATATACTGCTGGCTTTTGCTGGTATCACATGCACATTTCCTGAATAGGTGCGCACAGTTTCTCTGGATCAAATCCCGCTGTCTTCAGTATAATGGACAAAACTGGAGCGGATTCTGTTTGTGAGGACCGGTGAGGCCGTAGAGGTAAAGATATGTTTATACACAGGAGATGTAGTAAATGAAATGGCTCAGGCTCGCTGTAAAAATACACATTTGTACTACTAATGGACACAACTTGTGCCGTGAGTGCTTGATATCCACTGAGAAAACACATCATTTCAAGCTGGAGTGGCATTCAATTGTAAGTGACATGATTTAGCTGAAGATAAGCTAATGCTAGCTTTTGTTACTTATGTTTAACACACTTTTTTTTTCTCAATCGGAAACCATTTAAATGAATTTAACATTGATTTTCTTTCTTCAATAGCAGTGTTGGGGAGCAACTTACAATTTGCAGTGGCTTAACAGTAACTACATTCAAAAGTGTAGTTTTTCTAGTGACAAGCTCATTTTTCCCCAACAAGTATCGATAAAGAATGACAAAAAACTAGATCACTGTTCTTTGTTAGTGTACTGCTAAATTATTTAATAATCAAATACACAATATTTTCCCTTACACATAAATAAATAAAAAAGACGACTCTATGCAGAAACATTGTATGTATAAAAATAATTTTGCATCTTTTTATAGCAAAATGGGTTGCACTTTATTTCTTTATTTACTTGCCTTAGAAAGTACTGGGTAATATAAGGTAACAACATGGGTTAAGGATATGGTTTAGGGGTAGGTTTAGTATTAGTATCTAGTTATTATCCAGTTATTGTAATCACTATAATAAGTAGATAGTATGTACATGTGGAACAGGACTGTACAATAAAATGCTTCCGTGTTATCTGGCAAATACTGCTCTAGTTCCTAGTGAAAAAGAAGTACACTTCAGTATACTTTAAAAAGAGTACTTACTACTGAAATAATATATTTTAAAGAATATACAAGTGCAAACAGAATGTAAAGTTTCTGAACACTTAATTGCATGCAGTTATATGACATTTTATTATTTGGTATTGTTAAAATTCATATTAAAAGATATTGGTTAGACTTTGAATGCTTTTTTTGACCCACTTAAGTAGGACTTATTAAAATATAAAGTACACTGCCATATTTAATGACAAGAATTTATGGTAAATAAAAAATACTGTAATGTCATTTCTATTTAAAATATTTTACACTATAAAATACATTGTAACTGTAAATGCAATATTGAATAACACAGTACAGTTAAAAAGATAAGTACTTCACATGTGCTTAGTATGTTAGTCAACTCATCAAATGTGTACTTCTTTAAAGCACAACAAAAGATTAAAACAATGATTTAAAGTGTGCAATCTTTAATTTGACATCATTACTAAGCGCACTTTTATAAATGTCTACTTAAGTGTGTTCAGAAACATGAAAGTGTCATTAAAGTCATGGATGTGTACTCTCTTTAAGTATCTAAATTGGCCTTTTAGTAATATTATATATGCAAATACAGTTTAAAAAAACAAATGTAAGATTTGAAGTACACTACAAGTGAACATTACATTCACTATAATTAGGGAAACAATATTATAGACACACAGAGAAAAAAAGAAAGAGCATTGAATGTACTATACACTACAAGTACTCTCTGTGTAATTAGCTTTGGAGATTGCTTGTTGCGTAGCTAACTACTAGCTTACTAAATTACCTTCATTTATGTGTAGCTAGTATCTTAAGAGTCTACAGATTCAAAGCAGTTTACCCAACGCTGTTCGAAAAGCATAAACTCATACATATTACATTGCAAACACCTAACTAAATTTAAGAGACAAAAAAAAAAAAAAAAAAAAAAAAAAATACTTTTGTTTATACGTGAGGCTGGAGACCTTTCCCTATTCCCACAATATAGCAGGAAACACTAAATGACAAGTGCTTCGCCATCTAGGATTTCCTGCACTAGGTCACAGCAACAACTGTACCCGATCAGTCAATACCTTTTCATCACAGCTTTTACCATAACACATTGTGTGCTGCCCGCTCACCCGCTGTGGCCATATGACGTGCTAATCCACCTTTATAGAGGGGGTTTTCTTTGCACTTTGTACAGCTGGAGACCTTTCACAGTTTCTTTTCAAGGGGGGGAACTAAATGAGTTTCAGCATCATGTTGGAAATATTGTCTTTCGCTGCGGGCACTGGCAGAGTGTGACTTACCCAGTGCATAATGAAAAGTGTGTGTTTGCTGCCTATTTTGTCTCAGTTGATTATGATACGATGCTTGAGATCTTGAGCTTCTACTGCACATTTTTAGAGACTAAAATAAGACAAGGAAGTATTTTATGAAGGGATGTTGATGTGCACAATGTGTAGTTTGTCTATTTATTTATTTTTGCTCAGGCGCAAAATATGATGCAAAAAAAATATGAATAATGGTATAAATAATATTTTCTTTTGCCGCAAATTCTAAATAAAATAGAAAAATTAAATGTAATTTACTATTTACTGTGTGTGTGTGTGTGTGTGTGTGTGTGTGTGTGTGTGTGTGTGTGTGTGTGTGTGTGTGTGTGTGTGTGTGTGTGTGTGTGTGTGTGTGTGTGTGTGTGTGTGTGTGTGTGTGTGTGTGTGTGTGTGTGTGATCTGGATTATGTATTGTAATCAGATCTAAAAAATATATATATACTTGTCTTGTAATAATACTATATAACAATTTAGAATACTCAATCAGACTACTGTAACATTTGTATTAATTAAATGATTAATTTCACAAAATGGCAGTAAATGATTTATCATTCATTTTTTTATGTTTTAAATCTCTTAAAAAGCCTATTGCTTATGTATGTTCTGAAAGTCTTGTGGAATTACACAAATCAGAGACCACACAGCATAACAAATAAAAAAAAAAATACTTTTTATGTTTTGTTTTGATTGTGTTTATCTTAATTTTGTAAATGTTTATGGTTTAATTATTATCCTTTTAATCAACTTAAAAAAAACATCTGCAGTGTCTTTACAAACCCTAGTTTAATGTTTAATGCATTTCATTCTGTTGATGACACATTTTCAACAAAATAACGCACTTGTTTTTGTTCTCTTTGCATTTTCATATGCAAGATTATCATATTCAAATCTATGATAAACAACTACAGTTTTCATAATTTATTTGGACTACAATTAGTTTAGTAATATCTTTTTTTGCTTTTGTTTTTTTTAAAGTACATTAGAATTTCCAAAAACGAGTTCTGCTGCACTAACCGATGAAAAACATTGTCAATCTATATTTGCAGCTCTAAATATTTACATTTCTGGCCAACTATCCAGTACAGCCACCGATACTCCCTCAGCGAGAGACGATTCATTCACAATCTTAAATGGAATTAAAAACGATGCCAAGCCTGTTGTTCAAGAGTCATTTGCACTTCTCTTCCTGTTACTGAGGAGAAACGAGGCATTGCAAACCCCAAAACTACAACCACCAATCATGCTCTAATCGGTGCCTCCACAGACGCCACAGCAAAGATGCTTTTAACAACTCCAAAAACAATTGCGTAGGGTCCTCAACAGATCGCAGCAGTTTCATACGGGCAGACAAGAGTAATCCGACTGCCGTGGGTAATGAATCCCAGGCTGAGGCCTGATGCAGTTTGGAAAGGCCATAGTAAACAGCGCTGCGTGTTTAAAGAGCTCTGCGCTGGGCCCATTTATATTTACTGGCCTTATCTGAGCGTCCGATGGGCTTAGCTCTTAATTTGCTTTAACCGGGCCGATTTGTGCTTACACTGGCAGAAGGCGGGCGGCCCATCCGTCAGTGTCAGCACTGCAGCGCCACATTATTTCAAATCATTTTTGAGGGCATAGCTTTCAGGGGCAAAATGCTTATCGCTCCAAACTAGGGACAAGTCCTGAGTAATTAGAGTTAATTCACCTTGAGAACCTGATCTTCGCTGTAGTCGTGACAATGGCTTACACGCCGACTTAATAAATCCCAGAGCATTCGGCACATATCTGCGAGGGATTTCGTTTTTCATCCTAAATCACCTTTATGGTTATTGTAAAGATTAATGACGCTTTCTCTGTTGAACTTATGAACGTTTAGAAATTAATCTAGCAAATTAGTGCAATTACTCAATTTTCCATAAATGCTCTCTGCATTAAAAAGCACTTAATTTAAAATGCAAATGACCTTTTTTTTTTTTTGCTTCGTGTTTTTCTTTTTCTTTACTTTCGCTTTTCTTCTCCCTTGCGTCTAGGAAAGGAAAGCTTCACATTTTACTGTGCCAACTGTAAAAGAGAACGAGGGGAAACTAGGTTTGGCAGCTATATGGAACAAATTACTGGATTACCTTTAGCAACTGCCAACAAGTCATTTTAACACATAATAAAGTTGAAAGAATGATTTGGTCTGAGTAGCCCTTGAGACCAATACCTGTACAACTCGACAAATAAACAGGGTTATTATCGGAAGTTGTGACCTTGAGGTTTTGATAACAAAAATAAAGTACCCAGACTTGTTCTACACTGACAGGAAAAACATACCTTTGGGCTTATATGTTTATGATATATGTTATCCTTGCCGTATTGCCAGTCAAAATTTTGTCACACTGAAATCGTTCGAATATGATATGCTACACTGTAAAAAAAATGTACCTCCCAAAGTCAAAATATTCTAGTGACTGGTTACATCTAAATTTTTTAATTGGCCCAAGTGAAATTCTGTAAAATAAATTGAATTAATTGTTGCAATAGTCTGTTAACATTGGCTCAATGAGAAATAATATGTCAGACTACTTGAAAAATTTAGATGTTATCAGTCACTAGAAAATGTTTGACTTGGGGATGTAATTTTTTTTTTACAGTGTACATTATAATTATTATTTGTGCTCAATTTTTTTAAATGGTTTATTATCCTGATGATAGATTTCTTTTTAAAGATATTTTGATGAATAAAAAGTTTGGCATTTATTTGAAATATACATTTTGTGTAACATACATCTTTTGATCAATTGAATGCATCCTTGCTGAATAAAAGTATTAATATTATTTTTCTAATCTTACTTAATCTAAACTCTAATCAAATTTTTTGAATGGTTGTGTATCACGGTTTTCGAAACATATTAATCGGCAAAAACTCAACATTGATAATAATAATAAGTGTTTCTTGAACAGCATCTCAGCATATTAGAATGATTGATAACACTTTACAATACGGTTCATTAGTTAACATTAGTTAACATGAACTAAGAATGAAAAATACATCTACAGTATTTATTAATCTCAGTTAATATTAATTTCAACATTTACTAATACATTTAAATCAAAGGTTGTATTTGTTAACACTGTGAACTAACACGAAAAAGCAATGAACCACTGTATTTTTATTAACTAACGTTAACAAAGATGAACTAATACAGTGACAAATATATCACTCATTGTTAGTTCATGTTAGTTAATACACTAATGTTAACTAATGAACCTTATTGTAAAGTGTTACCGAATGATTTATATAAATTGAATTTTAATTGCATCTGTTATAATCTAATTCATTTTAGTGTAAGCCTAAATAGTTTCCACATCTTTAAAAAACATGTGCATTGTTTTGGCAACACCCTCAAAGCATGAAATCTCTGTTCTCTTCTTTTCCACTAAGAAATATGGATTATGTCTGCAACACTCACCCCATGGGACGGGGATGATATCCAGCCCAGCTCCCCTTGGCTTGCTTTGGAGTCCAACAGGTTAACTGTAGAGAAGGAGAGAGAAGGGGAGAGAAACAAATGAGCAGTTATCCCTTTTTAGATCCGGTTTCACCCCCACTCGGAGCGGGACACAGCTCTCAGTGTGCAGCGTCCCGATCAACACAGTATTTACTCAGCTGTGCTGCTCTTGTGCCACAATCCAATTAAACAAACAATGGAGTCAGCGGACTCATCCTTCAAAACAACATTTTTCAGTACGCTGCGCTAGCTTCGGCTGGACGGAGAAAAGTTAGCCTTGTTACCCCGCGCACGGGGTCTTTAACGTCTGACCAAACATTGATCTTGTGTGTGTCAGGGTGATGGGTATCTTTAAGGAAAACAAATCCAAAAATGGTTTCTTTCATCTGACAAGCCCAATGGATTTCGATATGTTGATAAGAGATTGTTGCTCACCACTGTGTGCTAGAGCAAGATTTTTTTTTTTTTTTACTATCACTTATTTATTTATAAATAAAAATGACATATCCTTTATTTTCCATTCATATTTGACTTTTTACTGTTGTTCTCATTCATGCAGAATAAAAATGTATACGTCATTGTTTTATTAGGTTCATACAATGTTTAATATGTATCGGTCTTTGTGTTCAATAGTTATTTCTGTTAGACATTTTCAGTTTTATTAAACACATTATCAAACCCTTATCAAATTCATTTAAAATTAAAGAAACAAAAATAAAAGCCAATAAAAAATAAAATAAAAACTAGTGCTGGGCAACTATTAGTCGTGATTAATCGCATCCAAAATAAAAGCTTGTGTTTACATAATATATGTGTGTGTAATGTGTATAATTATTTTGTATATATAAATATACACACATGCATGTATATATTTAAGAAAAATGTATTATTTATAATATATATATATATATATATATATATATATATATATATATATATATATATATATATATATATATATATACTGTATATACATGCAAATATGTCTTACAATTATATGCATATTGTGATTTATATATACAAAATTATTATACACATTACACACACATATATTATGTAAACGCAAGCTTTTATTTTGGATGCGATTAATCGCCCAGCACAAAAAAAACACAAAAGAGAAGGAAAAATAAAACAATGGGAGACGACAGAGAGGAAATATTACTGCATTATTTAAACGTCTGGCTGCCGGCATGGTGTGTACAGCGGAGAAGGTCGTGACAAGCTCTTGACATCTCAGTGTCTCCTGCTCTCGTAACAACGACTCCTGTTTGATTGAGCAAGGCTTCGACGGGCACAAAGGGAAAGAACAAAAGCCTCCGTCGGAGTACAGTAAACCAATAATCCCACATGACATGTGGCCACTCAGCATGGCGTCTATGGCCTCAACTAATAGCGGTGTCACTCGTTCTCCCTACAGCGATGGCAAGGAGACATCCAGCCAAATCACAAACGGACATATGGGGCATGGATGACATAAACTTTTATTTTATAAAGTGTACTTCAATGCCAATATTTATCACAATATTATGAGAAAGCTTGATGTGATGTCTAAGTCAGAGACAGTACACCTTACATATATGTAAGATAGCACTCGATAAATGCGGTTTGTTCCTGGTACCAGTCAAAAAAACAATTTCTTTCTTTAATATTTTTATTATTATTTACTCATTTATTGTTTCCCCCATTTCAGAATAATAGTAAAGTCATCAAAATTTAAATAACACAAATTTTACTTGTGGAAATTTGGTAGTGGCCAAAATATAAAAATATATATATATATTATTTTTTTTGGGCAACACTCTGGACATTCACTCAACCAACTTCATGGTGGAGAATGAGATGTCATTAAAAAGTGTTGAAGTTTATGTATTTATGCACATTTATGCTGGATCATTTTAATTGTTTACCTTTATTATCTGGTCCAACCAGGGATACGTTTTTAGTATGATGCATCGTTGAAAAAAGCAACTAGCTAGTCACAACTGTTTCAAATTTCAAATTTGTCATTTAACCACATTGGTCGATGATGTCATAAAGGTCGTAGAGTAATAACTTCTTTAATCCGTTCTTGATTAAAGAAAGAATTAAATTAAATTAAATTAAATTAAATTAAATTAAATTAAATTAAATTAAATTAAAATTCATTAATTTAATTTAACATTTTAGTTTTGTAAAAAAAATTACACTGGGACAATTTATATTTTCCCGTGTATCTACACAACTAATTTCAAGTTTTTAATAATATTTTTTTTTTTATTAATTTTTTGAGATAAAAAATAATAATTCAGTCAGGTGCATCCATAATTCTGACAGGTAGTGTATATATCAGGGGCTGAGGAGAGTCTGTTGGAGACCCCATTATCAAATTCCAGCACAAAACGGCAGCGCACCTGAGTGCTGGCCAAACAGCTGGCTGTTCTCATACTGTAGATGATCCCTATTAAGTATAATAAAGCTATCTGCTTATGTCAGATAATGGCAGCTCGCATCCAGCTCCGTTGGTTCCAATTTAAATTTCTCAATGAGCCGAGCCGGCATCTCAAATTGAGCCGACCGGGGAAATTTGAGACCATAAAATTAGATGGCTACATGGGTGAGGCAAATTCTGCAGCTGTAAGAGAAGGAAATCACAGCCAACGTCATTCCCAACCTCTCCACAAGAAGTGTAGCGTCAAGCACAAAACAAAGGGCTAATTATGAACAGATGATTCAACGGCCATTTCATCCAACCAACCACACCAGACAAGATAGGTAAATCAATACAGGAGTGAGACAATAATCTAGGATTCCAACCACAGGCCGCCAAGGGACATCTCTCTAATGTATCGTCCCTGCACTACTAGCTATTGTTTTCCTTTCATCAGCACATGGCACACTGATCGAATGCATTAACAGTGCTGACAATGGAGACAATGGTAATGTTTCATTCACAAAATAAAGAACAGCTCAATGTGAAATATATATTTACATTGAGATCATAATACACGGAATCAGTATTAAAACTGACCCCTTACTTTTACCCATCAATCTACAGATTAAATAGATACAAATATTTTAGTTAGTTACTGTAGATGACATGAAATACAGGTAAGTTAAAATGTCCTGTTGTGGAAATCCACACTGTAAAAAATAGTGTTGGTTTAACTTTAAAAAAAACTAAGTTACCCGGTTGCCTTAAAATATACAACTAGTGCATTTACAACTAGTTAGCAAAAGTCTAAAATATGTTTAAAATACTATACAAGCAGCTTTTATGTCATTGTATTAAACACTACACTAAATATTTGTACTTTTAAAAATGTATTTGTCACACGGCAGGACCATTTAAAATGAACTAGTGAAAAAAAAAACTAAACTAAAAATACAATAAAATAACATTTATACACTCACACAGACATACACACACATATAAATATATTAGTCAAAAAAGAAAACTAGATTTTTAACTTTTAACTAGAAAAACGTACATTTTTGTGTGGTACAAACCACCCTTTTACAATTGCCTCGTCACATAATTCTTAAGATTGTACTGTGTGTAAGCGATAGGGATAGAGAGATCACCGAATATTGCCACTGACCTTAAACATAGCGGTGAGCATGTTGTCGATTACGATCTGAATGAGGTTTGCATGAGTGTAAGAGAACCATATGGCCCGTAAATGGCACACTGCCTTCTTGTCTCTGCGTCCTCTTCACCTCTCAGGTAGTTCATTAAATCTGTTATTGAATTAAGATGAGAGTCAGGTGTCTGAACACCTCGGAGAGCAGAGGACTCGATGCCTGGCTTTATTAAAATCTGACTGTGGGTGTATGAGACGCATGGTCGGGGGGGATTATTTTTTAAAGAATTTTCGAGTAAGCACGACAGGCTTCAATATGTGTGTCCAAAATACCCACCGCTGCTCCAATGATCCCTTTTCTCACCCACACTAGATCCTCGCGTGCAGCTGGTGTACCTCCACACACACACACACACACACACACACACACACCCCACGGGTCACGGCGAACCCCACACGTGCATCGCAAATAACTCTCTGAGAGGTCAATACTTGTTATCACAATCATAAACGACTTGAACCACATTTCGGGTTTTAGATTCAAGAACATTTGAATTTCACTCTTAATTTCCCTAACTTAACTATCAAAAATAAACAAAATGGAAAACAATAGCAAATTGCAAGGCTTGAGCTTGATCGAAGGTTCCGCCCATGGTTGCAAGATGGCAATGAAGTATTAACCTCTACGCTATGAATAATTCAGTCGAGTCTCAGGGTGTCTGCCTCAGCCCCTCTGAATCATCACAGCTTTATTTTGCACACCATCTTCCTCCAAAACACATCAGCATGACCACGCACATTACTGTTACATTGATGATATTTGATGCGTATTGATGTGTTCATATGTGCAAGCAAATTTCCACACATCCGAAAAGTAACGGCACTCACAAAACATTAGACGTCCCAGCTGGAAACTAGTGTGCCATGACATCACACCACAACATGTCGTGGTGCTGCCATCACATAGTCCGAGCACTGCGCCATTTTAGACACAAGTTAGAAAATGGAAACCCTAGAAACGTAATCGTGTTGTATGATTCGTTTACGTCTATGTATTTGGCAGATGCTTTATTCTGGAGCTGATCGGCTTTGTGATGATTTCCTGAGATATTTCAATGAGGCTTTTGTTATTTTCGTTGAAATCGTCCTAAGGATGTGGTCGACTGTTAGCTATAATCCCACATGCTCGGGAAACTGTCTGCCGTAAGTGTACTGACAGTAGAATAGGCCATATGCATTACAGTAGACTGTAAGTTTACCCACCACAAGCTTGACTCACAAAGGCCAAGCTAAATGGCAGAAAAATTAATTTGCTTCTTTACACAGATGTATGTTTCACTAGGCAGTGTGCCCAGATCCCCCCCAAAAAATAAATTCCATGTTTTTTCTCTCTCTCTCTTTCTCATGTGTTATATAGATACTACTAAGCTGGCATTAAACTTAATGCTACCAATTAAAAAAAAATGCCACTATTATTAAATTAACTTTAAACCAGTAAAGTTGAATGTGATTATTTTAAGTATGAAACAAAATATTTAATTTATACTCTTAGCAATCGGAAATTAACATAATTTGAGTTTGAAAAATGAGACCATATTAAATAGATTCTTTTTTATTAGAAACACTGTCCTGAGCAACAACAACAAAAGAGATAAATGTGATATTGCATGTGTGCATCTATAGACAGGACAGTGTAAGTAGGCCTCAAGTGGATATTTTGTTGTTTTCGAACAGTCTATAGAAGAAGAAAAAGAAAAATTCTAAAATATTTTTAGACTATTACTGTGATAATCAACATATCCCTTTAGAAATAGCTACCAGAAAATATCTTAAATTAAATAAGTTGCAGAGGTCAATTGGTCAGTCCATTTAATATTATTATTATTATTATTATTACATATTATTATACATGGGTGTTGTTTTATAGTTGTTGTCGTTTTTTAGCAGCCTACTGTAGTTTTCTGTTAAATTGTCCCACTACTTTCCAATCGTTAATAAAAGCCACCAGCTATGGCTTAAAAAAAAAAAAAAAAAAAAAAAAAAAATGAATGCTTAATTCTGCTAATTTAAAAGAAAATTACACAGTAACGTGTTTCAGAATTACATTTATTTGATCTTCCATCTTTAACGACAAATATGCTAATAACACACTGGACCCGACACAAATGAGGTCGCGATGCGGGGCATTGTACAAGATTTTGGTTATT
The DNA here is from genome assembly GCF_949152265.1 of Phoxinus phoxinus. Classification (NCBI taxonomy): domain Eukaryota; kingdom Metazoa; phylum Chordata; class Actinopteri; order Cypriniformes; family Leuciscidae; genus Phoxinus; species Phoxinus phoxinus. The sequence goes on along the minus strand of NC_136882.1, from coordinate 11,333,710 downwards.
AAAATTCATTACATGTAATAAAGACTTTACTTTAAAGTTTCTATTAGCCCATTATTATTATTCCTATTTTACGACCTGATGTTACGGGTTAAAGTGCACGGTCCATGTAGTAAATCGGCCCATTTCAGCTCGAGAAGAAGAAAACTGAATAGGTGTCAGGTCAACAGATAGGTTATAGGATTTGTTAACCAAGGAAAGTTAGCCTGTGAAAATATAGAGTGGCAAAAGTGTCCCATGTAATCTGAATTCAAAAAATAAAGACGAGCACGTTTCAAACTTTAGCTTAGGCTATTTCCTGGGGAAAATAAATTACTTTAGTCTTGGTTCGCATCGATATAACTTTTGAATCACATTTATCCTCTGATATGATTTATGAGTATCTTTTTTCCTGAATTCTCGTTGTGTAGCCTAAATATTGCGTCAATACATTAATTTCGGGATGTGAACCGCGATTGCTCTATAGGTCACCAAACTGGCCTTGACGCTTAACACTTTCAATATAATAGCCTATAATAGCTATATTTATGCATATATTTTAATACAAATAAATATACCTTTTTATTGATAATTAAATTCATATTAAGAGATTAAAAACATTACACTTGAGCTGATTAGGAGACTTCAAGCTGTAAAAAAGCACTTTGCTTCAAATGATATCAATGGCTGCGGCTCTATACTGACACTCTCTGGTGAAAAACACGTCCCATTACATACTATTTGAGCAAAAGGTAATTCACAGCCCATAAATCACAATAAGAGAGAAAAGCCGCTCTGTTCCAGAACAGACAGCTAAACCTGAAACATCAGGAAGATCACCTTGAGTTGACAGCATTTATGTTCTCATCTTTTCTACACAGATCAGATTATAAACTCCCATACAAAAATATGAATTCTAAACTCAATAATAGCAAATGGCCCTGAATATTTAATCTTAAACATGAAAAGCCATATATCACCAAACGAATCTCTCCATCATATCGCGTCACAATAGAATACGATTAGCGAAAATATCTCTCTCTTCTAATTAGGCCAAAAGAACACATGGAGCTTTGGAAATGCGAATATGTAGTATGTGTGCGTATATATATATATATATATATATATATATATATATATATATATATATATATATATATATATATATATATATATATGTGTGCGTATATATATATATATATATATATATATACGCACACACACACACACACATATATATATACATACATATATATATATATATATATATATATATATATATATATATATATATATATATATATATATATATATATATATATATATATATAGGCTATATATACATAAAAACAACACTGACGGAAACTTTTGCAATTAGTATAGGGAAGGTTTAGAGTCCCATGTCATTTTTTCCTCCCGAAGGACTCTAAAAACTTGAACGAGACAAAATTGTAATCACTGTGTGGACTAAACAGTTAGGGATACGCATGAGGTACATGCAAACAGAATGCACATGCATTTCAAGTAAATATAGGCCTAATAAAATAACATACAACATATTATTTGCTTAGGCATATTTCTATATCTCGACTGCGCCGCTTATTCAAGTGTTTCATAAAGGACATTTAGATGTCAAAATACAAACACATGTCCTAGAAATATAATAGGCCTAAGTGTTTTGTTAAAAAGGAGAGTGCTACTGTACCTAACTTTGCTGGCTCCAGATATTAATAGGCTAGATGTTAAGTTATTAGCCTATACTTTGCAGAAGGCCTAATAGCCCACTGTTTTGATCGTTCACTTTATTTGAACTCTCATTAGATTGTAGGCCTATTGTAGTTATACAGATTATCCAATAGGCCATATGTGATTGAAAATTTAAAATAAATCTAGCAGCATATATGCCGACATGTTTTAGTTAATAACTCATGATAAACTTTAGACAATTGGCATGACTGACGTTTTAAACAAGGTCGGTAATAAACTCAGATGTTGTTTGAGGATTTAAGGTATTCATAAAACCACCCTCCACTGTAAGCAGCTTCACTTCAAAATATGCTTTAAGTAGCTAACATCAACGTGTGCTTTATGTCAACAAATTAAATAAATAAATAAATAAATAAAACTGAGAACATCCTAAGCTATCTAAACAGGCTATGTGACAAATACCTGCGTACGACGTAAATCTCAGCTTGTCCAAATGGTCAAATTTTCAGCAAAGTGTGGCTATTCAGTAAGTTGAAGTATTTCATGTAGGTTATTACAACAAAAGCGCAAGTGTAACTGAAATAAACTCGGCGCACAAACTTGCTGCGCATGGTCTACAGCTAGGCTATACTATCATTTACACGGCAAAAATACAAAAGAATTAAAGCAATGTCTTAATTATCAAGAAAGTGAAAATACATAAACTGCACAAAGAGTCTTTAAACACAGGCAACATCCCATGCTAAGATTATGCTGTATGGTCGGCAGATTTTCCGACTGAATTTCGCGCTCAGCCGGTGCGCGTTCTCGCTTTCCCAACCGATCGATCGTTTCAAAATATGTTCATATCGTGTAGCCAGCTGTTACCCTTACAAACAATAATAAACAAGACTCAAAGTTTGATTTGCGGAGATCTCTTTATAGCCATTTCTCGCGAAATCAAGTCAATGCGTCTCGCGCACAACTGCGATATTATTGATTCCCAGAACAAATCGGTTCATTTGAAGCAGCTGGTTTGACATAAAGTGAATAAGCGAGCGATTAGCCAATATGATCAAATTCGCCGCGGCTTATTGGATGAGCATCGGAGGTGAAGCAGGTAACTATTTCACTTGAATTTCATTTCCTCTGTCAACGCTACGCAGATTAAACAACCCTGAATGGACGAGCTCAAGTCAACTGACAATATTGTTAGGACAGTCACGCTACAGTATAAGCAAAATGAGGGTAGGATATGCCTCTCACTCCAGACGTTATCTTACCTTCATTGGACGGATGGATAATGAATTCTGCTCTGGAAATAAACGTGAAGAGAAAAAGAAAAAGTATTAATGTTTTGAAATCCATGATAGCAGTTCAGGGGGCAAAACAAGGTACATAACTCCGTGAAGCATGCCACTCATGTGAGGGCTTCTGTTCCGACACAAGTTACCATTCTCGGCTCAGAGGCTGATGTCAAGTTTGACACTGGAGACGAGGAGGAGTCTCTCTCTCTCTCTCTCTCTCTCTCTCTCTCTCTCTCTCTCTCTCTCTCTCTCTCTCTCTCTCTCTCTCTCTCTCTCTCTCTCTCTCTCTCTCTCCAGTTCTCACCGGGAGCTTCCCTTTTTCGCTGGGTCCTATACACGCCAGACAAGAGCCGTTTATTAGACCGACAGGTTCAACAGAGGTCATGTCATCTCTCGGAAATTGAAGAGAAGACGAAAACACATCAGGCAGCTCATCAAATTCCAGTTACTATACGTCACACTGTGGAATTTATGCACATCGTTTGCCTAAAAACAGTTCTAAGCTCTACACATTTGTCACATCACCTAAAGCCTGAGCTATATAACAACTCGAAGTATAAACACTTTGTTATGGTCGAGCCCGATCTCATGAAAGTACGTATCTATACCATGTTATTTCTCGTGCCATTTACGCCAAAAATGCGTGAATATGATAGGCACTTTATTGCGTGTAATACGCACGCACTCCCCACCCCTAATCCTAACCAAGGGTTTTCAGTGCGTTGCACGCAAAAAAAAAAAAAAAACGCACTTTCGTGAGATCGTGTTGTATGCTCACACTTAGCTTCACTGCTCAGTGTATGCCTACTACATAAGAACGGAATATACAAATAAAAACATATATTGAACATATGTTTTTGAGCTCATTGCAAATACATTTTGTAACAAAATCTATAGACAATGCAAGTCATCATGAAATAAAAATTCCCTCCATCTTTTCTTGTTCAAGAAGCTTGACTGTAACTGTAAATACTGTAAATGTTATACCACAATGGTAAAACATATGTATTGTAAGATTTAACGTGGATCGTAACATATAAACAATGTTTCTTCTGCACTGTTAAACATTTTAGTGTGAATTTACAGTTAATTGCAGGTTAATAATTGCATTACGTTCACAGTAATTTCACAGTGGGACATTTCTTGTATCCTAACAGCATTAAAAAGTGGTTTTACTGTGGGTTTACCGTATTGGAAAATACAATTTACTGTAAACAAACAACATCATACTGTAAGTGAAGTATGAAAACTTAGCAGTTTTTTTGTTGTTGATTTGTTTTGTAATGTTGGTTTTATTTATGATTTCACATATTTCAAAAATGAATCTCAGCATGTTCAAACAGTTATGCATTTGCAATAAGTTATTAGTAAAACTATTTCATAAATTCTCAAAAATTTTATTTGTCTCATTTCTGACTTGGCTAGATCAGAAATTTGAGTATGAATACAGAGGGTCCAAGATCCCAAGCTAATGGGACTCAGATTCAAAATAATTAACAATTATATTTATGTATTACAGTGGCGTAGTTGAAGACAACATTATAATGTGAAATCACAGTAAATGACTGTGATGTCAGCATCATTCTGCTGTTGATACACAGTGATTTGTAAGACAATTACCCAGCATGCATTGATTTCACAGTACTTTTCTGACCACAGTAATTTATTGTAAAATAATATAATCCTGGAAATTCCTGGAATTTTTTTCACAGTGTGTTATTTGTTGAATTCCCGGATTAGTATTATTTTTACAAAACTGCACTGCATCAGAAAGAGTGAACTGTCTGTATTCCTTCTTTTTTTCTTCTTACAGAAACTCTATGTATGCTGCGTGCTTTATATCAGGCCTTTCAAACCAGTGCAAGCAGCTGTTGGGTGGAGAGCCGACCTGTAGAGGCTGATCGAGCCTGGGACAGGCATCATACATAAAACCGACTGGAACAACTTTCAAGAGACACTTAGAAAGGAAGTAAACATCACTTGAGTTTCAATAAAAACACTCACAGGAGGGGACTAGTGGACTGGGGAGATTTCTCATTTGTAATATGGGGATATAATTGTTGCAATATGTTTCTTGATATTGGATGTTAATGAATTCATATTTAAATACAACAAAAATAAAAAATAAAATAAATTATTTAAAAAAAGAAGTTTGCGGAAGAGCTATACAGTTGCTTAGTCTCGCTGTTTTTTTAAATAGTACTATTCAGCTTTAAATAAAAAGTCTTACATTCCACTACACATAATTAAGCATGCACCATGTAAAACATGAATATGTAGGGAAATAATAATTGCTTGAAAGGAATATAGAGACTCTTAATGGAAATGCAATACATTGCAGCATATATTGCTTTTGTTTGTAACAATGCAATGTCTTCATTGACAAACTGGGTCTACAATTTTTATCCAATTTAACATCATGAGCAATGGATGCCTAATGTCTAAACGTTTTTACAAGCAAAAAAAAACCCTATTATATTAAATCTGTTTTTCCATAACTCTTCCATTCAGGCTCAGAAATATTTAATCCTTGCCTGCTCGTACTTGTGGTGAAAAATGATTTTATTACATTTATTTTTCGGAGCAATTTAATACTTTAAAAGGAATAAAATCAGATGAGAAAATGGAATATATATATACAGTATATATACAAGAAATGTGATTTCAATTGCTGACAATCACATTACTTTCTCCTGTTGTTAACTTATTTCATTATTTTTTTCCCCCACTGGTCCCTTTTCCACACTGGATATGATATAAGCTGTCAGACTTATGTAAACGCTTTTATAGTACAGGCATTTTTTTGGTTCCTTAGCTCCACTTTTGGATCTTTTTTTGGAAAACTCCTTGCGTTATGATAAACTAATAGTTCATCCGCGCACCAGTACACCAGTACAACCGCGCAGTACACCGCGCACCAGTACAACATCAGGTCAATCAACATAATTCTGGTAAGTTATGTTGAATCTCTTTTTTTCACATGGCCTCTACTAAGTCACTCACGTTAAAGGAAATGACTGAATTGAACGATATAGATTTTGCATACTCACATTACGAATTACAGAACATTGAGATTGACAATGTCTCTGAAAACATCCTTACGAGACCTGTTAACGACTGTCAATATTACTCTGAGGATTATTATAATTGTAAATTCAAAAATTATGATACATTCTCTGTGATCCACTTCAATAGTAGAAGCCTTTATGCGAATTTTGACCACATCAAGAGCTACTTAAAACAGTTTTCTACACGATTCAGTGTGATACTTATAACTGAAACATGGATGCATAATGATAGAGAAATGGATTTTAGTATTGAAGGTTATGAGTTTATAAGTCTGAACAGAAGAAATAAGTCTGGTGGGGGTGTAGCGTTGTTTGTAGACGTAAACTATGGTTATAATATGATTGAAAATATGACTATGGTGATGGATGATATAATGGAATGTCTTACTATTGAAATTGAAAGGAAGAAAAAGAAAAATATTATTGTAAGCTGCATTTATAGAACTCCGGGGTCTAATATGTGTTTAATGAATGGATGGAGGAGCACTTTTCACATTTAAATCAGAAAATCATGTATGTTGGGGGTGATTTTAACATCGATCTATTGAACCCAAATAAACATAAAAAGACTGATGATTTTATTAACACTCTATTTAGAATAGGTTTGTTTCCTTTAATAACTAAACCAAGTAGAATTACAAGCCATAGTGCTACTTTAATTGATAATATTTTTTCCAATGAAATAGAAAGTAATATAGTCAGTGGATTAATGATAAATGATATTAGTGATCATCTTCCAGTTTTTGTATTACATAAAAATGAATATCAAAAAAATGAAGAAGATACCATGTTCTGGTTTAGAAGGATAAAAACAGAGACATCTATTGATGCTTTTAAAGATGATCTATTGACGCACGATTGGAGTACTATTTACAGAGAGAATGACATTAATAAGGCATATGATGAGTTTGTGCGTGTATTTAAGAAATTCTATGATAAAAATTGCCCAATAAAAAAATACTGTAAAAAAGGAAAATGTGAAGAAAACAGATGGATGTCTAAAGGATTGTTAAATGCCTGTAAGAAAAAAAATTTACTTTTTAAAAAGTTTATAAAGATTAGAACTAAAGAAACAGAGAATAAATACAAGATATATAAAAACAAATTAACAGGTATTATAAGGAAATGTAAACAGGATTATTACAACAAACTGTTAGACAGCAACAAGAATAATATAAAAGGCTTGTGGAATATCTTAAATAGTTTAATTAGAAATAAACCTAGAGTAATTAATTATCCACAATATTTTAGAGATGAAGATAAAACTATAAACAATATGAATACAGTAGTCAATACATTTAATAAATTCTTTGTAGATGTTGGCCCGAACCTTGCTGTAAAAATTGCAAATGTTGAGAACGATGATGGTGAGTTAATACTCACAAATCCTAAGACATTGTTTCTTAAACCTGTTGATGAAAATGAGATACTGGACATTGTTCGAGGGTGTAAAAATAAAACCTCTACAGATTATAATGATATAGATATGAAGACCTTAAAAAGTGTAATTGATAGTATCTATAAGCCTTTAACATATATTTGCAACTTATCATTGCAAACTGGACAATTTCCTGATAGCATGAAAGTAGCGAAAGTGATTCCTTTGTTTAAGGCAGGAGACAAGCATCTCTTTACTAACTATAGGCCTGTTTCCCTTTTACCGCAGTTCTCAAAAATCTTAGAGAAAGTTTTCAATTCTAGACTTGATAGCTTTATTGAAAGAAATAAACTACTCTCAGATAATCAGTTTGGTTTTAGGAATAATTGTTCAACTTCACACGCTCTCTTTGACATAATTGATGAAATAACGAATGCTGTAGATAGTAAGAAACATGCAGTAGGGTTATTTATTGACTTAAGCAAGGCATTTGACACAATAAATTATGATATATTAATTAAAAAACTAGGACAGTATGGGATTAGAGGGGTTGCACTACAGTGGGTTACTAGTTATTTAAAAAATAGAAAACAATGTGTGAAAATAGGAGATTATCAGTCAAGTTGTCAAGAAATTGTGTGTGGTCTACCTCAAGGTTCCATTCTAGGCCCTAAATTGTTTAATATGTTTATAAATGATATCTGCAAAACATCTGAAATACTTCAATTTATTTTGTTTGCAGATGATACAAATATTTTTGCATCTGGAGACAATTTACATCAACTGTGTCAAATTGTTAACATGGAACTTAAACGTGTTAACAAGTGGTTCAAACAAAACAAATTATCACTAAATCTGACTAAAAGTAAAATGATGATATTTGGTAAAGGTAATTATAATGCTCAGGAAATAATCCAGATAGATGGTGTTGATATAGAGCGGGTGCATGAAATTAAGTTCCTTGGAGTTATTATAGATGATAGAATAACTTGGAACTCTCATATTAAATATTTAATTACTAAATTATCTAGAAGCATTTCAGTAATTGCAAAGGTAAAGCATATTTTAAACATCAAAGCTCTATATACTCTTTACTGTTCTCTGATTTTGCCTCACTTACATTATTGTTCTGTGGTATGGGGTAGTACGTATAAAAGTACATTAAAACCAATTGTTATGTTACAAAAAAGAGTTATTCGTTTGATCCATAAAGTTGGGTTTTTGGAACACACAAATTCATTATTTTTAAGATCTAAAATTATGAAGTTTCAGGACATTGTTGAGTACCAACTATTACAAATGCTATGTAAAGCTAGGTACAAATTGTTACCAAGTAAAATACAAAAAAGGTTCCAAGACCGAACTGGTGGTTATGATTTACGTGATGAATTAAACTTTAGGACGCAGAAACATAGTACAACTCTGAAAAGTTTTAGTCCTAGAGTTAAGGGGGTTCAATTGTGGAATAATTTAGAGATAGAGATGAAACGATGTTCAAACATCAATAATTTCAAGTATAAATACAAACTAAAGATTTTTGAAAAATATAGAGAAGAAGAAATGAATTGGCATTAGGTGCAATCATTATTGCTAGTGTACATAATCATCCTTGGTTGTTTTGTTTTCTTATTGATGATGACATTGTGGTTGTTTGGTTGCTATGCATTATGTTCTCTGGTACTATTGGTTCGATGTGGCATTATTTATTGATGTTGTCCTTGTGATTGTTTTGTTGCTTTTGCACTATGTTCTATGGTGCTATTGTAGTACTATTTATTGATGGTACTATTGTAGTACTATTTTTTGTTTTTGATGTTGTCCTAGTGAGGTTTTGTTATTTTTGCATTAAGTTCCCTGGTACTATTGTAGTACTATTTATTGATGTTGTTCTTATGTTTGTTTTGTTGCTTTTGTACGGTTTCCTGGTACTATTGTGGTACTATTTATTGTTGTCGTCTATGTGTTAGTTTGTTGTTTTTGCTTTATGTTCCCTTGTACTATTGTGGTACTGTTTTGATTTTGGGGGTGGGCGCTTATAAGCTATAGCTTCAGCCCTCTCCTTTTTGAGCAGAATGATTAATGCTCAAATAAATAAATAAATAAAAACTCCCTGTCGCCGCAATCAAGTCTGAGTATTGATTTAATGTTCCAATGCGACTTAAATACGTTGAGAGGAAGAACAGCATTCTTCACTTTTACAAAAACAGAGAAAGCAGATGTTAATAGGCTATATATATATATATATATATATATATATATATATATATATATATATATATATATATATATATATATATATATATATATATATATATATATATATATATATATATATATATATATATATATATATGTATGTATATATCCCTGCAGCTACAGAGAAAAACTTTGCAAAATACAAATACATACAATCATGTTTAATAACAGTACGGGAAGCCCTTTCCTGTCTGCTGGGGATACACTTTTCATTAAGTTTCTTACAGCGTTGGGCTCTACTCAGTCATTTCTTTCAGTGTTTTTTTTTTTTTCCTAGAAGCTGTCAAATAATTTGGCAGGATAAAAACACATTATTTAAAGCCATTGTCTCTGACTCTCTGTCTTGAGTGCGAAGTTTCAGCTCAACATCAAACCTGAGTTAAAGCCCAGGCAGTCTAAAGGGATACGTTTCTACAGCTGAAGCATTTGTCAATTCAATCCCATTCCCACTCCAAGAGTGCAAACATGATGAAGCAAATCCCAGATTTAACAGTATGTTTAACGAGTAAATACGTCTGGAGCATGATTTAGTGAAGAGAATGGCAAAACAAAGAGACAAATCAACTGAAGTAGTGATTAAAAACAGGGAAACAACATTTGGTTTTCCCAGTACCATTGAGGTTTTGTCTGAGGCATGCGCTGCCTCGATGTGTGGCCCTTATTATAGCGTGTGAAAGTTAAACACAATACTTTTTTGCTGATCTCGGCATAGTAAAAAAAAACTTAAACAGGAAAACCCAACACCACTTCATAAGATAATACTGCCTATAATTTTATCATCAAATTAATTCACACAAATGCATCAAAACATAGTTAATTTCATATTATTGTTTTTAATGTAACATTATATTTTTGTATAATATTCAAAACATTCCGTAATCAATTGCAATTCTGCCAATGTCTAACAATAAAGCAGCCCAGCGTGAGTCTGAGTTGTAGAGTTTTCCAGATCTCCGTAAAGCCTCTCTTTTGTCTTGCACTTTAACAACTTTGCTGTTTTTTGTCGAAGAGCCATGTTGTGTTCTGGGTGCCAGTTTTGGATGCCATCCCTCCACCATCTGCTCCTGGATCATGCCAATCAGAGTTTGGAATGGCACCTCTGTCTTGCCAGCCAACATAACAGTTGCATTGCAATTGGTCAGCTGTAGATTTTCCCTCAGGCCACACCTATCTCTCATTTCACAGAGGATGAGTTTCCTATTTGATCAGTTTGCATATCATGAATCATCTGTGCCGCATACTTGTTAGATACACCAATGAATTTAATGAGGAGGATAATGAATCTAAAATGCAAATGTGCGGCCAGTTTATATTACCGCCACATATGTGTTTATGATAGCTTTATATACATGCGAATGAGGATTATTTATACAATTTGTGTTGAAATTGATTTATTATTCATGCATTATGATACCCAGAGTAGTAATGCTTTGTTTAGCATTCTTTCCACAAATGCTATTGGCAAGTCGCAGCGAGCTATTACTACAGCCTGCAAATAGCTGAGTACACATTATTCATCAACATTGAACTGCAGGGATTTGGGTCATTGCATTGCTTCAGATGAATGCACAAATAGTTCAAAAAGTACACATGAAATGGGTCATCACTTATGAAGCACACAGTTTCGTCAGCTTTATAATGGACACTTGAGTTTAAGGCAAAGATGCTAAGTGCAAAATCATTGTTGTTTTTTCATACACTCATTTTGGGCTATTTGGCTTTTCATAATGTGTTGTTTCAGAGAAGTTGAAAGAAAACATCCAAAATACAGTCTGTTTTATTGCACCATGTCTATTTGTGTATGTAGATTTCAATTACCATACCTTTTAAGGCCGTTTTCTCAACATGAATATTTTTCACATCCACACCAGTAGCACTTACATACACCAAACTGGAGTTCGTTCATATATAACTTGCTTAATTCTATACAACATTTTATTCCTAAAAACATGGTGATTTGTTTTGTTTTTCTGGATGTTGAAGGAAGGAAGGAAGGAAGGAAGGAAGGAAGGAAGGAAGGAAGGAAGGAAGGAAGGAAGGAAGGAAGGAAGGAAGGAAGGAAGGAAGGAAGGAAGGAAGGAAGGAAGGAAGGAAGGAAGGAAGGAAGGAAGGAAGGAAGGAAGGAAGGGAGGAAGGAAGGAAGGAAGGAAGGAAGGAAGGAAGGAAGGAAGGAAGGAAGGAAGGAAGGAAGGAAGGAAGGAAGGAAGGAAGGAAGGAAGGAAGGAAGGAAGGAAGGAAGGAAGGAAGCAGAGCCATAGAGAGAAAGAGTTGCGACACTCTTTGATGTCGCCGCTATGGCTGTCACGTGGTTCATGTAAGCCCCAATAGTTCTAAAACATACGCTGGCTGTCATGTTCTTCTATGGGGCAGACAGCAGTGATTGCATTATTGAACGGTAAATATAAAATAAAACACACACACAAGTACTTTTTCAGCTGTTATTGCATTTTGTTAATGTCAGTTTTGCATTTGCAGGGTGACAACAAAATACTGTATATTACTTAGATAAGTTTTAGGCTATATTTTTGGAGGGGAAAGCTTGGTGTTCATGTTCGCATGGGTAGTAGCACTGGCTTTAACTTAACTCTAATTTAACTTTTCAATATCACTCATCTGATGATGGACATCTCATGGTGATATTTTAGCACAACTTGACAATTCAAAAGAGGTCGATATTGCAGAAACTTACGTTACCTCTGGAACAACTCGACGCGCAGCATTCACCACTCAAACCCAGCCAACACGTCACATAATGAACAGTTAGTATATCCCAAAAACTAAATAAAATAAAAGTTGCTATAAAGGTGGTAGCGATTCATTACGAACTAATTAGATGCTACCTTCACAGCGGGCGAAGTCGCGCTTGCTAGCAAGCAGGCAATGCTAGAAAATTGGATGAAATAACCAAGATAAAATATAAATAATTACGCTGTGCATATACAAATGAAGACCAGTATAAGCATCGCAAAGGGCCTCTGAAACAATATAGACCGTTGACTATTCAAACGAGGTCGATATTTCAGCATCTTACCTCTGGAACAACTCGACGCGCAGCAATGTAAGTGAATGGGGTCCAACGCCCAAATGACAGTGTTTGGAACTAATCCGATCTTCAAATCCCGGAAGTAGGCGGTTAAAAGCGCCGCCATTTCTTACAACGGAGGTCTATGGGAGTGTCGCAACTCTTTCTCTCTATGGCCCTGGAAGGAAGGAAGTCACTCACTCACTCACTCACTCACTCACTCACTCACTCACTCACTCACTCACTCACTCACTCACTCACTCACTCACTCACTCACTCACTCACTCACTCACTCACTCACTCACTCACTCACTCACTCACTCACTCACTCACTCACTCACTCACTCACTCACTCACTCACTCACTCACTATCTCACTCACTATCTCACTCACTATCTCACTCACTATCTCACTCACTATCTCACTCACTATCTCACTCACTATCTCACTCACTCACTCACTCACTCACTCACTCACTCATATGTAATAAATGTATTGCATATTTCATCCAAAAAAAAAAAAATTCTGTCATCATTTACTCACCCTCATGTCGTACCAAACCTGGATGACTTTCTGTCTTTCGTGGAATACGGATGAAGATATTTTGAAGAATGTTCATAACCAAACAGTTTTTGGTGACCACTGACTTCCATTGTAAACTGTAGGGGGAAAAAGAAAGAAAAAAATACTTCTCTCAAAATATCTTCTTTTATCTTCCATAAAACATAATAAACTTTATAAAGCCACAGTAAATGACCAATAATAATGTAGTATTTTTTTTTCACAGTTCATTAACTTTTAAAAGCCTGGATATGTGCATGTCATACATCTTAGGAACTGACAAATTACCCACCGAGGACTAATGCAAGCACAACATTGGGAATTATAATGCTGTATTGTGTTTGAAAAATGGCCTAAAATAAAACACGCTCTAGATTAATCACAGTGGGGTATATGATATAGCACAGGCCTCATGTGTGCAAAAGATGTATATGAGCACTTTCTCTAATAGCACGTTATTGGTCTCTGGCTTATTAGGGCTCTGTTCAGTGAACACATTTGTGTAGTCTAGACTGTAAAGCAGGGGGGCCCTACCACAGTCCTAGTGTTACGGTATGGATCAAGACAAGCTTGCATCACACACACGCCACACACATGATCTGCCTCTGCTCAAAGTCAGAGAATTTGCCCTCGTGAGTTCATTAATCACGGCCTTTAATTGCAGCTGAATGAATCGCAGCCATGCAGCTGCAGTGGCAAAAAAAATAAAAAAATAGATGGGAAAAACTGATACAAGACAGTCTTTGCAGATGACAGGCTTCAGTTATACTCTATAGCATTACAGTGATTACTCTTCTGACAATTGCGTTATTAGCAACAATCCAAACCCGCAGAGTCTCCCGAGCAAATTTTGCGCCGGTGCCAATTCACAAGAAAAGTCAGTACTCTTTGACTCCGTAATATGTATTTTCATTGCAAATAAAATAGGCTAATGCCAGACCACTTTGGAGGTACATTATTAGGAAAACAGAGACCTCTCGGAAGCAATTAGTTGTGTCAATACTTCACATTTAGAGCTAAGTGTAATTGCTCCCATAATTAGGCTTACGGCCCTGACACAAAGTCTAATCTGGCAGGATTCTGACTGAAGGTTACAAGACTTTCACAACCCAAATGGCAGGGATCTGCATTTAATGCTGTAAAGAAAGAGCAAAACAAGACAAACACGCACAGGCATGCGTGCACATGCTCACATTATTGAGCACACATTAACAAACACGCTGCTATTGCTTTAGATAATGGATGGATTAGTAATAATATACGCACACAAATATAAATCAAAAGTGAACTTATATGGACTATAAATAATGTGTAAGTCCAAGTGACTACAATGGCTTAACCTTAAGTTTATCAAGCGACAAAAATATTTTTGTGCACAAAAATATTTGTGAAGATGGCGCTCACGATCATTTGATGGGAAAGTGTGAAAGATAAGCCATTCATTTTGCGGCATTGGTAAAGCACTTTTACATTTTCCCGTTGGTTTCTCACGATTCGGACATCCAGGAAATGCACACTTTAGAACCATTCTAAACACTACATCGAGACCCATCTGTGTCATCTTCTCAGTTCTCACGCATGCGTCGTGGCGCTCTCGTGAACTCACTCAGAGGCACACATGGAAGAAAATTAAAAGTTGAATAAAGTGGTTATTTTAGGGGTTTTTTTGCACAAAAAGTTTTCTCGTCGCTTGATAAACTTAATGTTGAGCCACAGTAGTAACTTGGACTATTTTAACGATGTCTTTAATAACTTTAGAAGTTATTCAATAGAACTTTACAATAGAAGTCTATGGAGGAGTGATCCAGCTCTCAGATTTCATCAAAAATATCTTAATGTGTGTTCCGAAGGTGAACGAAAGTCTTACGGGGTTGGAACAACATGAGGGATTACTGACAGAATTTGAACTAACCCTTTAAGCAACACTAATTTGGTAGTTAAAAAATAATATAAGTTTCTCCAAATTGATTTTAAAGAAAGATACACAAACACACTTTACAAGTAAAGAATTTAACAAAAATAAATGTGTTCAAAGTATTGTGACACTTTGTGGTTGTCAAATGTAGAACATTAATAGTTATTTTTCATTTCTATATGAATGTTTTGTTTTATCATTAGATGCAGTATTATGTTATTTTTTACATATTATGCACATATCATGTATGTTCTTATGTATATGTATACTTATTTTGTTATTTATTTTTTACTCATTTTTATTTATAATTTTAGAATTTTATATCTAATATTTTATTTTAAATTGAATGGAATTACATTCAGATCAGAGTGACTCAAGTGTCAGGGTATAAGTACTTTTAGGATGACTATAATCTAAATAAATCTCTCTCACTGAAAAAAAAAGCTACATTATGAAAACCTTGAACTAAATATACCTGCATTTTTACACACACACACACACAAATAAAAAAAGCTTTTTCTCCCACTCACGCCAAAACAATTTTCCAAGCAAATGATAATTTGTGCTCATTTGAAAGTAATCGTATCAACCAATAATAAGTGGCTGTCAGGTGTATGATTATAGGTTGCCAATTTAAAGCCATTTGCATTTATCAAACTAGACGAGTGGGTGAGTGCGCCAGCGCACTGAAACACAACACGGATTCACAAAACACCTTAAACTTGCGCTGATGACAGCAAAGCTCAGCGATTTTATTTTATTTTTTCAGCGAGAAGCCTTCGAGTTCTCTCTATATATAGCAGGATATACCCCGCTCGATCAAAGGCCAAGGAAAGAGAAGCCCTTGAAAACCTACAAAGCAGAGTTAATTACAACAGAGCGGCATCTGCATATTCAAGGAGACCTCCGCTAAAGATGTGGGTTTCAGGGGGTAATTAACTGAATACAGCGTAATTACAGCTGTCTTGCACTGCTCTTTTGGCTGGGCTTGACTGCATGGGGGGTGTCTTACAGTGGCAGCCCCCTCTCCATACCCCAACACCAGTGACAGAGCACTTTAATGAAGCCAGCCATGCCAAATGTGGGGTTCCTGTCTGAGAAAGCCACTAAAGACATCACCCACTAACAGAAGGAACATCCCATCAACCCAAGCATTCCATCGGGCTCTTTTTTATGTTGGAAAAAAAGCATGCATATATAAAATATGTGGCATTTAACAGGCCACAAGAATGTTTAGCTGTAATATCCAAGGTCATCTCATTTGTGATTGTATTTTGGGCTAGACTAGGAAATGAACAATTTCAACTTATTGACAACATATAAAACAAATGCTTTGCATACAGTATGTACAATTTTACAGAAATACACATCTTTACAAATACTGAACTTGGAACTGAAATTGACAGGACCTTTGTGAGGGTAACACTGCAAGTGGAAAATATCCAAAACAGGGCTCGTTGGAAAAACTTACCAGTGGCAACATTTTTGCAAAATGTAAAAGTACCAATATGATATAACTTCAGTTTCCAACAGAAATGAACACAAGA
Organism: Phoxinus phoxinus; assembly: GCF_949152265.1. Taxonomy (NCBI): domain Eukaryota; kingdom Metazoa; phylum Chordata; class Actinopteri; order Cypriniformes; family Leuciscidae; genus Phoxinus; species Phoxinus phoxinus. The sequence continues at coordinate 11,316,994 of NC_136882.1, read as the reverse complement.
GGAAGTAAAACAGCCAGCACTTTGAATAGTTTTCACACACAATTATGATTACAGGGGCAGATTATGGATTAATAAAGACTTGTTGTCACTTGTCTCCTTGCATGTTATGACCTCAAAGCTATTTTTACCATAGTGCATGATTTATAAACAAATATATTTAGGAGTTTTCATCACTTAACCAGCTCCATATGTTCGGTTTAGTGTAGGTGTACGTAAAAATTTATAAAATACTCACGTTCATCTGTTACAGGAAAAACACGCTTTTAGCGCCACATATAGACATATCACTTTGAAGCAGTCGCGAAATGTGCGCAACGTTTTGCAAAAAAAAAAAGCCTATTTCTAATGAGCCAAGGCTGAAAATATCAGTACACAATATGTAACATAAAACATAAGCGCCCTCAGATCACTTTGGACGTGGCTGTATTACAAGAGGTAAAAACTATATAAATAATGTTCGTTTTCTCACACAAACCGCTCGTTTCGTGTCTTAGGCCATCAATGTGTACTTACGATGGGGAATTGTTTAATTTGGACGATGGGGAATTGTTTTAATTTGGACTCTGTGCATGCTCTTTGAGACAGTGACCATAGACCTGCATGATATGACTGTCAGACAAGAACGGTTTGACCTAAAAATATCAAAATTGAACCTTGAGGTAAGCTAAAACATACCAAAATTTAATTTCAAAGTGAAGTATCCCTTTAAGTTTATACTTTATACTTAAGTTTATACTCTTTATTATATAAAAATAAATGGACCATGGTGAACATATGTAGACTGTTTGCGACCCCTGTTTAGTTTTCAGACAATTTAATGTAACTTTCAAAACAGCACAATCATTACAGTCACTCATCAACAACAGCTGTCACATTTGCTATAGGTCAAGAACATTCCTCGGTAGGCTAGACCGTCCCATTTAACAACGCTCAGTCGGAACTTCGCGGCTTCAAAGGTGTGGGCTTTGAATTGGGACACAGCAAAAAAATGTAAACTGACTTCCAACCATTACACACTATGGGCCCTATTTTAACGATCTGAAACGCAAGTATCAAATGCGAAACGCAAGTAACTTTAATGTTGCTATTATACCGGCGGGATAAATTACTCTTGCGCTCGACACAAATCTAAAATGGGTTGGTCTGAAGTAGCCTGAAGTGATCTGAATTACTCATAGGTGTGGTTTGGCCGTAACGTGAAATAAACCAATCAGAGCGTCATCTCACATTCCCTTTAAGAGCAGGCGTGCTTGTTCCATGGTGGATTGCTATTATAACGGCGGATTTGCCAGCACACGCAACTTACATGATGGTAAAGGTGATTTCGCAGTCTTCAGAATTGTGTTTCCTGGTTCTTGATGGACAACCCACTTTATCAGATGTCCTTATATACCGATGTGTCTGACCACTATTGATCAAACCAGTTTGATCCGTCATTACTACAATTAGCCTGAATAATTTGGGTAAATGTGTAAGCTAGATTTATGCCTATTTTTTCACATCTTCATGGACACCACAAAGATTTCCATCGTGTGGTAATATTTTTCCTTGTAATAATGTATGGTTTGCAAAAATTGACCTGCTGCGTCTGTGTATGAGAGAAGCAAAGTGTATGCGCGCGTTGTGCACGCTACATTATGGGCAAGCATGCGCCCTTCAAATAGCATCTGAATAACGCGCCACTGACTTTTTTCCTGGTCTGTGGCGAATTGTTTTCTCAAACTGCAAAATACCACCAGGGGCGCTTGCGCCGGAACACGCCTCCTCTTTTCACTGAAACTACAAAAGTTCTTATTGAAAAAGTATTAAGGGTTTAGGTGTTGATGTTTTATTGATTTTTTTTAATGGTGAAAACCACCATTATGGTGATTAGTGTTGCAGTTGGGCTCTTATCCCTTAACATTTTAACATAAGTTTTAACTTTGTGTTTTTAAAGGCCATGAAGGGAAGAGGGAGTCACATGACACTTGACAGGAACCATGATTTTGACAATATACAAAATAAAAGACATGACAACTGAGAAAAAACATTGAACAGACGTGACAATCCCACACTGAAGAAAAAAAAAAAGGTTTTATATGGAGACCAAGTATAATTTTGTGCTAAACAGTTCCTATATCTTCATGAGTTTGAGAACCGCAGCTGATATGCTGAGCCATTCTGCTAATAACCAGACATCATTTCGTGTTTGTGTACGTGTGGTATATCAGGGTCTCCAGGCATTGTGGATTTGCTTCCCCGCAGAAGGCTGTTGAGCAAACATTAAAGAACCCTGGCCAGTCAACAGCAATGCATTTCGACAGGGAGGAGATTACTAGTATTTATCTTCACTAGCACATTAGAATACTGCCCCTCGCCTCCGCTCGTGGGAGGCTGAAGTAATTGCCCGCATGGCCTGCAAATACAACACAACAGAGAACCAGGAAGTTCTGAAGTCCTAGGGCTTCACCTTGACATTTCTTCTCTTGGATCGGAGAAGTATTGACATGACTAAAGGTCAGCAACAAGACTTAGAACTAATTCGTTTTTCAAGACCTGCTGTGATGCTTAGAATATTTGTCATAAATGTTTGTCATAAATACTCAATCATTTGATATTTTAAATAAGAGACAAGACATGACCATTCATAATATTGTTGATAAGAATATGAATACATATTCCAAATTATGGATTTTATATGAATGCATAAGTGTATATCATTTATAAGTAGTTCCGTAACTAGTCACCATTTTGTTAATGCTTTTCACAATTAAATATCACCTTTTTTGTCTTCACGGATTAATTTTAAATAGTCCTAGGGTGTGAAAAATGTATTTAAAAAATAAGTCCACGGAGTCTGGAGTCTTATTTACGAATATACTGTAACATGACTACTTTTAGAAAGTCTCATAAATGCCATATAATAGCCTATATAAAACTAATAATATGAAGTAATCATAATAAAAATTAGCAAAATGAAAATAAAGTTTTAGAGCCAATCACTTGAGCTATATAATATAATATAATATATTATATTTAGGGCTGTCAAAAGATTAATCGTGATTAATCGCATCCAAAATAAAAATTTGTGTTTACATAATATATGTGTGTATACTGTGTAGAATTATTATGTATAAATACACACACATTCATGTATATATTTAAGGAATAATTGAATTTATATACTGTATATACATTTATATAATTTATATTATATATAAATATTTTATATATAAATATAACCAATTTTTCTTAAATATATACATGATTGTGTGTGTTTTTATATATATATAAATAATTATACACAGTACACACACATATATTATGTAAACACAAACTTTTATTTTGGATTTTGGATTAATCGTGATTAATCTTTTGACAGCCCTAATTATATTATAGTATATAATATAATATAAATAATATTTCAAATAATTCTGACTGCCTGTCAATGGAGAAAATGGTAAATGGTGCTAAATGAAGGGGGAAATAAACAAATAATATCTCAAACCCTGTTTCCAGGTTTGTTTTCCCTGACCTGAGGTAACATGTCAGGGTGTGTTATTTTAAGGTGTGTCTGATCGAGCTTAAACAGGAATCTTATCCTGGCTTATAGTAGTAAATAGGATGGTTAGAAGTGGGACGGTTTAATGATCCAACTCAGCTCTTTCATTCAGACTGCACGCATTCAGACAAGACTTGAGCAGTTGCACGCAAGCTCTCAAGCACGCACCTCGGGCACTGTCAAACTCTTGCCCTGTTTTCCTCATGCTCCCTATACCTCCATCAAGACATTTCACCACAAAATAAAGCCCTACACAGAGTGCTTGCCAATGACACATAATTAAAAGTCGCCACGGTGCAGGAGACCTTGCAGCAGGATTTGTTCTCTTGTCTTTCTATTCTCTTGTCCTGGGGCTGTATGGGATACGCTGGGGGCAAATGATGCGTGCATAATGCTAGCTGGCTAGTCAGAATGGATGAAGTGAGAACCTGGGTGTGCCGCCAATGGCAGAAGCTCTCGTCCTGCCAAACCACTTTGCCCAGAATCTGCCATACAGCTCACGCAAGAATCCAGTTTATATTAGAGAATATACCTCACCAAGTTCAAAGCGACACCAGCCATCATGTCCTGTTTCAGCCCTCACACAATTTTTCCTTAGTCTATTTCAGGACACCTCAGATGTCAGTGACAAGTCTGGCGGCAACAGTCGCCAAGAGAGTTCGGAAATGAAATTACAGTGTAAATCATGCACGTCGCTCTCTGGTGAATTCAAGGTCCAAAATGGTTTCGGTGAACACCATTTCACTGATAATGTAAACGTTTTGAGTGACTTTCAATTTTAATACAGTATGAAAGAACTAGTACCCAGAAATATACTTTAATATTTCAGAAATACACTTTAGTATATTTTTTATTATATTTATTGGCCTGCATTATAATATATATATATAATATATAAATATATATAAATGTGAATGGAGTGAAACAAACGACAACAAAGGTTAAATTAGTATGCATGATAGATGAATTGCTGTTGTTTTTATTTTATTTTGATCACTTTTAAATGACTGCTGATTCTGGCTGATAACTGCAAAGCTTGCCTGTGATCTCATTCATTTGTTGTTCCCTGTTCTGTTGATTATCATTCCTTGTGTATTTAAGCCCTCAGTTTTCCTCAGTACAATGTCTTGCTCTTTGTGTTCATTAAATATTGGTATTTCTTTTTAAATTGTCACATATCTTCATTGGATATGCTAAACAGCAACCCATGACAAGCATGTTCCTGGATCAGCATCTTTGTTGATCATGGAACAACATGCCAATCATCCAAACCGATTTGAAAGAGAAGTTTACATTTTATGTCAAGGTTAGGCTTAAAACAAGGGTGCTTTGTTATTCACCTATCATTTCTCTCTGACTTTAGGAATAAGTTATGGGAAGGTTTTAGTTTTAAGGGTAGGAAGATTTAGGACATTTTTGGACAGGAATTGTTCCAGGATCAACAGAATATGTTGATCCAGGAACGTCTCATTTTGCAAAATCACAATGACCGACAAGAATATATTGCCAAATTAAGCTATAATCAGCAAGGGGTCATGACATGAATTTATAGCATTATTTAAGACTTCACTTTCATTATTCAAGGTTCACTTATAATGTTAATACAATTGTATGCAAAATATATACAGAATATACAAATAAATGTTGTTGCAAAAAAACATATTAACATTACAAGTGAACCTCAAGAAACATTTAGATAATGCTAATAATAATAATAATAATATATATGCTAATATATATGATGCCAATTAAAATGAATATAATCTAAATATATATATGACGCGATCCAGGCCGCCAATGAAATAAACCGAATGTTCTTTCACTCTTCCATTTGTCTTGTTTTTGACTCAAGTGTGCTGAGTATGTCAGAAGCTGAATGGGTATCATATACTGTATCCAGTGACAGCATCTGTGATTATAATGGGTTCTCTTTGCTTTTGACACGACGCTCAGATCCAGTGTATAGGCAAATGTCAGCCGTTAAGCCAATGAATGCCAGTGGGCGGGGCCTATGGTGTGATGATGTCAATGTCTTGCCAGGAGGCAGGCATATGTAATTGCAATTAATCATGTGACATCACATCACAGATCCCGCAATATCAAAACAAGCCATTTTTGGAGCTTGATTAAATAAATCCATTGTTTATAATGAGGAAGGAATTTTAAGCTATGACATTTGGGTGTTTTAATGGTACAAAGACCTCTTATAAGTCAAAACTTCAAGGCAAATTTTATTTCTCGTCATGACCCCTTTAATCATAATGCTCTTTTTACCCTTCTGGAAAAGAAGTGTGCTTAACTACATAGAATGTACATTTCTGGTGCATTCAACATCTCAAAAGTATACTTAAAAACTGTACTTGCAGATGTTATTTTAATGAAATAAAAGGCAACTTAAAGGCTTTCTTAAGTACACTTTTTAGTACGTCTTTTTTTTTTTTTAAAGCAGCAACAACAACATGTGTTTTAATATTATTTTGTCATGCTTTAAAGAAATACACTTATTTTTATGTTTCGGATTAATATACTAAAGCACATGAAAAGTACTTGATTTTAATTTTAACTGAAGGGTGTTATTTGATATTACATTTAAAGTTAATCAGTTGTAAATTAACTCAATTGCAGCTTCATCATTACAATTATAAATTACATTACTTATACATATATTTCTTGTCAGTGCCATCAGCAGTAAGCTTGATCTATATTTCAAAGATAATATATTATGAATTTACTAAAAAAATAAATAAATAAAAAACTTAACTTGGCCAAAAAAACCAAACACCTAAAGTATTTGAAAGTGCACCATGTAACACAATGTAAGCAATTGTCTGTAATGCCGCACAGCAATGCATGTTTAGAACATCCCAAGAAAAAAAAAACATTAGTGTGCAAAGTAAACAAATCATATCTGCCCGTTTCTATTTATACATGCTGCCGAGAGAATATTGCTAAGCCTGATGACACGCATGGGTCTTTCCATTAGCGTCTGTCTATGATGGCACTCATCCACCGCTCCTCAACACCACTAATGAGAAGCACACCCGGCATGTGCCGAAGCCACACACTCCACACCTCTCACACAGCTGAAGATGAACAGGAAACCAGCAAATCAAAACCCAGATTCCTCTACAGAACCCAAGGTCATAGTTTATCATTATCACTTCAGTTCGTTTTGGTTCACTCACAATCCGGCAGCCTGAGTGACTCCTGCCGCATGAAAAGAGCCATAGAAAGGTACGGTCAGGGTTTACCGTAAAACAAACACAGACCCTTAGCATTATTCAAAATTGGCAGCTATATATAACGTGTTTCTCATATACATGTGGAATATGTTAAACAATACAACTTATGTATTTACATTTCAAGCGTGTTTAGTTGTGTGTAGTGTTGCTCATTGTGAGCGCAGTTATGAACGTAAACCAAACACATCGCCTAAACCGAGTGACTGAATGCAAAGCTACATTTAGTCGGAGACAATGACGATCAATTGTTTGTTTTATCGTCTCTTTTTGTGATAAAACAAGCAGGATAATATTCCATTGCATGTGTAATGAACTATTCCCTTGAACCAGTGATGATAGTTGTGCATTGGCTTGAAACACTAGTCTCAGTCATTTAGCACACCTATGGGCCACACACTGGCTGATGCATTGCCAATCAGAAAATTGGCAGTCCCAATCAGATTGGCTGGTTTCTACTCAACTCTCCATATTCTCAGTATACCAATCCACCTGGAAACAAATGGGCTTTTAATGTTCCACTTAACAGTGTCTTTTTAAGCCCTACTTTAAACCACGGGTAAAGCAACATTTTATATATTATTGTTCAAAAGCTATAGGGGCAGAATTATTTTGAAAAAAGTCTCATAATTACCAAGACTGCATTCATTTGATCAAAAATACAAGAAAGAAGAAATATAACTATGTTTTTGCAAATTGAAATGTTTTCTATTGTAATATAATTTAAAATGTAATTTAGTCCTGTGAAGCAAAGCTGAATTTTCAGCATCATTCCTCCAGACTTCAGTGTCACACGATCCTTCAGAAATCATTATAATATGATGATGTTGTGCTTGAAGGATGTCTCAGTAGCAACCTGTGTTAAAGAGAGCAACAACATATTTTTGTTATGTTTTATTTTTAGATTGTTTTTTAAATATATGTTTTCATTTTGTATAATTTATTTTCCTTGGTCTTGCAATGCTTGCTACTGTTGTTTAATCTTATGATTGTGGGGTTTTATGAAATGAGTCTTCACCAAGAAGAGATAAGAGGGAATATCGCAATTTAATGGTTTTATGGGATGTTTTGTGAAGCAGTTTTGTATAACGGCATTAGTTTTATCATATTTTACCTCTTCGGCTGAAAAAAGATTATTAATACATTTTTGGGTCCCAGACAAGACTTGCTGTTAACTGGTTTTGGGTCTCAGACCCTCAGATCTGTTAAAGAGACTGGATACAATATGTCTGGCATCTAACATGCTCAATAAACATTTCAGTAACACTTTACAATAAGGTTCCTTAGTTAACATTAGTTAACTACATTAGTTAGCATGAACTAATAATGAACTGCACACAACATTTATTATTATTTTTATTTTAACATTTACTAATAAAATCTTGTTAACATTTTTTAACGCACTGTGAACTAACATGAACAAACAATGAACAGCTTTATTTTTATTAACTAACATTAACAAAAAATATTAATAAGTAACAAATGTATTGCTCATGGTTAGATAATGTTAGATAACGCGCTTCTTTTTATTATTATCAATGTTGAAAACGGTTGTGCTGCTTAATATTTTTGTTAAAAATGTGATCTTTGATGAATATAAAGTTCAAAACAGCTTTTATGTATAATAGAAATATTTTGTAACATTAGAACAAAAGTATTTGCTGTCAATTTTGATCAATTTAATGTATCCTTCCTTAAATAAAAGTACCGGTATTCATTTCTTTAAAAAAAAAAAAAAAAAAAACCCCAGTATAAACCTGTCATAACCTGAAGAAAATAATCTGAAGAATAAAAGAGCTTCATACAGTCACGGAAATTTGCATGTGCCATTTCATTTGGGCAGTTAAGGAAAAATAAAAAATAAAAAAGTGACTACTTGGTATTTCTGCTTATTCTAATGCTGTCCATTAATGTAGTGTCAACTATATCAAATAAACACAACAAAAGGGCACACAAAAACTAAACCAAAGATGGTTGGTCTCTGTAGATGTCATTCAGACAGTCTCTTCCAGTCAAAGTAGGCGTTTCTTGTTCAGAATAACCAGTGGTGCAGATTTCAACTGTGCTGCATCGGCCCCCGTCACGAACAGAGCGGTTATGCGTTTCAGCATGTAATAACCCTTTTATTGCACTCTAAGCTTAAAGGTTTCACAGGGGAGGAGTGACTGTGGAGAGGCCAGAGAAAAGCTGCTTTTTCAAAGGGCTGTACCCGGGCAAGAGACAAGTGGAGGTGCCGAGGGCATTTTATCACAAACCTCCCATTATAAGGCTTTGATGTCCCGCAGCGCAAATCTCCGTAATAACTCAAAGCAGAGCTGTGTGAGCATGCTCCGGACATCTGTGACAGATGCATATAGGGCCTGGTGTGACTGTCACAAAACCGTGCAGCTCTAACAACGTCTCTGTGGCCTTGTTAGTCACTCGCCAAAACACGGCTGTTTACTTTATTACAAGGCTCACAGGAAATTAAGTCTCTCACTCTGTATGTAAATGCATTTCTGTGACAGATTTTGCAGATTTTAGTATATTTTAAAATATAGTTTGTTCCTGTGATGGCAAAGCTGAGTTTTCAGCAGCATTCCTCCAGTCTTCAGTGTCACATGACCCTTCAGAAATCATTCTAATGTGATGATTTGGTGCTCATGGATTTTTTTATTATTATTATCAATCTGAAAACAGTTCTGCTTAATATTTTTGTGGAAAACGTGATGCACTACTGTTCGAAAGTTTAGTAAAATTTTAAAAACAGAAAAGAAATAGAAATTAATACTTTTATTCAGCAAGGATGTATTAAATCGATCAAAAGTTTCAGCAAAGACATTTATAATGTTACAAAATATTGATATTTCAAATAAATGCTGGTCTTTTGAGCGTTCTATTCACCAAAGAATCCTGTAAAAATCCCACTTTATATTAAGTGGCCCTAATACCTGTGAACTTACATGGTAACTACATGTGTACATAGTATGTAACTACAGTGTAAGTACACATTAGTACATAGTATCTACAGCTGTAACATTTGCGTAACTACACATATGTAACAACCCTCAGAATGGTATGTGTAAGTACAAATGTGTAACAGGACATTGGTAACAACATTTTTTCACTTCAGTAAGGACACATGTGTAACAGTAATTATGTAACTACATTTTGTAACAACAATATGTAGCCTATTTGTTGTTCCACTTCCACATGCAGTCTTAGATACTGCAGTTACCAGTTGGAATACATGTATTTATGACTGGCAGGACTAATGTTGAATTACAACTAAAGTTTCACCTTGTGATACCAGTGTTACATGGTAACTCCTCAGGAACTGTCCACTTAATATAAAGTGTAATTGTTAAGGTAATTGTTGTGTACATCAGTGTCGTTACATGATAATTCCATAGGAACTGTCCACTTGTTGGAAATTAAATACATTTATACCCAAACTGGTAACTGCAGTATCTAAGACTGCATGTGGAATTGGAACAACAAATAGGCTACATATTGTTGATACAAAATGTAGTTACACATGTGTACTTACTAATGTGAAAAAAAGTGTTGTTACCAATGTCCTGTTACACATTTGTACTTACACATACCATTACGTGGGTTGTTACATAGGTGTAGTTACTCTAATAATACAGTTGTAGATACTATGTACTAATGTGTACTTACACTGTAGTTACATACTATGTACACATGTAGTTACCATGTAAGTTCACAGGTATTACGGCCACTTAATATAAAGTGGGACCGAAAAAAAGTATCAAGTTTTCCACAAAATATTACAAAATCAACATTGATAATAATAAGAAATGTGTGTTGAACACTGCGGCAGCACATCAGTCTACACAACATTTTGAGGTGACAATGGGAGAAGGACCATTTAATGTTTATAAAATTCCCAGTTATTCATTTAATTTCATCACTGTATAAAATATTACTGAAGTCGGAACCACAGTTGCTCTTTTCCGAACATGCTGAATCCACCATGTGCTAAGGAGAGTCTGAGGGGATAGAGAAGGGGAAGCAAAATCCCTAGCCGAAGACTTTTGCCTCTGTTGGTAAAAAAACGAATTAGCCAATCACCAACAAGTATTCAACTTTCAGCAGCGAGGCTACGTTTACACGTGGACGGCTTTTTTCATAAACGGACATTTCACCCCTCTCCGTTTTCAAAAATAACATTGTGCACACCTGTCAGTTTTCAGAAAAGTGTTCGTTACACGAACCCGTGTAAATGCCGTCTAGAGCATGCCAAACCTGTAGGTGGCAGTGTTACGGGAAGCTCAAGCCCACGTTAGCAAATCAGAATCCCGAAAATAGTCACATACTGTGACGTCGGCTGCCTAAAACTGCAAACGAAGTTTTCCAAAATCTCCACTCTGGCCGCAGTTTTTAGAAAGAATCGTTTTCAGAGGAGATTTCTCCGTTTGCGTGTAAATGAAGGGCACAAACGAAGGGAATGTCTCCGTTTTTCTAAATAACCATGACCCTTAGCGGGGCCTAAACGGGGAGTGCTGAGAAAAAATTACTTTAAAACACACCAGCTGCCACTGCTTGAGCACCAAATCAGCATATTCAAATGATTTCTGAAGGATCATGTGACACTGAAGACTGGAGTATTGATGCTGAAAATTCAGCTTTGCCATCATAGGAATAAATTAAGTTTTAAAATATATTCAAATAGAAAAGTTATTTTAAAGTGTAATGATATTTCACTATTATTGTTTCAACTGTATTTTTGATCAAACAAATACAGCCTTTGGTGACAATAATAAATCTTAATGATTCCAAACTTGTTATAAGATAAATACAATGTTCGGTCTAGCTCAGAAAACCTTGCGTTGGAAAGAGTACAGGCCAATTATAGTTTAAGTAGATATTCTCATGCAAGGTAAAAAAAACCTCTATTTTGATTGATTACACTACTGGATTACGTCTGATAAATCTGGATTCTCATCCTGCAAATAGCATAATAGCTCGCACATGTCAGAGTTAATTAACTGAGCACCAAACCAACATATCAGCATGTTATACTACATCATACGGGCCAAATCCTGTGACTGTGCACCTCAATCCATTTGAAAAACGCATCGCATCATTACAAGAATCATTACTAATCTTCTACATTGTATGAAACCGCAACCACTTTCCAATTAGCCATCAACATCTTAATACCTTAACAAGCGAAAACACAGGCCAAAGTGTCAGTCATATTGAACTGGTTATAAGGTAAATTGCAGCTGAGGTAGAGCTGGGGTTGGGGGTTAGAGCCGCTAAGCTCGATCGTTAGCCTCCGTCGTTACTGGGTCAGTCTACATGTTTGCATTTGGCAGTGAACTGCAGGAGTTCAACTGCCGCCAATTTACTCGCCAATGTTGGGAAAACATTGAGCAGATAATTAGTTCAGTCTCTCAGTCCATGCGATTAACCGTGGTCGAAGAGACTTGCAAATGACTAGGCGACCAATACAGCAATTAGTCCAATGTGTGCAGTGACTGGGTGATGTCTTTAAGGCAATCTTAGGCCACACCAGTGCACTCAGTAGTCACAGGCAGACTAACAGCTTTCTCCATTAAGGTCAAGCACCTTGCATCTCAGGGGTAAAACACTAAAGATACCCTTGGGCATCGCAATATAGACAAACTTTGAATTTCTTTGATTTCAATTGCTTGCCTTATATGTCTCTGTTATTATAATTTTGGCTAAAATGTCTATTTGTAAGGTAAAACTGAAATATTGTTTTACTGTATAATATATATATATATATATATATATATATATATATATATATATATATATATATATATATACATAAATATAAATATAGTTCTTACTGAATTCTTACTGGTTGGTAGGTGATCCAATACTCATCCTTCTTCTTCCTCCAAACACAGCGAGTGGAGTTTAGACCAAAAAGCTCTATTTTTGTCTCATCAGACCACATGACCTTCTCTCATTCCTCCTCTGGATCATCCAGATGGTCATTGGCGAACTTCAGACAGGCCTGGACATGCGCTGGCTTGAGCAGTGCGCTGCAGGATTTTAATCCATGATGGCGTAGTGTGTTACTAATGGTTTTCTTTGAGACTGTGGTCCCAGCTCTCTTCAGGTCATTGACCAGGTAGTGCCGTGTAGTTCTGAGCTGATCCCTCACCTTCCTCATGATCATTGATCCCCCACGAGGTGAGATCTTGCATGGTTCCCCAGACCGAGCGAGATTGACCGTCATCTTGAACTTCTTCCATTTTCTAATAATTGCGCTAACAGTTATTGCCTTCTCACCAAGCTGCTTGCCTATTGTCCTGTAGCCCATCCCAGCCTTGTGCAGGTCTACAATTTTATCCCTGATGTCCTTACACTGCTATCTGGTCTTGGCCATTGTGGAGAGGTTGGAGTCTGTTTGATTGAGTGTGTGGACAGGTGTCTTTTATACAGGTAACAAGTTAAAAGATGTGCAGTTAATACAGGTAATGAGTGGAGAACAGGAGGGCTTCTTAAATAAAAGCTAACAGGTCTGTGAGAGCCGGAATTCTTACTGGTTGGTAGGTGATCAAATACTTATGTAATTCAATAAAATGCAATGTAAAATCATACAATGTGATTTTCTGGATTTTTGTTTTAGATTCCGTCTCTCACAGTTGAAGTGTACCTATGATACAAATTACAGGCCTCTATATGCTTTGTAAGTAGGAAAACATGCAAAATCGGCAGTGTATCAAATACTTGTTCTCCCCACTGTATGATAAAAACTACAGACTTCTACATGCTTTGTTAGTCCGAACTGCCCCTATTTTGAGTGTTTTAAAGCTCGTCTAAAGACTCATTTTTATTCTTTGGCTTTTAACTCTGCGTGAATTGGGTAGTCCTCCTGTGGTGTTTATTCTTTTTATCTTTTATATTTTAATATATTTTTTAAACCTGATGTTCTTATTTTGTTTTAATAATTTTATATTAATTGTTTTCTATGCTTTGAGTCTTCTGTGCAGCACTTTGGAAACTTTGTGTTTGTAAAATGTGCTATAGAAATAAAGTGGATTGGATTGGATTGGATTTGTAAGTGGGAAAACTTGCAAAATCAGCAGTGTATATCAAATACTTGTTCTCCCCACTGTGTGTATATATATATATATATATATATATATATATATATACACACACACACACACACACAGTAAAACAATATTTCAGGTTTTAATTTTCTGAAGGTGGCCATTTTTGAAGATTCGGGCACTACTGCAGATGGAGGCGGTGATCAGTTTTGGGTCAGTTCCTCACACAACGCAATTGATTGGCCTTGGAAAACATGGAATATTTGTAATTTTTGAATAAAATATTGTGACTAATTATATCCACCTAGCCTGTCATATCCTGTGTTTTAATTGTTTTGTTTTGAGAAATTGTTATGTTTAACAGTAGGAGTCAGATTGGGTGCTCAAAATGTCTAAATAGTGTAATGTTTTTTGTAGTTATTGTGGCTTTTTAAAATCATACCCCGATATATACAGTATATATGTCACAATGACAAAATTATATTCCAATATATAATCTTATGGCGATAAAATTCACATTTGTGCATTGATGCCAACGCTTTCCTATTAAAAGCATTGGAGTTTCTACTAGTTAAATGGTATAGCAACAGGAAGACGTACCTTTAGTGTCTTAATAGGCTTGGCCATGTTTCAGAATTTGAGAATTGAAAGTTGTTAGTACATAGCAATCACGTAAATTGTTTTGTGTTTGTGGAATAGAAAAGTAATTCCTTAAGCTTACATGGTAATGCTGCAAAGAAGAAACATGGATGGTAACATTTTACCCTATTTAGTGTTGCATTTATTTTGATATTTCAATTGAAAACTATAATATTAGCAACCAGAGGCATATCATCTGGCAATTTTTAGTAAACCGCCATCAACACTGGCACTGTGTTGTTGATGCTCATTAGAGGCTGTTCACACAGGGTGCATTTTGTGTAATTGCTAAGCAAACATGCACTAAAAGGATGTGTTTGGCTGTACAGGATGTGTCTAAGCTTGTGGAAACTGTACAGCCGCAGTGTATTGGTGACCATCACATTATTCTGACTCTGTGCATCAGATTAAATTCACATGTCCCATTTCTCTGTAAGATGTTTACAAAATGAATATGTAGATTTCCATATGTCCATATGATTCTGGTCACACTAGTCCCAGGTTTTCTTATTTTGGGATTGTAATCCATTATTCATGTAACTTGCCTGAAGATAATTGACTTCAGCGTTTCGGCAAAGGACACGTTGCCCCTGACACTGCAGAAACTTCACCCTGCTCTCAGGGGAACTATGTTTGCTCACTCTATCCCTATAGGAGCAAATGGACATTTGTTTCTCATTAGAGTTAAAATGTGCATTTAGAACTACCATGCCATCATTTCAATACAATTTCAGTGAATCAAGTTCAGACGTGCATAATGCACGGAACCACATAATAGCTTCAAGCAGACTATTGTTTGTGGAGACTGTGACTTGTGCTACATGGTCTTGTACACTTTAATGCGATCCATGAGGACTTTAAGGTTATCCTGCTGAACTCATTGGAGTGGAAATATGCAGGATTTTTTGAAATTCTGGCATGTTGATGTCTTAAAGTAGATCCTTCATGTCATTAGCATTTTCTTCTGTACTTACCATTGTTAGAAAAGAGGGTGCTAAAGCTTAGGCTGATGAGATTAGTGGAAAAAAAATGTCATCCTGTTGAATGACGAATACTGTAAATGATGCAATATGCAAAAACATTTGCCAATTGGTAAATAACTTTATAGTTATAACTTTATAATTTATAACTTTATCAATATTAGCTGAGAAAAACCTGCACATGAAGAGAATTAAAGCATAAGACTAAATCACTCAATACACAAAACTGTTTAAGTAAAAAAAAAACACAAAAAAAACAACAAGCTACATTGAGTTAGAGGAACTTAGTACTTTGTAGAATAAAAAAAAAAAGTTGATTACTCAAAAAACAATTAAGTCGCTTTAACTACCAGAGTTGTAGGCCAGGAACCAATTCAACTTATCTATTTCAGTTCATATCAACTGCTATCATAGCAAATGCTAACATAACTTATTTAACATGTATATTTAATGAACAAGTAAGATATACTTGCATTCGCTCAGTCATTGCTTATAGAGTCAATGTAGTGTCTACCGTATACTTTTCAGCACAATGGTAACCACAACTTCAACATTACAGCAACTCTTTTAAAAGTCAAACAACAGCATTAAACACTAAGGTCTTTCCCTTCACTAAAAACAAATCAATTAAAACTTAATTTCAACATTCATTTCCCTTCTCCAGTCCTACGCAAAGCATACTGGGAACGAAAAATCCACTTCCTAATTTCCGAAGTTATCAAGACAATTTCATTAAGTTACTACAACCTAATAAATTAAAAAAGCCAATTAAAGCAGAAATGTGAGTTTAAATTGCAGATTATATTAGGTTGATGTAATGATCAACATTATTATTTCAAAAGAACTGTACAAAAAAAATTTGCAACTTAAAAGGTTTAATTAAAACAATACATTTGAACTTACTTAGTGTGTGTAATATTAAAGTGTAGGCCTATATATATATATATATTGAAAATATTTACTCATTATTATTTATTTATTTTGATTTTTCAAAACTGATGTAATGCATAGTTCTGCGTAACTAAGTTATTACTAAATTAACATGTTAGATTGACATCCCTCAAAATGGTCAGATTGTTGGATGCAAGGAGAAGGCAACAATCAAAACTGCACTGATAAAGAGCCATTAGGCTTTTAATGTTAGAAACAAAGAAAGGGGTTGAAAATTAAGAGCAGGGATGAGAACAGACAACCATTAAATATATGTCAGTTAGGGTCATGGAACTTGTCACAAAGCATTACCAACACCACTGTGTTTAACCCTACTGTCATATTCATTCCAGTTTAAAACTGATCATTTAATTCAGGGGTCAGAGTTCAATGCTCCACAAGGATTATTTGACTCTTTTCATGACCTTAATAGATGTGATTTGTTAATGACTGGCAGGAGAAACAGAAATGAGAACTGGCACCACAGCTCTAGAGAAGGTAAGGCTAAAACTCATGTAGATGAGGACAGAATAGAAAGACACAACGAAGAAGATCTAGATCCAAAAAAGTAAGCAGATCAGCAAGAGCAGGATTTCTAATTCCTTCCCTGTAGGTTCAACCCAAAATGGGAATCTTGTAATTTATTTATCTGTCCACATATTGTTCTAAAACATGACTTTTTATGTGGAACTTAAAAGGTGTTTTGAATAATCTTCACACATAACTTATATAACCACAGTTCATAGTCACCATGGCTGGAAAGAAAATGCACCAAAATTGTTATACATTCAGTATTTAGTACTATCAGTGTTATTTTGGTAGCACTTTATTTTACAGTCCTGTCCCCGATGTAAATATGTAATTATTATGGTAATTACAATAACTGGGTAATAACAAGGCAATAACCATGAACCTACACCTAATCCTAACCCCTGTAATTACCTCATATTACCCAGTATTTTCATGTACTGTAAAATAAAGAGCATCTGTTATTTCTAATAGTATTTTATATATTATGATAGCATTTGTTAACATTTTTTTATATTTAAGTTTCTTAATTTTGTTAGGTGCTTGACTTTTTTTTTTTTTTTTCATCTGTTTAATTTAATTTCAGATTCATTCTGGGTGAATGATTCCCACCATATAGTTACTTGTTATTTTATGTATTGCATTTTTTTAAATCATTCACATTCATTGCTAAGCTGTGGTCAGGATAACAAAAGTCTATTAAAAATACACATACTGAGAGCATTCACAAATAAAGCCATCATTTAGCTGTAATCGGGCATGAATTAAACCATGTACTAAAACTAATAATATAGACTATACTGAAGATATACATTTTACAGCCATTCCCCCAAATAATGTCTGTCATTTTTACTGGTATTGAGGGGATTTCTTCTGCCCCAATGTCAGCCACCACACCCAAGTACCCATCTCATCTCATCCTCTCGTCTCCTTTTTCTAGTTTAGTTCATCATTTCCTTCAACTGTCATCCTCTCACCTGTTAAACACACACACACACACACTTTTTCCTCCATCACTCTGCATATTTTTCACTTTACTCAGTAATTCACTCTCCTGTCTGTCAGCGCTGTGCCTCTCCTCACCTCTCCTTTCCCTCTATCGCTCGCTGTTTCTCTGTTTATCTCTTTCTCTCTAACACCTCACTTTCTATTAATTAAGTCCTGAGGGGAGGGGAATACTTCCTGTCAGACACTTTGTACATATGTTTGGCCTACCAAATCGATCTGTGCTTTCACTGCTGAAAATAACTGAAGTAAAAAATACACAAAAGTGCCAAAATAGAGTGCAGCTTCCCAAGAAGCAGAAATATTCTTGCTTAATAGAGGGGAGGAACTCGGTCTGTGTAGAAACACCACACTACACAACATTATGGTGACTACATCTTAGAATATAGCAGGAAGCAGAGTATTGAAATAGGACCAATGAATAATTCAGACACAGCAAGTATTGAAGAAATGAGAACCAAAGTGTAGCTCTACATGATTATTTACAGCACCATTCAACCCACTGCAATGCAGTCATGAATTACTAAACTCAGAGTCAGAATTATATTTGGTGAGTGTGTTCCAATGCAAAAAGATAATAGGTTAATGACAACAACAACAACAAAAATTAAAGGGACACTGGAATGGGGAAAATGAGATGAGATTGAAAAATAAACATTTAAAAGCTTTTCCGTACACTTGCAAAACTATTGAATTCTCACAAAAATGTCTGTGATCGAACTCAAAACTGGTGATGGGAATAATATGAGATGAGAATAAAAACTAAATTTCAATGTGTGAAAGCAATGTTTATCAGGGAAAGCTATACTTTTGCGAGAGAACAAAAAGAAGCATTGAGATAATAATAATATAAATGTTCCCTCCCATTTCATATTTCTGCCATCACCATCCCCTTAGGGGCTCCATTGGTTTCATGACTCCAAACATGTCAAGTGGTATAAAAACTTTATATAACCACATTTTAGAGAAGAAGAAAAAAATCCATACACCTGGAATGCTTCTGTATGTTGGTTGTACAAGTTCAAGAATGTAAGACTTTTTTTTATAAAATATTACATTCTCTAGACCAGACAGTTACACTGTCAAGACTTTTAAGTCCCGCAAAACTTATTTTTTTCTCAAATTCATAAATTGAACAAACATGCATCATAAAACATGTCATCTTAAAGTAAGATCAAATGATTAAATAGATCTAGACAAAACAACGAGCATTCCCTATATATTCAGATTACTGCCAGAGTGTATTATGCAAATCTCATTGTCTAAAGCTAAGACTGGACAAACACACTTATCTATTGCAGACTTCACTTGCTGAAGGCAAAAAGCAAACAGCAAATGATGAACGTTTGGTCTTATTACGAACAGGCACCTGCACATGACTGGCCAATGTAGACAATCTCCATCTCCAGACTTCCTCTGACCCCTGAGGAGGGAAAGAAATGCCCTTATCACAGGGCTTGACCCCAGTCCCGGTCATACTCAGATAGGAGCCCCCCAGAGAAAATCCTCCATGCTCCTGAGGAAACAAACATGCTGCCTATCACAACAGTGGGGCCAGATGATGGCCCCAGGTCCCCTGATCTCATTTGGCCTGGTAAAAAAAAAACATGCTGCTGGTGTGACTCTATCCCATATTAGGGTAACAACCTCAAGATGACCTTGCAGTAGGATGCCCCTTAAGATTCATGCACAAATCGTCCCTGTGTGCATCCAGCTGGTCTTGGTCTTGCTGACCCACACTCACCTCAGTGAAAAACACTGGCTCCATTTACATTCTTCAATATTGAGAGAGGCAAGGACCCCGGGACAAAGGCTCTGTTCCAAACCTCGAGAGCTGCATTGCTGTCAACTGCCCACTGTACATTGGCATTTACTGTACTTTTGTGCTAACTGTATGCTAACTGTCACTGATATTAAACACTTCACATATAAAGCAACACAGAGTCACAGAATTCATACGCTCCTAAAGGCAAAATTCTCCGGAGATTCATCTTACAATTGAGTTTAAAAGTGTTTGGTGCTAGAATGTTGCTAAGCTAACAATGTGATAATCTAATAAACATAAACATTGCATCACATTTTGGGTAACATGATATGTTTTTCTCACTGAGCTCTTCACAGTGAATTAAATGATTCCTTTTCCACATATTAAACATGCTGTCTTAGAATTTGTCCAAAATTAGGTACAGTATCTTAAGGATCATTCTCACAGGATGTGTTCTTGTGACTAGTGTGTATTTAAAAAGGAATATCAGTGTATGTACAGTAAGTGTGTCCCAGACCGATGTCCCAGGCCGAGTCCAACATCTCATGAGAAAATGTATCTATTTTACATGGTGTCAATTTCGTATGAATTTGTATATTTTTGTGGAAGCATAATATATTTTTCAGGATTCTTTGATGAATGAAAATTCAAAAGAACAGCATTTATTTGAAATAGGAATATTTTGTATATTTTTCCATGTTTAATAGAAGTATTAGTTGCTTTCAAAAAAAGCAATAGTCTGCTATTTTTTAATCATTGGTGTATGTAAATGTGTTCTTGGTGGACATTTTTGGCTGTTATACCATGTCCAATCCGATCTATTTCACAAGGTGGTGATTTCGTACATCTTGTATACTGTGATTCGTACAGTAATGTAAGATTTTTTAGAAAAAAATCAAGCATAAAGGTCCACTCCCAACCTCATCCTAACCCCCAAATGCCAGTGGGGACAAGTTGAAAGTACAAGCTGAAAAAATTCATTCAAATTAACCACCAATTCGCCAAAACATACAATTGTTACGAATTGCCATTGAAGTGTGTTGACTACGTCTCACTGTTATTTAGTCATTTCACATCATGAGTAACACATTTTTTGAATCTAAAATAAGTTTGACTTTAAAAACCGCATCTTGAGATGTGCTTGAGATCCATTAGCTCCAAAATCTGTGAATGAACGACTCCTTAGAGGGTAGCATAATTATGCGGCCTACCTTTTGGAACAGCTATTGCATCGAGAGCACACCAAGCAATGATGCTTTAAAATGCTGCTTACATAATATTTTGGAACAGCATTCTGTCTCTAAGCATTAATAAATGTCTTATTAATCCAGACCTATTATTATTTTCTCTGGCTGTAGGGAACGTAGGTTAGGCTTATTGAATTGAATGGTCTATATGCAGATAATAATAATAAGCATACTGTGTAAGCTAAAGTAGAGCATTTCTATTTACACTCGCACTTGTAGAAACTCACACTCAGTATGTAGAAACAATTCACTTTTCACCCATTTGCTATTTATTGCACTGGATCTGAAAGAGGCCAATAAAGCCTATAAAACTTTCTAATATAGAATGTGCAATTATATATTTGTAATCTTTATGCAATGTTGTATGTTAAATTGCTATTGTTTCTCGTTAAATGGAAAGGAACGTCTAGCATGTGGAAAATTAAGGTTCTCTTACGAGAGATACTCTCGTACTGCGTTGTCGTAGCAACGCATTGGGGAAAATCCTTTTCCACGAGAATACTGAAGCAAAAAATTATCCTTAATTTTGTATGAATGTAAAGCGCATTGCCACAGCATAAAGACCTAGGCGAGACAGCTCGCGCGCCTATTGGCTGCTGTGCGGCAAATGCTTAAGCCAATCGAGCGAGCCCAAGAGTGACGTCACACCCAATGAGGGCACTTCGCGCCCTCCTGCGTCACGTCCCGCCGAAACGGGCATGGCTTAGGGCTATATATTTCGCTCACAGGCTTATGAACTCTGATTTTTAATCCTTCAGCGAGGACACCTCATCGCTGATCCGAGCCAAAGAAGCAAGCGCCGTCGATAGAGCACTTCAGCGGGAGAAGTTACGACAAGCTGCTGGCACCGCCGCCTTCGTCGCCTTCCAGCTGCGCGTTCCGGCGCCTATATCCTTTCTCTGCTCCTGTATTGAGTGTGTGTGAGTTCGCCGGCGCGACTCACACTTTTTTCCTAAAAGAGCTGCGTCTTTTTCAAGATGCCTACCTGCGGTTCGTGCAAACGAGCCACACTCAGCGACGGGGACCGCCACGTGATCTGCGTTTCCTGCCTGGGTGAGGAACACGCGGCTATTGCTCTTGCGGATGGCGGCTGCCATCACTGTGAACTACTGCCTCTGGCGACTCTGCGGACTCGCCTGGCGTCGTTCCAGGAGCCCGTGTTCTCCGCTGTTGTGCCGCGCCGTAAAAAGCGCCGTGCACAGCGGAACCCCGAACCTCCGTTAAGCCGCCTAAGTTCGCCGGTGCGCCCGCGAACCGTTTCTCCGGCTTCCTCAGCTTCGATCCCCGACGGACAGCGACCGCAGACTGCCGCCGCTTCCGTCGACGATATCGAGGACGACGTCATCGACGCCATGCTGAGGGACGAGGACTCGTGCTCCGTTTTGGCGTCCGGCAGCGAGGATTGGGCGAGCTCTGCGGACCTCGCGCCACCTGCCTCCACGCCAAAAGGGAAGAGAGCGAGCATCGAGGCGGAGCTCATGCGCGTTCTCACTCAAGCCATGGCGAGCCTTGGCCTTGAGTGGGTTTCGCCCGAGCAGCCCGCCCACAACCGGTTGGATGGCTACTTTCTGCCCGGGGAGAAGTCGACGCCTATCTGCGTGGCGGATCTGAGAAGCGCTACAGACCTGGCTCTTCGCGCTTCGAAGTCTGCGGCTCAAGCCATCGGACGGAGTATGGCGGCGATCACCGTGTCTGAGAGGCACCTCTGGCTAACGCTCTCAGACATGCCTGAGGCGGAACGGACCGCGTTCCTCGACGCCCCGCTCTTCCCTGCTGGCCTCTTCGGGACCTCGGTGAAGGACTTCACCGACAGGTATGCTGAGGTGCAGAAGGCGACCCAGGCGATGAAGCACTTCCTGCCGAAGCGCTCCAACTCAGCAGCAGGCCGTGCGAAACCGCCTGCTCAGAGTTCACAGCCCAGACCGCCGCCCAGCTCCTCATCTCAACGCCGCCAGACGCAGAGCTCGAGACCGCGCTCTCGCTCTTCCGGTCGCCGCCCCGTGCCGCGCAGGCCGCGACCGTTTCTGTAAAAACGAAACCTGCGTGCAGGCGCTCCGCTCCGGCGAGCGATGCTATAAAGGTGGTAAACGTGCCCGGTCCCCAGTGCCCACGTCCCCACACAAGCATCACGGTTCCTACAGAGCCCGTCCAGCCCTCCCTCTCCCGCCTAAACGCTGTCGAGCACGCTTTTCACTCAGCCCCTAGCTACACGTGCAGATGCATGGGAGAAGCTTCCCAGGGTCTCAAAATGGGTGATAAACATCATAAAAGAAGGCTATTCGCTGCAGTTTCGCCGACGCCCTCGCCGCCACAAGGTGCGCGTCGAGACTTCGGTAGATTCGAATGTAGCACATCTACTTCGAGCCGAAATTCAGAAACTCCTGAGAAAAGGGGCTATCGAACCTTTATCTCAGGCTCAGAGCGAAGGGGGGCTTTACAGCAGATACTTCCTGGTACCCAAAAAAGATGTGGGTCTCAGACCCATACTAGATCTGAGGCAACTGAACAGACCGCTTGTGAAACGCCAGTTCAGAATGCTAACGACCAGAAAAATCCTCGCGCATGTTCGCCAGGGAGACTGGTTCGTGTCAGTGGATCTGAAGGACGCGTAATTTCAAATACAGATTGCGTCACGTCACAGGCGATTTTTGAGATTCGCCTTCGAGGGCCAGGCATACCAATACAAAGTCCTGCCGTTCGGCTTGTCTCTAGCACCCCGTACATTTACGAAGTGCATGGACGCAGCACTCGCTCCCCTCAAACTGCAGGGTGTTCGAGTGCTGAACTATTTGGACGATTGGCTCATTCTAGCCCAATCTCATTCAGAGATAGTGGCGCACAGAGCCCTGCTGCTGAGTCACCTCGAGAATCTCGGTCTCACAGTAAACTGGGAAAAGAGTTCGCTATCCCCCAAACAGAATATTTCTTTTCTGGGACTGGAACTGAACTCGCTGTCCATGACAGCGCAGCTGTCACAACAGCGCGCGCTACGTATTCAGCGCACGGTCAGCTCATTCCACTGCGGCGCTGTACTCCCTCTAAAGAGTTTTCAAAAGATGCTAGGTCTGATGGCCTCAGCATCATCAGTACTCCAGCTGGGCCTGCTACGCACGCGCCCACTGCAGATCTGGCTCAAAGGGAGGGTGCCATGCAGAGCATGGGCCACCGGTCGGCTTTGCCTCAAGGTCAATCAAGCTTGCGTTGCAGCTCTGAAACCTTGGAAGTCAAAAGACTGGTACCTGTCAGGTGTAAGCCTGGGGACTTCCTCGAGTCTTAGGGTGGTGTCTACGGACGCATCCAACGCAGGATGGGGAGCGCTGCTCGAGGGCAGACCGCTGTTTGGCCTTTGGTCAGAGCGAGAAAAGCTCTTCCACATAAACTGCCTCGAGATGTTAGCAGTGTGCAAAGCACTCACTCGCTTTCGTCCCCTAATTATGGGCTGCCATGTACTGATACGCTCAGACAGCATGTCGGTCGTATCATACATAAATCGCCAGGGCGGCCTCAGGTCCCTGTCGTTGTACAGGCTGACCGAACGCCTTCTGATATGGGCGCGCTGCAACCTCCTTTCACTAAGGGCGGCGCACGTGCCGGGGTTCCTGAATGTTGGACCAGATGTACTGTCCAGATCTGACGAAGGACCTTCGCCTGGACCCGATGACAACGCAGTGCTGAAGTGCCAACTAGTCTCTCCCTATGGAGGATCCCTTCACCACTCTACAGATAAAGCGTTGTTGGGATAATTTCGGTTTCGCGTATCTACCCCGAAGTGATAAAATTCTGTCTAAAATGTTCAAGGCCAGACAAGTAGTTTGTATAGGCTTGGTTTGAAGAGAATTACAAACATGCGCACATATATTAAAATGCGCATAACTATAGAATTAATTCTCTATGCGCACGTAAGCGCCATCAGCGTTTCTCACAGGTTCACGTTTAAAGTCTGTGTAGAGAGAATGGTGTCGTCTTAGCGGCCTCTAATTTAATAACTAATGATCGTTGCGACGGAAGTGAATCAATCTAAACTAACTTTAGCTGGAAAATATCTTTATTTAAGAACCGCTATAAAGCCAAAACAATCTCTGTTACCTTAAATTATCCGTTTATCACTGTAAAGCCGCTTTGAAACAATCTACATTGTTAAAAGCGCTATATAAATGATGACTTGACTTGACCAATAAAGAACCTTTATTTTTAAAAGTGTACAGTCCAGAACCAAACACCTCATCCTTGGAAAAAGTCTGTTCTCAGAATATAGATCATGGGATCGGTCACATGTACAGTAGGGTGTACGTAAAACACCACCTAAATAACATCCTTGAGAACCCCTCTGCCAAGTTAATGAATAATTCATTGATAGATAAAAAGTTTCCTGCTGTGCACATGTATGTAGGTGACATTGGTTCTCACTTTGTCCAGTTGTTTAAACGATCTGACATTGGGTTGGCTCTGCTGATGTGCAGAGGCTGTGTGGCCAATCTGTTGTTGTTTTTGAGGCTGATACGGATTGGGAGGGCCGGCTGTCAGGGGAGACGACCCGGCCACACCAAGGGAGCACCTGCTCTGTTGCCGGGGAAACAGCAGGTGTGGGCTGGAAAGTGGGGGTTGAGTGGGGAGGGTGGTTGGAGATCAGAGTCTCCAGAGAGCCTCTCGGAATGTGGAAGTGAGGGACGTGAGGAAACTACAAACGTCCTGACGGTATCAGTGGCAAGTGGGCCTCCACATCAGGGCCAGCAGACCGTCACTTCTCAAGCACTGCACTGCTGATAACAGGCCAATAATGATGAGGTTCTGGTTTAGAAAGTGTGACAATGTCATTTAAAATATCAGAAACTTCATATGTCCTACAAATTAATTCAATACGCAATCTAAATGTATCCCTATAAAATATATTTATTCATTTAGCAGACACTTATCTGCAGCAAATAATAAAAGCATATACAGGATTAGCATCAAATTGCTAATTGCCGGATAACTAAATTATTTTAATTACAAAACAAACATAAAATCTTTCTTTACGGTTTTGTACTTAAGCTAACTTTCAAATCCAGCAATTTGAATAGTAACATTTAATTTTCAAGAAACTTTTTTTCCAGGATTCGTTGTTGAACAATTGAGTTGAGTACAAGCATTTATTTGAAAAACATATATATTGTATATATATATATATGTATATATAAGACCCAAAACGTTGCATGTCTGTATACTGAAACCCAAATCCTAGTCCACTAACAGCAGCTGTAATGAATCTGTGCTTTACAGAAATCGCTGAGAAAACGTATTGTAAACCAATTTATGCACATGCTTAACAAGGGAACACAGATGAACGAAATCAGTAAGGCATCAAACAAGCAAGAACTGTGAAACTATAGAAACTAATACTGTATGAACATGAACAAAAACATAATTAAACAAAACATAACTCAGACAGCTGCACTGACACGTGACTTTATTAGAGATAGAACTCCGTAAATCAGCTAGATCCCTTATTGGGTTTATAAATAAACCTTTAAAAGGCACTGGTCAAGACATTGCCACAGTGCCTTAATGTCTGGTTCTGAATGCATTGATATTAATAGCGTCATTATGCAGTTCATTCATACAAAAAGATAAATAAAAAATATAATTTACATTTCAGATATTTTAGTGATTTTAAATTCCATTTAAATCACAAATTATGATGGTAAATATTAGCAGACCAAGTGCGGAATCACAGAGCATTTTAACATTTGATGGAAAATGTAAATAGTTCTGGGCAAACTCCCAGATTAATAAAGAGGGGAGAGTGAAAATGAAATACACAAGGGTGATATGTGAAGCTGTTACAATATGTTTTTAAGGAGACTGTAAAACAGAACAATTTTTACCACAGGATAACAGATTATATTTCCCTCTGTATGGACTTTTTCTCTGCATGTGACAATGCTTCAGATGGTTCTGCTACAAATCAGTATGTAGACCCTCTGGATGATTCTCTGTGTGGTTAAATATACCTGACACATGCATAAAAGAATCACCTCAGAGTAAAGCAGAGGGAAAAAATGAATCTATCACACAGCTATATTTAGCACTTATAACACACCGAATAATGGAATCGGGGAGAAGATTCATTACGAGACACATTATGATTTAATCAAACTGCAAAAAATTCTATTCATTACTCTCTGACAAAAGGCTCATTTATTCCTACTGTCTTGTTAGCTGGCAGGCACACAGCGTAAGTGCTTCCGCCAGAGAGGTGATCTGACTGAACACCAGCTTCCTGAAGGTGAAATTCACTGCTGCATATGGTAATGACTTCTGACCAAGGTTCTTCATCTTTGACATTATGCAAAAGGCTTTTTTCCTTTTACTTCTGCGTGTCAAGTCTTGCGAGGTTTGGTTTTAAACTGAGTGTATTTTGAATAAATATAGTGCATTGTTGTTGTTCTCTTGTTTAAATGTCTTTAGCATTTCTGCGAAAGTGTGGTTTTCGTTTGAGAAGAAGCACAGGTGGGTAACACTGACAAAGGAAGAAGAGAAGTGACTACCTTCAGTCCATGTTAGTGGTGTTTACACTAAAGCAGCTGGGTCTCTGTTCAGGCGTGTGTGGCTCGGGTTCCGACTCGCTCCTGCCCGTTTGCCACAGGTTGTCCAGGAGAGGGCACTGACTGGCACAGTGAGGAGCCGGCTCTCATTCAAGTTCTACTTCTTACTGGCGGCCTCACACACACCTCGCACAGAGCAGTTTTAAAGAAAACCCTACATTTATTAAAATAATGAAAAATATTGGGTCGCACTTAATTGTATTACAATTACAGTTTTTTATGCAAGTACAACTTTAAAACATACATGTACACAATAAGTGCATTCTATAAAATGATTAATTCAAGTAAAGACACTGAATATAAAGTAGGTCCAAATATTGCACTGAATAATTTAGTAAAACAAGAGTAATTAGGCTGTTATTTGGGGAAAGACTAAACTATATGCAACTTTTAAAAGGAACAATGAATGAATAAATAAATAACAGTGTTATTTAAAGGGCACCTATTATGGAATTTTGAAATTTACCTTTCATGTAGTGTGTAACATAGATCTAAGTGAACAAAAACATCCTGGAAAGTTTGAAATATGAAAGTGCACCGTATATAAAGTTATTGTCTTTCAAAAGTAAGAGTCGACTCGGAGTCATTTTTATGAATCGTTAGAAGACCGAAGCTTTTTCTCTGACTAGATGACGTCAACTTGTCAAGTTATTTGAATACGATACGCCCACTTATTGCGCTCCAAGGCCAGGAAAAACATCATGGCGACGAGACGCTGTGTCCTGAAGTGCGACTCAAAAGACAACTTTTTTCACAACTATACCACAGAAGTATAGTCCGAGCCTTGTGCTTTGTTCGCGCCATTTTGAAGACGATTGCTTTTTAAATGCAGTCAAACTTGGATTCGCGAGCCGGCTGATATTGAAGGAAGGTTTATTTCTAAGTGTATTTGCATCAGCTTCCTCCTCCGTATCACAACCTGTAATTGTTATTAATAATTGTTGCTTTTATGTTTTATGTAGCATGCTTCATTATTATTTTGATTGTTGTGTAAGCACCGTTTAGCTTCTAGGTCTTCAATGGCAATTGTATTGAGATATGTGAAGTGTTTGTCGTTGTTTTCGGAGTTATCTTAAAGAATAGAATAATACCTCGTAGTAACATAACTGCATTTTTTTTTTTTTTTGTAAAAACTTTATGTTTATGCATCGGGCTAATCCAAACAAAGACTGATTGTGCTTTTACAATATGAACTCTGGGCTATGCTCGCTAACATATTAAATTCTTTATCTTATTTTTAGTTTAGTACAAAGCAGTGGACTATAATCATTATTATAACACGATTTAATTGATAAAAGCATCATTGTACTCCGTGTTAAACAATAAGTATTATCTCTGTAAACACTGCTGGGTCATCTGACCAATCAACGCAGATTAGCGTCGCGCAAAGGAGGGGTTTGGAAAAATGAGTCGTTGAACGAATCATTTGGGAGTCGGTGAGCAAATCAGGTAAAAATAAATGCATATTATACGAAAACAAAAGTGTTTTTTGACATTGCATGCACGTAAAACTGTTGTTGGGGACTCCCTAAACAACATTAGGAACATTTTAAATGTCATAATAGGTGCCCTTTAAATATCATTGATATTATTCATATTTCTAATTAAAAATGTCTAAAACTAAAAGTTTTAGTTATTTTTGCATCAAGTTAAAATAAATTAAAATGAGAAAGAGTTCTACATTTTATTTTATTTCAGTTAACAGGTTTTTTATTCAAGGAATGCAGTTGTTGTTACAGTGTAATTATTAATTTGTTGTAAGTTATATTAATTACTCTATTACTTAAAACAATTTATTGTAGGGTTAGGGCTTGCTTTAGGGTTAGCTGCATGCAGTTACACATCATTTACTGTTGTAAGGACACTGTTATCTTCCATATAACGGCATGTGGTGACCAAATCTGTCAAGCTAAAAAGCTTGAAAAGGCACAATTATCATCTATATATTCAAATTTAAATTTGTGTGTAACAAAATACATTTTGCATCAATGTCAGACCATGGCTTCAGACAACTTGGAGCAAAGCAAATGGACTTCTTGTCCTTTTTGGAGCTTGACAGCTGTGGTCAGCAGTTGCTGTTGCTGTACATCTGTGAAATTTAGATTGAAAAATGTCTCCTTTTGTGTTCGACTGACAAAAATAACGGGATATGAGCTTAAAATGGCATAAAGCTGAGTAAATAATGACAAGGTTTTCATTTCAGAGTGAACTATTCCTGTAAACTATGGATAAAGCTAACTTGGCTCTAACCGATGCTAATGTTTTCCCATTATCCCATCATGCTGGAAGGCAAATCATTGTAAATGTTCCCGTATATGTTCATTAATAAACTTCTGCAACATCCATTAATTCCGAACTTGATCTTTAGCCAAAGCAAATTTGCTTTAGTATCAATATCACATGCTGAAAGCATGCAGTAAAGAGTTAAAGCAGGTCTGCGGCGAGAACAAGGATAAAAAGTGTTCGTGGCCGACTAGGTTTTAGTTTTTACACATTTCAGGGCCCCTGCATATGCCCAGAACCATTTCTCCTACTTCCTGTGGTACCCGTACATGGATGGCTAAGTCAGGAACCGGACCATTAGGTCGCCACTTTGTGGTATGCTTCTGTGGGAGTGTGTTTAAGAAAACGGGGGAGGGAATCATCAGACCCGAGGTCAACGAGACCCTCGGTGCGATTACCAGACGCCCGGGAGCTGCTGCGCACTCCCTCATTCTGATGCACTCTACGGAAAGTAAATAAGATTTAAATAATAATAAATTAGATCATTTAGGAGCCTGCCTTCTCCCGTCAGCCTCAGAGGATTGGGGCCAAATAGGAGAACAGTCGTACCTTCTCTTTTATGTTAATGCGGTCTCTGACTGGCTCAAACGGCCTGGAGAATGGGAAACACATGTCCAGTTCTCCACAGATGGCACAAATTGCTCTTTCATTCGGTGGACATCGGCTCCCTGAGAAAATGCAGTCAGAGCCGGCCCTTGCAATAATAGTTTGAGGGGCTTGTCTGCCCTCAGACACTTAGCGGTAAGGAGCCCGACTCACCTTGGGCCTCTGTATGCACTGCAGTCAAAGCATAGTATGGGGAATCATTTACATGCTCTGCTGTGGGCGTCTCTGCAGACACAAGTGTCCTTCCTGTACACCTCACAAACCAAGGCTTTGTGCGCCTGCTGTTGCTGTTAATGCCATTTTATTGTAAGACTAACCCTGCATCTTAATGTCCATACTATCCATCCTAAACAGTGTGTGAGATAAATAAGTGATAAGTGTGTCCCAAAGCATAGTATGTTGAAAAGAGTATGCCAGAAGTCTCCGGATGGTCTACTATTTCCGCTGGGTTTTCGAAGTGTGGATCCGTGCACACACTCTAAAAAATGCTGGGTTGTTTTAACCCAATTTTGGGTCAAATATGGACAAACCCAGCCGTTGGGTTAAATTTTTGAATTACATTTTTAACCCAACGTTTAGGTTTGTCCATATTTGACCCAAAATTGGGTTGAAACAACCCAGCATTTTTTAGAGTGCACTCTAAAGGCTAATATTGCCCACAACAACGAGTAAAAAGTGTTAAAAAAAACAACAAACATGGCGGATATACGCGACCGACAGTGAGAGGTTTAGATAAAGGTTTGAGTGACTACACTCTAAAAAATGCTAGGTTGTTTCAACACAATTTTGGGTAAAATATGGACAAACCCAAACGTTGGGTTAAAAATGTAATTTAAAAATGTAACCCAACAGATGGGTTTGTCCATATTTGACCCAAAATTGGGTTGAAACCACCCAGCATTTTTTAGAGTGTAATCAAAGTTTAATATATATATGTATGTAATGTAATCCGTGTTATATTTCATCTGCAATAACAATGTGGACTATTAAAAAGATCCGTTTGGCCAATAACTTTTAAACACATCATTATATATTAATATGACGAGAGTTCTCTGCATGAAAGACCCGCGACTGGCAGATCAACGTGCTTCTTCATTTCTCTCCGATACGGTAGGAAATGAAATGGAGGATTTTATCTTTGACATGATGATTGACAGGCCAGTTTACTATGTCAGGATGCGACAGAGAGCAACCGTTAAAGACGCAATTGTATGACGTGATAGCATGTCCCAAAGCTTGTCTACTCTTCTGCTACACACTCAAAAGTATCTACTTTTTCTTCACAAAAAGAGTACATATACGTTTAGGGCGTAGTATAAGTAGGCGAATTGAGACGCTGCATGATACTCCTTGAACGTTTGATCAATACAAGACCCTATAGGGTGCACAGCAATGTTTCCTGTGAGTTGTATGCGGGCCTTCACACACTTTTGATGTTGCTGCCATGCACACCAGAAAGAATTGTCTGCAGAAGTGAACGGACAGCAATTGAGCTAGAGTTTATCCATTGATTTTCAAAAATGGAAATGTTTGTATCTTCTGGATTTCTGTATTGTTTCGCAGTAATAATCTGTAAAAGATCAATTTACTAAGAAGCAAAATATATTTATATACACTACAAGTGTATAAACTTGTCTGTGTATGCATATACACAGTTTTGAGTCTTAAATTTGTTTTGAAGATATTTTACTTGAAAAATTTAAAAAATACTGTTTCTATTATTTTTTACTTTTTAATTTGTTTAACTAAACTAAAATTATAGTTTACAGTGTACTAAGAAAAGAAAAAAACATGCAGTAATATCTCTAGATAACTAACCAGATTAAACAATGATAATCATGGCAGTTGGACTAAATATTTGCAATTTACAGGTTTTTTTATTTATAAAAATATAATAATTTGAGCCATTATTAAACACCAATTATGAGAAATTATCAGGAGGTACTGTGTAAAATGAAACACTCTCTAAGGGTCTACCAAAATACGATAAAGAACGTAATAAAGAAATGAACTATTCTGCATTAGATGGTGATTAATATGTATAATTCGTGTGTAAAGCTTGTCTCAGTGGTGCAGTCTGTTTACTCCAGTGGCTGAAGGGGCTGCCCAACAGTAATAGGTTTCAGCAAGAACAAAAATGTTAGGTGAACATTTGATTATTATAATTTTTTATCAGCACCAGTGCTAATATTGTAAATGACCAGGGCATCATGCACAACTGTCTATAAAAATGCTTAGTTGCTTTATTGACTTTCTTTACATTAAAAGTATAATATAAATGAGAGTGAGGATAAAATAAAACTAATTTGACAAGAGTTTTACTTTTGCATTAAATCATGAGAACGTTTTAGTGCAGTGTGCATCCAGACTCATAAATACTCATGACAAAAGGGCCTGCATGTGAATGCTCTAAATAAAAGTGCTTTCACCTAGTGAAGTAATGTGTTTAAATCAGGCCCACGAGAGTGTCCCATTTGTCTGTTGGAATGCTTTATGAGCAAGCTTTTTGAAGTGATTGTGTTAAACACTTCGATTTGTGAGGTACTTGTCTATTACTAACAATCATTCCCAGATGTGTTATTTTAATTAAATATATAGATTAGTTTAATTGTTTCATATACTGCCTGTGCTGTGTGTTATTTATCTTGCACACGCAGCACAGTTCAATTCACTCTCTGTAATTAAAAGATTCCCTGGAAAATATCCAGACTTAAACGGTTGGGTTTGCAGGAGAATGGCAGCTATGTGGCACTCTCTTAATTCCCCCAATTCTTGAGTAATTAATTTTAAAACAATAATTCTTAATTATAACAGTCTTAATGTCTGTGTGATATTTTGTTTCGTTTGGGTCAAAGTTAATTTATTAGAATTCATTGAATTGCATGAGGAATACCGGTAACAGAACATATAGTTCTGGTCCTGAATACTGATGCATCACTTTGAGACCAACTAGATTAAATGTCACAAGTCTATTTCATCTAGTGGAAAGATTACATTAAAGAATTTGCTTAAAATAAATAATGTTTTTCTGAAAATTCATGTGCTTAATATTTTATATGACAAGCAATAAGACATATGAGGGTATCAAATGTGAAGTGAACTGTACATACAGTCATACTAACTAAAGGGGTTGAAGGCTAACAACGCCACTACAGTATAGTCATATCCTTTTATATCTTACTGCTTGAAATTAGAATAAAACAGGATTTTCCATTATATGTCTATAACAGTATTTCTCAAACCTGTCCTAGGGACTCCCTACCTGTACATATGTCCCCCGGAGACACCCGATTCAAGTATTGCCGTCTCCATAAATGCCAAGTGACTAATACTCAAACGCAAACAACATCACGACAACGATCCAAAAAATTCATGAACATCAAGTGAAAAACAGCCTCTTGTTTCTTTTAGCAAGCTGTTGTGGTTAGGATATCTACAGTACCAGTCGCTGAATCATGCTAACCAGTCCAACATTGGTTTCCCCCTCCCCTGGATTGTATAAGTCAATATTTGAATGACAACTACAAGGCAGTCAGTGAGTGCTGTTTACTTAACGCCTGACAGATTTTGAGCATGGCCTGATCATTCCTCCTGAGGCTGAAATCCAATCTAATTGTGAGAACAACAGTGGGATACACTATTTAACAACTACATGTGTAACCGATTTCATCCTCAAGAATCCCATGATATAGGAAATGCATAACTTATTCTTGGCTCATATTTCCTTTGGATTCATTCTGAGTGAAATAATAACAGAATGGCTGAACATGCTAATTGGATAGCATTTCACCCATAATACCACCCAGAGCTATTAGATGTTTTAGTTCACAGAAGCAAATCAAGTAAGACGTTTCTCCTGACTTCGGCAAAGCCTTCGGAGACTAAAATGAGAACGAAGTTTGGCCAAAGGCTGAACAGGACAGGGCTTTTGAGAGGTTTAAGTATGTCTTAACTTGTATGTCTTATATTCATTTCCTTTCTCTCTTCAAGCCCATGTGTCACACCGCTTTTTTTCTTCTTTTTTTTAGGAGAGCCTTGTTAGCAGTAATTAACAGCAGTGGGTTCCATTGTACACCCAAGTAATTTCCGCTACTAAATACCACTGCGGCTGCCTTGAGCTTTTCATTCCAGCCCATGCCTTCCAAAAGCTCCCTCAAGTTGGTGAATTTTCCCATGATAGCACTGTGGGTTGTGGCAGGATGGGGCTGGGGCAATACACAGTGTGTCAACGTGGGGCTGAACCACAGGGTCAGGCCCAACCAAAGGCTTTCACAAACAGGGGCCTGAACTCTATTACAAATGCAAATCCAAGCTCTAAGTAATAATTGTTTTAAGGGTACAATGGAGCTAACGGATTTACCAAGCCCCTCTCCAAAGGTCCCTCTTCTTTCTCTCTCTCTCTCTCGCTCTTGCTCTCTCTGTCTCGCACCTTAGGTTTCCCTCCTTTGCCAACTCATAGGTCTCTTTTTGTCTGTCTAACCAAAATTCTGCAGCCTCCCCCCATTGTTCAGGCACTTTCGCTGATTTCCTTCCCTGCCAGCATCTGACAATAGCCTTATATGAACAACTTTGTTACCACCATTGTCTGTATATCAGAGTAATGTTGCAGCATTTTGGTCCTGGTTGGAAGAATAAAACCTTACAACACACATTGCCAAAAGAATTGTCGGATTTACATCTCATTTCAGTCGATTTTTTACTTGATACTGAAAGCCTCTTGTCACAAAAGCTGTTCTGAAAAATAGGGGCCAATTTAGATGCTCAGTAACAGCTTAATATAGCCCACCGGATACAGCCATTTCATCTTCAAAAAAATGGAAGCATTTAGTACTACGCTCACAGCTTTAATTAGAGGTGGTTCCCTTCATTATTTAACATGTACAAAAAGCCCACACAAAAGCCTTGCAAGCTGACCTACAAAATGGTGGTCAAGGCATGCTATTATTTGTCTAATGAAAGAAGTGAATGTCCTTTAAATGGGTGGGTGAGGAGTTCAACAGGCTTGGTAGTCAAGGGCTAAGATAGTTGTGGTTGGACATGTCTCTATTGAACTGCATGGTACGGCTCAGTGGCTATGAACTGGACAGATGCCCATACATCTATAGTCTAAACAGGTCACCACCAATGCACCTCAACAAGAGTCTATTTATTCAATCTCTAGTGCATTTAAATGCATAAGACCAAAGCTTTCCAAAAGATCACACTTGAGAACATACAGTACAAGTGAATTTCAAGAATCTAATGCAGTAATGTTAAAGGTTGAGCAGCATAACCTCTCAACGAGACATTTTTAAAGAAAAAGTGAAAGCAATTTCATCCCACATACAGAGACACTGGGTTAGGTCCTGCTCTCCACACTTTCAGAATTCAATGAACATGTTATACAGCTCTCTTTCTTAAGTACTACAAAGCAGAAGGGTATCAATGAGCCTGAGCTATGGGGAGGCCCAGCCTGTTGAGAAACGTACAGCCAGGGCAGAAGCAGCCATGTCTTTTTAATGATCGCGCTTGAGCACACACGAGCCACCCACCATCTACTGACTACTGAACTGTCACCTCCAGACCTCTATCTTGATTTAGCTAATGAACAAGCACCTCAAAACTTACCACCCTACTTTTCTAGCTCACTGACTCCCATCTGCTGCAACCTTCACAAACCTTAAGATCAAGACTCAAAGCATTGTTTGTTTTTGTTAAATGCAAACTGGTTTGAGATTCTCTGGGGTCCATTTTGTGCCACATGCAGCTTTGTTTTTTTCCTCTTCTCTTTCCTCACATTGAAAATAGGGCCAGTCCCAAGAGAGGGTAGATGGGCTGGGCTGGACTATCTTAGTCACACAGAGGGTCAAGTTATGGGTCTTACGTCTTGCTGTTTCCTAAAGAGATGGGTGTTTTCATGAAGCAGAATTTACATAGATTGTGGGTCATTCACAGCAGTTCTGCTTGTTTTCTGAGAAATAGTTGTTTGGGTGCCTGGTTTGCTTTGGCAGGAACTGATTATCTACTGCCTTAGCGGCCTTACAAAAGACCTGTGCCTTTAAAACTGGAAAGTTTAATTGAAAAATGAAAATCTCAGAGGAAGGTTGTACATTTAAAAAATTTTGTAATGAGCCTTACGCACAAAGTACACTTAAGTACAATAGTTTGATGTTGTTCTGTCTCATCTGTCACACCATATGTGCAGTTATAAAAAAAATTAATAAAAATCCAGTGCGGGTACAGTATGCACATACTATGATGATAATGAATTTTAAATACTGCACACTGTATGCATACTCTAGCATACACATAAAAAGCTAAGTATACTTGGGGCTTTATAATACAATGGAGTTCTGAGTTTCATTTAAAGAAATACTTTACCTAATTTTGTGATGTCTTTCCAGATCTGAATGACTGACTTTTTTCCATGGAACACAAATGTATTTAATTATATGGACAAAACATTCTTTAAAATATCTTATTTTGTGTTCCACAAAAAAAAGCAAGTCGTACAAGTGAGTCTATAAGTATTAATGTTCTCTTCTTAAAAATTCAGAGAAATAAAAAAAGACTTGTTTCACACTTGTTAAGACACAAATTAGACAACAGTCATAGTTAGAGTATAGAACTATAACACAATGTGCTTTCATAATAAACGTTCAAGTTTTGAGAGTTTTTGATTGGAAAAACTGTTTGAGATTTTGAGATTTCTTCTCAAACTTTACAGGAGTCCCACAAACTGAAGTCTCCGTTTGCTTTCATTTTCATCTCTGTTCTGTTCGAGGAGAAATAGTTGAGATGTACAGAAGAGTTTTTGAGATTGGTGTTCTGTGAGATTCCTCCCTTTAAAATGAACTGTCCTGGGTGTATTAAATATTGGAGAAATGTCAACCGGATTATTTTCTAATTATTTTTACACTTACTGTGTAGCACCAGCAACCCTTGATTATGCAAATTGTATGGAGTTGTAAATGTTGGGCAGTTTGTTTAGGCAACGCACATTCCAGTGTTTAACCCCATTTAATGGTCCATTATGACTACAAACTCCACACCAAGAGTCCAGGTTTTTTTTCTGCACGACCAACCCTGTATCCTGATATAAATCTGTTTGTAATTTGGGTCACCCCAAGCAGCAGAAGTGATTCTGCGTTCTGTGGCCTTTCATTCTATTGAGCAAGAGCTGTAACTAATGGATGACTGGCTCTGTGATTAACTCAGTCAAAAGTATGTGGCTTGAATTCAACAAGATTCTTCTGGTTTTTACAGGTTTGTTTTGTTAAAATAAGAGAAGAATTAGTAAGTCCTACAATGATCCCAATTCTTGCCAACAACTATAATTTAGAGTTACTGGAGAAGGATTTATTTATAGTGTGACATTTTTGTACTATTTGTGGCTGCTTACAAACAATTTGACAAATTATGACGTTAATCTTGATATGGGTATGCTTCTATCACAGAAAATGGCTGTATTGTTACTTCTTTACAATGATAGTTGATGACAGTGTGAAAATTTATTTCCATAAACAACAAATACAAACTCTGATTTGCCTCACTGAGCACATCAAGTCAAGTTACTTGTTCCCCCTTATGAATGAAGTGTGTAGGTCCCAAGAGAGTCTGATGTCTTATATTGGTTTACCAATAACCAAACAGTGACACCAGACTTCTCACAAATAGCACTGGTTGGTAGTAAAGTCCTCTCTGGTTGGGGTTTGAGTTTCCTGCACTCTATATTTCTGAAATATATAACTTGGACACAGTCACCTCTGATAACAGACAACTCTAAATTGTAATGTAGAAACATGCATTTTCTGTAAAGCTGCTTTGAAACTATATGTATTATGAAAAGTGCTAAACAAATAAATGTGAATTGAATTGAATTTATAAAGTGGGAAAGATATTTCCTTTCAGATTACTTGTATATTATATAGCTACCATCTGTAGCTTAGTTTTTTTTTAACATTTTTCCCCTATATGTTTTGTCATACAAAACGGTCACATGTAATGAGACCAACTTAAATTGCTTCTCTGCAACAATAACATAATCCAACCATAATATTTGTTTGGGCACATAGGCATGTAATGGAGGATTTGACTGACAGTTGGAGACCTTAATTAATTTCCTGACACAAATCAGATGGAAGTATCTCACGGTTTTCTATAGGTTTTTTTTTTTTTTTTTAAAGGTTCAAAAACCTGAACTCTGTTGTAAGTTCTTGCAGAGAAGGTAAAAGTTAAAAAAAGTAGATGATTGTGTTAAGATTACTTGTTTTGTATATTTTTGTAATAATTTATAGATTTACTTATTTTATAATTCACTAAAACAGCAGTTGTATTTAAAAGAACTTTACCCAGTTGTTGTGTGTGCCAAGCATTTAAGTATCTCATTGTTTAGCTTAGCAACATGCCAATGGCAAACTCTATTCACATCAAATGTAAAACAATTCTTCCTTGTGCTTCATGTGAGGAACACTAGTTGTGTGATGACACATAATTCCTGCCTAAGCAGAGTGTCTAAATCGGTCACTTTAAGTTCTCTCTCAGTTAAGAAGTTGTCTGTAGACAACAATGCACTTCATTAGTTTTGAACCACAGCCTATTACGGTTTCATCTCATAACATCATAATGTTTTTTGCACCTAATTTTCCCCAAACATTTAGTTCAGCTTGTGGAAACACGTGAAAAGTGGTTTACTTTATTGGGTGAAACTCGACAGAGAAGTTCACCGCAGTTTCTATGAACTTGCTTGCCCGCTCACTTTGGCCCAACATACGGTTCTTTATGTGTGAAACACTGTCTGCTATTGTTAGCCTCCAGTTCCCACTGTGGTCTCGCCAGATTGGAGCTCCAAGCTTTGCCTGACAACATGGTGTAAAATCCTATTTGCATTGTATTTGTCCGTGGAATCGTCAAGCCTGTGAGCTGTAGAATCACCCACTACTCCCCTGCCAAGCCCTTCATCTTCAGCACCTCTCTCTCTTTCCTTCACACACTCTCTTTCTCACTCTCCCTCTCTCAGACCACCACCCACCGTCCTTAATCAACACTCTGAAGACACTCTCTTCACAAGTGCTCACATAAGTAATAAAGGAGACCAGACATTGCATGATGATTGCATCACTCAACTTAGCTGCAAAAGCGCTCAACCTATCTTAGTCGTATAGCATAAACTAGAAAATAAAACCTATAGGAGAAATCTATAGAATAAACTTGTACAGTGGGTCTTAATGGATTTTGCCTTAGGTACAATATGTACGATTTTTGTAATAAAATATCCAAAAATCACTTTGTAATTGTGTACTTACAATTTTCCAAAAGTTCCCAAAGATTTCAGAGAAATTCCAATTTTAAATAATGGCTCGTCCCTGATCATTGTCGCCTGTCAATGACGTAATATCCACGTTATCCCTGGTTTCCGCACACGGCTAACTTCGACTTGACAGACACGCCGCTCTTGCATGTACTTTATTAGACAGGTGAGCAAATGTACATAACATGAAGAAATGTTAGAATATGATCAGTATGTTATTCTAATGTTGATCTAGCTTACTGCTAGTCTCATACAGCCAACAAACTAACACATAGAATAACATTATTAATTTCAACACACTCAAATGCAGTTTAGTATGATAGTAGACCACGTGAAACAGCGCTGCGTTACCTTTAATTCGTCAAATAAACTGACCTGTGTGAGTAGTAATTCTGCACTTGCGGGTAGTTCGGTAGAATGAAATGTCTTTATTCCTTTATATCTGCAGGACTCATGTTAAAAATGATATGTTAAAAACATCAATGTATTCACTTATCCATAAACATCATTATATCCATCAGCATGACGACAAGTTCCATTATTCCGCTTATGCGTCATCAACCCAATCTTTGTTATTGTAAGAGGTTAGCGACCCCTAAAGGCGAAAAAATTACATATTGTTGCTTTCATGTTTTATAAATATTAGGACATCCAATGGCGACCCACTACCAACAAAACTATAGTAAAATAAATTGTCCTTAAATTCAATTATTTTAAGCCTAAAAATATTGGGATTTTTTTTTTAAAATGTCAATAATATTTATTTGCAACAGTATGCAAAATTCATATTCACATTCTAAAAGTCTCTTTAATTTAATTATAACAGTTGTAGAGACAAATATTTATTTCTATATTGTGACATACATCTGGGTGAAACTGTAAAAATATATAAGACAGAGACTTGGTTCTATCCACCGGTTTTTGATTGGACGAGGCAGATTTGAATGCAATCTTGTAGTCAATGGTAAGAAAGTGACAGGGTTTAACTGACTAAATGATTGCAGAATTCCGTCGTACATAACCAGAAAGAAGTCTATTAGAAAATCAAGTTATACAACATAACATGTAGTTTGATTTATCCCACAACCCTGTTTTTCTCACACCTGATCTCATGAGACAAAGTTATTATTTCATAGTGATTTCATATGAATTCGTATGATGTGATTTTTAGAAAACATAAGCGTGAGGGTCCATCCCTAAACCCACTGACGTAAACAGATCATACAAAAATGTACAAATGAGACTGTATAAATTCAAATGAATTAACCATCAAAAATAGTAATGAATTGCCATGAGAGTGTGTTTTGCGGAGTCACACATTGAGGACCTCTGACCTAGTAACCAACTCCAATCCCAATAGAGAGAAGTTACCCCTGAACTCATGTCTTGCAACCTACTGGATTGACAGAAGCTAAAATGGGGGAATTGAAACGTCCCCTTTGAAGTATCTAACACAGTGGCCATCATGACGTGATCTTCTTTCATAGTCCCTTGCCTGGGGAAAAGACTGGGCCAGCCTGCATCATAGAGAACTCTATAGGGACCTGCAGGAAAACAAGCATCAACCCTTCTCTTTCACAGCATCCTATAAGCTTCACTGAAGCCGAGCTAGTACAAATCATTTGTTTTCCTTCAAGCTTGCTACCATTAGTCTCAATTCTGAGTCAAACTTTTCAAATTAATCAGTATTTCTAACAATAGCTTACTGACTCCAAACATGTGGATTAATAGCAAAAGGCATGTATTAATATTCATACTCTGGGATACTGGGGAAATAAAGGCTTATTTATTGTGCACTCAAACTTTAGCAGCAACAAAAAAACAACCAAGTGGCACCATTTGTCTACTGTCCCTATACAGCTCTGACAGCTGTGTGTAACAGTGCTCCATCTCATGTCTTCATCGGAGTCTCTCTGGAAAAAAAGAGCAGTGGCCCCCACCCTGGGCTGCCAGTGAAAACAAATCGTCACGGTGATCAGGCTTGCCAGTTACCCACTGTGGGTGGGGATTGGGATATAATAGGGGTGAGTAATGAAAGGCGACAGAGAATTCGAGTGCCGGGGCCGAGTTGTTCCAGCAGCGCCCCAGAGAGCAGGTGCGTGAGGATAATGCCGCTAAAACCAGCGTCCGTAACTCAACGCAGGGCATGGGGAACTAATGAGGGGTCGGACCGATAATTGAGATGCCATATTAGTCGTTGAATATCAGCTCAGACGTCAAGGTGTACAGTGAGCTCAGCCCCTTCCTATCCAGATGCGTCTCTGTGAGGAAGAGCCATTTTTCACCCATCTCATTACTCTACGTTTACAGCCCCCTGCTCAATGTTTTACGGCGTACAGTAAACCCCGGCATAAACGTACGCCAGCCTTTCTATTAGGCTTTATTGAGGGAGGATCACTCCAACAAGAGTCTTTTATTTACTGCTTTACTTCACAACGTCAAGCTCAGGCCCTGGAGATTTGGAGGACTTTGTTGGAGATTGAGGCAATTCATGTCGTCAACACTCCTCTTTTGTTCTTTCTACCACTCCATTGTTTTTCTCCCTGCTGAATTATCCTTTAATGTTCACATTACCATCCTCAGATTCATGTTCCCTGTTTGTCTAGAAATGATTCATCATGGAAAGCTGAATCAGGGATAAGGTGTTTAGCTCCTAATGGACAGAGGCACAAAATCTATACACAATAACATTGGACAAATGTGGTATACCTTAAAGGAAAAGTGCACCTAAATACATAAATAAGCACACTTTAGCATACTTTTAAAAAAGAGAGTGCTTATTATGGAAATAATATACTTTAAAAGAATATAAGAAGTAAAAAAATGAATGTTTTTTAACACATAACTGCATGTTCATTTTAAAATAATTGAAAATGTATTATTTAAATTTGCATTAAATACATTTAGCTAAACTTATATGCATTTGACTCACTAATATGAATGTAATTTCATAATTATTTCTGTCCTTGAAATATTGTTAATGTTCTGCCGAATGTACTGACAAGATTTCATATTAAACTAAAATATACTTTAATGTCTATTGAATTTGCATGACATATATTTAAATATATTTGCAATTACATATTTAACTATGAAGTTGCAATTTAGTACATTTAAAATATGTTACCTTTAAATGTAATATAAAATAACACACTACAGCTAATATTATAATCAACTTTACATGTGCATTAGTACGTTAGTATACACATCAAAATGTCTGTACTTCTTTAAAGCTTGACCAAATAACAATAAATGACCAAAAAAATGATTTAAAATCTACTTTAAAGTAAAACATTAAAAGGTGCACTTAAGCGTGTCATGAAAGTCTACTCACTTTAGGTATACTTAAGTGGCCTTTGGTCTCAATGTATTTTTATATACT
This sequence comes from Phoxinus phoxinus, assembly GCF_949152265.1. Taxonomy (NCBI): domain Eukaryota; kingdom Metazoa; phylum Chordata; class Actinopteri; order Cypriniformes; family Leuciscidae; genus Phoxinus; species Phoxinus phoxinus. Next base: position 11,273,933 of record NC_136882.1, on the reverse strand, counting down.
TTTAAGATTTGAAGTACTGTACACTACAAGTGCACATTCAATACAATCTTTTCACATGGCTATGTTGCATTCATTGACATTATAATATTGACTCAAACTTATACCATTCCAACATATATATAGCCTAATGGCTCAAGTCGACTTGAAATATAACGTGTAAGTCATATGGAATACTTTTATGAATCTTTTACAGTGTTATTCGAAAAATAAGCTGGCAGGAGAGAGGAACCATGGATCTAAATTATGTTTTGATGTTAAAATATTAAGAACTGGATCACGCAATGATTACTGTTGGATTTAACACACCCCACATAAGTGAAGATAAGGAGAGACTAAATAAACAGGCACCTGAGTCTCCAGCAGATCACAGGAGGAGGAACAGATGGATTGCGTGATGCTGTGAAATATGAAGAGAGCGTGCCAGAACTAAGCAGAGTACTTTATCAAACAGTAATCCACAGCTTGTAAAATAATAGAAGAACTCAGACGATATTTTTCAACCTTAGTCAGTACATTTAGACGTGAATACATAACAGCAATGTCAGATACAGGCAAAGGTGATAAACAGTCATCTGGGGCGTTCTCTGGGGCAGCACCCCAAAATAAATTGCATTGATTTATGGCCGTAGCCAACTATGAGGTCATAGAGGTCCGGACCTCGGAAAATTTTAAGTTCTCTCATTGACTAATTAGTCATTTAAAACTCCTTCTAAGAGTGACTGCATGTATATTTCATTTTAAACAGTTTGCTAGATTGTTTAATGTCTGTGGTGTGAAAATGATGGATAGCGATTCATGTCACTGACTGAGTGAACGGGGCTTGAGTGAGAGTCGTTTTTTCCACTTAGCATGACACTTTAAGTTGATAAAATGAGACATTGCAGGTTAAGGTTAGCTATATCGGTTATATCGGTTATCGCTGCACTTAAACTGACAGTATTCAGAAAAGGACCATAAACTGGCGGGTTATTGCTGACAGAATGCCACATTCGGGAAGACAAATGCAATGATAATCTTGATATTATCTGTAAGAAACGAATGTATACAGTAAGTAGGTTCCAGAATAAAATATCCAAACACTGACCAAGAAGGCGGCTATTTAATTTGGTTAAGAAGTTAACCTTTCACAAAGTCATGATAAAAACATTAATAAGAGCACAGGCGATGTTCTTATCTTATCATTCATATAGAAATGCTTATTATTAAGTATTGTTGCATGAATAGTATACAAATAAAACAACTACCTAGCCTATAGTAAAGCATTAATACATTGTGATGCAATAAATATGGTCTAACTTAACAATGACGCCCCCGCCCCCCACACCCACAGACAGAACAGAGATTACATGTCTGTAAATTGTAAAACATGATCTTAAATAAAACATCTTTCATAAATGTCGCTCTTTTCAAGTTTGTATAAAGTGCATATATAATGAGTTAGATTTGTAGGTGTTATTATGGCTCAAATATTTGATCCAAATAGAGACATTTTGAACTATACTGACAACCCCATTAGTGAAGCAGCTCACAAAAAAATTCAACATCTGAATGATTTTCATACCTGCTGAGAAGGTACAACACAAAATACCACAGGCATTTCCCCCCGAGGTGCAAAATGTCAGATGCAAAGATTTCATTTTCCTCCATTCAGCTAAAAAGACAAATTTAAAGGCCAATAGATACTGAAATGATACATATATCATCTAAATGCCTCTAAAGAATAAGAAATGTTCCGTGTTTAAATAATAATATTTAAAAATAATAGTAGAAATTCATACGATTCAATAAATGAACTACCATTATCCATTTAATCATGTTATGAAAAAGGGATGGTTTACTCAAAAACTAAAATACTGTCATCATTTACTCACTCTCGTGTTGTTTCAAACCCGAAGGTCTTTATTTCTTCCATGGACACAAAAGGTGAATTATTTGGTAAATATTGTGTTACTCCTTTTCATGTAATGAAAGTGGGCTTGCGAGCTGCCAAATCACAAAAAGCACTATCAATGAACAATTCAACTGGTCCATGTGACCACTGTGTAATATTCAAGATTTCTGAAATTATACAACAGCTTTGAGTGTGGAACAGTAAACTATTAAAGGGGTGGTATAATGCCCTTTTCACAAGATGTAAAATACATCTCTGATGTTCCTAGTGTGTAGTGTGAGTGTGTAGGTGAAATTTTAGCTCAATATACCCCACGGATATTTTTATATAGCATGTTAAAATTGTCCATTTTTGAGGGTGAGCAAAATACGCACCGTTTTGTGTCGGTTCCTTTAAATGCAAATGAGCTGCTGCTCCCGGCACAGAGGGCGGAGTTTCAACAGCTTGCACTCACACAGACATGCATTGAAAACTTTTAGCCTTTTATGTTCAAACCGGATTCAGAAAATGATGGAGACTCGAGAAGAGGTGACAACATGCATGCAACAGGGCGTTTCTGAATGACTAGTTTATGTAGCTTATGTGTAGTTATCTTCTAGTCATTGATTAGCCTATTCTGTCTTGATAATCTATAAATCGTGTTCCAGGGGCGGGGTTTATGTAAATTCTAGGGTTAGTGATGTCACTAACCCGGGAGGAATGTCGTGTAGTCCCTGCCAACCGTTTGTTGTAGTCCTTAAAAAGCCATTTCCTTAAAAGCAAATATCTCCCTTTGCTTTGAATTTTGAGCATTGTAACTTTGCAGATGTTGTTTATGCTCAAACAGCAACATTACACACTAACTAAATTTAGACAAGTGAAATCATAATCAACCAATCCATTTAATAATTACAATACTAAGGAGAAATAGTCTCTCAGATACGTCAGTTTTTACTGTAGGGCTTTGATGATCAGCCATCTCTACTGTAGATGTTCTTTGAAATGTCAATATGACAAATGAAAACTGTTGTTCTGGACTGTTTGAGCTTCACTGATCTGATGGCTTCATTCTTTAAAATTCCCTTTTTATACTGTAATTGCTATTAAAAAACACTTAGCAATGTAGAGAAAGACAAGGTGCAAAATCACTGCCCATCATCATAAACATATTTGACATATTGTGTTGACCTCAGGCCTCATCCACACTATTGCGTTTTAGTTTAGAAACGGAGAATTGAAACGAATACGATCTCCGTCCACACCAGCGTTTTAGCTGCATATTAGAATTGATCTCCGTCCACATTAAAACGACTGAAAACGTGGATCACGTGACCATTCACTAACACTGGGCATGCGCGTGCCGGTGTAAACAGGGGCATGTAGGCAGTTATAGGATTGTAAAATGCAGAATTTACTTGCACAACAGCTGCTAGCAAAGACATCAAAGTCAGTAACGCTTGTAATTCGTTATCCATGTTGCAGTCACTAACGTTACGTAGTCCAGGCTGTTTGTGTATGTTTTCTTCCCGGGGACAGGTCATGTGATGGGTGGCTGGCGAATCAGGGAAGGATACGCCATGACTAAGGGTGTCACAATCTCGATCATCGAATTAAAAAATGGAATCGACGATGCTGCCAGCTGCCACGCCCCCATGTCACGTTCGGTCGGCTTGTCAAGCGGAAAAAAACACGCGTGTTGAAATGCTGCGAGTCAACCTCCTCTGGGGGCCGCACACCCGACGAGAAGCGCCGCGTCTATGACAACTCGAGGCATCGCACACACCGGACGAGAAGCGCCGCGTCGCGTCTATGACAACTCGAGGTATCGCACACCGGATGCGCGCACTTTCTCTACTTCAGCACCGGATGCGCGCACTTCAGCACAGTGTGAAGTCACGAGACAAATAAATGTATATAAAACGTATTAATTTAAAATAAATTAAATATAAAACTATGTAAATGGCGCTCTGTGGCGTGGCAGGATTAATTTTGAACAAGGTCCTGAGCCGTTGCTTGGCGCCGCGGACAGACGCCGAATGGCGCCGCCGGTATGTGTGTGTGTGTGTGTGTACACTCAGAGAATAAAGTGTTAGAATTTTAAAGACGTGGCTCTGCGCGACGCATAGATTTATCTGTTAAACTGTTTGTTTGTTTGTTTTGTTGTGAACTTGAATGTCATCTTCTGTGAAGAAAGGGTTACAAAGGAGAAACTATCGCAGGTTATTTTGCTTAAGTTTCCAATTGACTGAAGATATAAGTTATTGTTACATTGTGTTCTTAATAAAAGTTTTAAATTTGACATTTGGTCTAAAAATGGCATAGCAACCTGTGCTTTAAAAAAAAAAAAAAGTAAAAACCGAGAATCGAATCGAACTGTGACCTTAGAATCGAAAATTTAATCGAATCGAGGATTTGCAGAATCGTGACACCCCTAGCCATGACTGATGACACCCAATCATAGAGCCGAGCGTGAGCCTCTGCGTCATCGCTTCTAAAGTCCTCCGTTTTGACCCGTCTTCACTAAAACGCCCTCCGGAGATTCAAAACGCAAAACGGGGTCGGCAGCGTTTCTAAACTTCTCCGTTTTAGGTCTTCGTTTTTGCCGTTGTAGTCTGGGCGGGAGGTGCAAACGTAGCAAAAGGTCTCCGTTTCTAAACGAAAACGCAGTAGTGTGAATGGGGCCTCAGTAAACCATCTTCCAATATACTGTATACTTTGGCTTTACAGATGCACAACACAAGGACAAGAGCGTTGGTTTACTCGCCTGAGAAACTCAACACATTGGAACTATTGACATGTTCACATCAAACTATTTCCTTGTGCATAGATGTTTGATCCCTATAAATACAGAATAATCTGCTTGTGATGCTATTTCTTTAGGTTAGCACATCCATAGCACGACTGAAGTATCAAAGACAAAATTAATTTGCTCTACTGTGCAAAGCTAATTATCTCATTCAGCTATTCAACTGGATCCGGCCCTCCAAGAGCTGTTCACTCATTTTCAGTAAAATTCTAATTAGTTTCAGAGAGTGATTACACTGTTGTGAATACTCAAGCACAGACTTTGTCTACTGTTCACCTTCCACACCAACAGTCAAGTGCACTCATCTGAATTGCACTATATTCTCTTGCTAATGGTTATGAACCCCTTAAGCATTTTTATTTAGATGTCTGAATAGTAGCAAATATTACTTCAGTTTTCACTTCGATGATTCATTTCAAACTAACAGCAACGGCAAGTAGAGGTCAGATGCATCCGATGTGAAACGCAATCTTTGTTGACTCTTCAAAGTGAGTCGTGTTGGATACGTTCACGCACGAACAAGCACAATGCAGTCTGAATGTGGACAATGTCTGTCAGAGCCCTGCTCGAGCACGATTGTGTCCTTTTCAGTAAAAGACACACCAATAAAAATGGCTGGTGAGAGAGCTCAACAATCCATCAGCCCATGCATTGGCCAATGGTCCCTCCGGATTTGCAAGCTGTCTATCTTTATCGATGTGGGGGTGGTCTGAACAAGCCCAACAATTAGTTCCCTTGCTTTCTTAATCTAGTGGGAAGACAGTTAGAAAGTGGGTGGTTTTAGGGTCAATCTTAGGTTTGTGTAAAAATAATTAAGAACACTTATCGACATCTGCTAGTATTTAACCATTTAACAACCATGGGAACAATTTCTTTATGAATGGAAGCTTTAATATAAGCCTAGCAAATATGTATTCATTAATCATATTTTCCCCCAAATTATTCATATTGTGAATATTGGGGTGGTTTTAGTGTGCTTAAGTTTCCTAAAGTCTTAGTTTACTTAATTTTCCCTAAGTGTCATTAGTTTGTCAGTTTATTTGTAATCCTTCTTCTTTAGTGTTTTGTGAATGTAAGACGGATGAAACAAATGCTTTACCTAATTGAAAAAAGGTGTTACAGTAGATAAGTTTGATTAACATTACATAAATCAGTTCAAACTAAATCAATTAATTCAAATAATTTTCCTATTATTCATCATTTTGCATCATCACTATAAAAATCTTCACAGAAGCTTTGTGGCATTTTTTATATATTAAAGCTGCAGTTCGCAGTTTTTCCTCTTTGCCCCCATCTCTGTTCGAAATCTGCAATTGCAGTTATTCGCGGAGTTATCAACTTTACGTGAGTTGTGCCTCGACATGGCACAGCGCGGATGAACACAATGTTGAGGAGAATGTGCGGCTGTCAGTCACCGCGCCGGTGTACTGGCATTCTGAATCACAGATTATACTTTTCGGAAGTATGACCAACTTAAGAATTTTCACCGGAAAATGTCATCTGAACAAGTAAGTAACCTCCACTTTTGTTCTGACCAACAAAGGGAAAAAAGCATTGCAGTAAATTGCGCTGATTAAATCTAACGATCCATATCATATCACGTCAAACAATGCTAATTATAATTTGTTCTCAAATTGTTAATGTTAACAACATCAGCATTTCGTCACTACATTTAATGCCCTTCAGACATATCCTTGTTTTTGCATGGGCGAGGTTGCAGTCTCTTTTTTTCTCTACCCACTCCGAAGTCCAAAGTCCTTTGCATTTTATGGGTGAATCTCCAATTCACCTTTGGCTCAGCCCCGCCCCCCTTAGTTACTGTTGCTACATCCGTCAACTTCATCTGGGCTCTGGTTTGGTATCAACATGACTTATGCTGTGACAGCTCTTCCTGCTGAAATTTTATCAAACTTTTATAAAGCAGCAAATAAAGTGTCCGATAGAAGTAGGCAAAAGGGGCTGCAATATGTGTTCGAAGGCTATATTCAAGACATACCGGTGAAACGCAAGCAACAACAAGGCATCCAAATAGAGGCAAAATCATAATGGTCACAGTCAAAAAATAAACCACCGCATATCCTATTAATCTAGACGGAGGCTGGGACTAACCATATCAAGGAGCAACACTGTTCATGCAAAGCTGGGTAGGTCTCTATTCACTTCTATAATCGTTATTATTTACAAAGCAAACGGACTACGCGAGTATAAGGCCCTGTTTATACGAGAACGCTCGTGGGTGAAAACGTAAAAATATTTTATCAGATGTGCCTTTTGTTTACACGGCGATGGCGTTTTTGGGGCTTAAAAACGCAAAAAAGTGAAACCACCCTCCAGAGTGGAAATCTTAAAAACGCTCCACCGTCGCGTTCCCGTCTAAAGGGTAAAAACGCAAAAGTCTACTAGGGAGAGAAGTAGAAGGAAGGTTGTACGCAGGCGAGCGGACTTGGTATTGTTGAGTGGCAGTGCTTTACATTGCCATCTAGCCGTCTGGAGTGCATACTACATCGAATTTCACACACTTTTGCGTCACCATATGCACGCAGATTTCCACACCATAACGATTGTCTAAACGCAGAATAAAAAGTGATGAACTCGATCTGTTCATGTACTGAGTTTAAAGTGCATTTTGGAACATAGTTACGCACAGCGGTGGCCTTAAGCATCTGGGGGCTCGTTTCAATAATTAATATGTGGCCCTACCCACATAAAACAGAAACATAATAGAGCAGAAAAAGCAAGAATTCCTGTTGATTTGCATCAATGGTATATTATTTTATTACGTGCACTTTTAGCTTCATGAACAGGCAGCTCAACATAGAAATAATCCAACCTTATTTGATTAAAACTATATACAATTATACAGCGTTTTAAGTTGGAATAAGCCTCGCCCTTTCACGCAGGGCAACTTCACTGCTTAAAGATTTGCGCAGTATATTTTCAGCTATCTGGGCTGACTTAAAAAAAAAAAACGCTCAAACATCCCCTCAACTTTCCTGCTCAAAGTAACATTTTAAAGGTAGGGTAGGTCAGAATTGTCTAAAAAAAACTTTTATTCAAATTTGTTTAAAATGTCTTTATATACCAATGCATAATTAAAATGCAAGTACTCTGAAATAGCGAGTATAAAAAACCGAGTCGCTCTAGTGTATATAATCTTCAATAAACACAGCTCATTAATTCCATTCACTCCCACCTAAAAACGGGTGCGCGACTGCGCGCACGTGGGCAGAGCCAGTAATAGCGGCGGTAGTCATGGCGACATTCGTCCCGAATGGAAATAATGAGCTGTGTTTAATGAAGATTAAACGGTCTAGAGTCACTCGATTTTTATACTCTTTTTATCAGAGTACTTACATTTTAATTATGCATTGATATATATAGAAAGTTTAATCAAATTTGGTAAAAAGTTTTTATATAAATCCTACCTACCCTACCTTTAACCTAACGGCAAAAAAGGCAAAGGTATAGACACATAAACTACCGATATTATACTTCAGATAGCTTAAGCCGTTCGCGGGGGCGGTAAAGGTCACCATGGTAACCGCAGCGCGAGTTCGACCAATCAGTTTCTTCAGAAGATCGCAAATAACAAGGTTGATTTCATACCTTGTGGCTTTGAGCAGAAACTTTCGTTTCACAACCTCGTAGCCCGTGGTCAATCTACCTTGGATGGTTTAGACATTATGGCTGAAAATCAATATCCTACGGAGAAAATGAATGGGATTTTGCTTGTCTGTTGGGGCCCCCCATGGAGTGCGGGGCCCGTTTGAAACAGGTGAAACAGATAAGGCCTCGTCTGGTAACGCATTATTTTCACATTTGCAAAATTAACGATTACAGAATTTCACAAGATTTGTAATGAGACGCGTTTGTAAACTTGTTTTCCGCTAAAATAAAAGCTTGACTGCAGTTTTTCTCTTGCATGAATAGAAATTAGGACAAAACTAATTATGAAAGTTTCATTTATTTTTCAGTGCATATTTTTACAATATATGGCTATTCCAGTATTATTAGTAGTAGTAGTAGTATTATGTAGTGTAATGTAGAATGAGACACTATATCATATTCACAACTAAAAAGAGGTTTGAGTCCCCTTTAAAGTTCAGGTATAAGACCATGCACTGACGTTTTCTTTGTTCAATTTGCATACTGAAAATGGGTTGGAGCTCTTAATTTTGGACTCTCAAAGTGATTTATACATTTAACTTTAAAATGTACAATATAACAATCCGGGGGAGCATGTTCCCGGACCCAGCTACAGGAACCGAGGACCACACACACCACACACTGAACCATCATATTTTAAACTATTATATTAATCATATCATAACATATAATTTATTGTTACTATACTGTAATTCTATATTAATTATGAGATCTCCTTCAATACTTTCAGAATCTTTACTTTTGTAATAGTTTTTCTTTATTTAAAAACATATATATTTATATTAACATTTTAATGACAGTATATTTATTGAACAAAAATTATATATGTTATTTACCAAAATAAAGGGGATAAAGGATAAAGGCCCACCTTGCCACCTTATACAAGATTTTTAAACAGAATAAACCACTTTTATGATTTAAATTCACACAAAAATGTATCTTTGATCAGAAAAATTACATATTTAGCTTGACTGTAACTCTACACCCTTGCTTCATTTAGTACACGGTTATATGAATATGCAAATTACTCCCGCCTCTACTCACTCACACCAGCTCAGAAATCGTTGATGATCACACGTTGACGTGATTGGTGTGATGTCAGAAACGCCAGCGATTTCAAATCGCGTTTTTGATACTGTCTTTGGTTCAGTGCAGTTTTAAGGAGAAAATACTCAGTTTGAGAAACGACTCATGGTTTGTCTTAAAGCATATTATTAAACACCACATAGACATAGAAACAACATTAAAAACTTGATTTTCACCACAGGGGGGTGTGCCTTTAGCGACGCAACTGACGCTGGTATGTCACATGATAATGACAACATGGCGATTCATACTACACAAACTCACACTATTCAGTCCCTCCAGAAAAACGCGGTTATGCGATCGCATGATTCAATGCAAAATCAGCCAAAGTCTGCATATTTATGCGGGGGGCGCATTTTTTCAAATACGCCGCACTTTCGCCGCATAAATTGCAGATTTCCGCGCGCAAAATATGCGGGCTTGCATGATTTCATAATCCCCGCATTTTCGTTGCAAAGTCACATATATCTTAGCAGAAAGTTGAAAAATGTTGCGTTTACTTCACACAAGCGCAGCCATTTGTCCTGTTGCCATGGGAACGTTATGAAGTGACGTAATTGCGCGACATCATTGAAAAGCTGCAAACCCCGTGATGCTGATGAAACCATGATGAAGCTCGCAAATCATTCTCATTTGCCAACAAACATAAGCGCAAAAGACCGCGCAAAGAAGTTTCTCAGTGTGTTACATGACAGTGGGGGCAAATTATTTTGTACTCCGTGCAACTGTGTGCTGGACCACAGGCGGAAGTCGACGCTGGACAACCACTTTGCCGCTTTGTCATTTTTACAGAAGTTGTAGCATATTAATTTTGTAAAGCTACAGAACTTGTTCGACTCATCAATGTTTTGTAAGTTTGAGCCATGTGTTTATTAAGGTCTGAAATAAAACAAGATGAGAACTTAAATATTCCCAGCACTTTATGTGAGGTAGTATGCTTGCTTATTATAGGAAGTAATAAGAAATGACTCTTTACATTAAAGTAGTAGCCTAGTGAATAGGGTGTTGAAAAAAAAAAAATTCTCTTTTTCATCAAACCGCAGTTTTTGCAAGTTTCCGCAATTTCATCGCATAAAATTGCATAAATATCCCGCATATCCCGCATTTTTTAAGAAAACGTGCCGCATAATCAAGGATTTTTGCCCGCAACAATCACAAAAAAACTCCACGTTTTTCTGGAGGGACTGACTATTGACGTACTTTTTTAGAAGACGTGAAGTAATTACTTATTCAAAATGAGTACCTACCTACTCAAGAACATATGCCATTTCGGATGCATCCTATGAAAACTAACAAGACAGCAATGGAAAAAGGAACTAATACACAGGAAATTAAACTAGAAACATCAAGGCAAAAGTATAACAAAATTAGAGCCCTCTAACATAGAAACAGGAGAATCATGACAATCATATTTTATCAATTTTAGACATAAATTCAAAAAAGATCCATTTCACCACTGTGTAGGCCGTCATTTAAACATTGTGCTCTTCACACCGTCAGCTTGCCTGCCTCAATTTATTCCGAACTGATTAATCTGCTTGTAGACAAGGTCAACATGGTTTTGCACTGATTAAAACAGGACAATCACATAGAGAAGACTAATCAAACTTTAAAAGCATAAAATGATAAATTGAAGAAAACAGGTACACCTTCATAAATAACCGCAAACAATCTGGCTAGTAATGAAGCTTTTCCTCAGAGATCTTTAGGATAAAAAATAAGCCTTTGATCATGTTTGCAAGAGGAGCCTCTCCACACACACACACACACACAATTTTCAGGTCCTTGTCTTTAAGCATCATCTGGGTGGTATAATTTCCCTTGTGTCCTGCATGCTGATAGACTTGCATCTCATCAACAGGGCTTGACACCGCCTGCACCATGAAGATGAAGAGATAATGGTCTTTCAGTGGCTTCTTGGGATTGGCCCAAGCAGGAGGAGGCCCGCTGCACCACTGCAGCCTCTCTTTGTTTGTGCTCTTGCTTACAGCAACATCAATTGCGCACCATCAGTGAACCATTGCTAACAGTCCAGGGGCTGTATTCTTTATGCAGGCAAGACTCTTTCAGCTCCTGCTGAGGGAAAGCAAGGCTAGATTGAAAGGTAATGAGCCTATTAATTAAAGACCTTTCAAAGGGGACGGCCTGGCAACGTGTCCTCACCCCAGTCCTGGCCTTCTCACAAGGCTTTGGGAGGGTAACAGCAATGACTTCATGTCCCTTTAAAACGCACGAACATACTCACACAATTCTTCTCTCTTCTAGCAAGTTACTTTAATGCTGTATTAATTTCAACTCATTTTAAATGTGCATGAAATCAGAGAACCATCTATAATCACTGATTATTCAAATGTAGGCTTATCAGCATTCCCTCAAAAGAGTGTAAAAAATTAGACTGACCAAGAAAGAAAGAATAACTATGATTTTCTAAATGCTTATTTTGGGGTTCTATTGGAATTTGAAAGTCAAATAAATCTTATGAATATTGGCTGTTCATAAGATTCTATGACTTTTAAATCACAAAAGTAGGCAGGGTGCTATAGAAGCCCAAGCATTCTTTAAGGGCACTTATTACAGATTACTAGGGGTCGATTAGTTATATCAAAAGTCAACGAGCTGGGTCTATTACGGTCTCCATGTGCTACTTACAAAGCACTAAATGGTTTAGCTTCCCAGTACTTTACTTGAGCGAGCTCTTAACGCATTATAGTCCTTCAAGTCTATAGTCTATTCGCGTCTATAGTCCTTCACGTCTATTTAAGTTGAAATGAATAGCAGATCCAATTGCCAACAATTTTTTTAATAAAATGTAGCGTTCCATTCATAGGCAACCATATAAACATTGCCCACGCTATTTTGACTGTGCTATCTATTGTGATCACGAAATACTGCGACAAAAGGCAGAAACATTTTTTATCCGCAAACTGTCCCAGCGTAGCTGCATGACATTTTTTTATAGCAAACTGTGACTGCCAAACAAATTTCGAAATTATTCGACAGTGAAAATTAAGTGAACCGGGTGTGTTTTGCATTTACAGAACATGTTTTAAGGAAACCACACTGCCACTTTGGACATCTAACATGTTCGGAGTTCACATGCAAGCCAAAAATTGCAAAATGCTCTGGAACCAATCAAGTGTGACCCAGGAGCTTTCAGAATTTTTATGGGAGTGGGAGGTGGCTGTTTTTTACGGATCACGACAATGTCAAGAAAAACTCAGACACTGTCCCCTAACATAGTGCTGAACTCTGAGTAATGAACCAAAAACTACTGATGATACATGGCGTACTGCCAGTTATCTACATAAGATAAAGGCTTACCCACCAAGTTGTTGACTACTTTTCTGGAGGATTAGTAAAAATGAGTAGCTGTGCAATGCTCTGACAGAACATTTGATGCAAAGATGCATTTAGAAGGCATGGAAAGAACTGTGTCAAATCAAGCTTGAATGCAGCCAATATGATATCCAAAGAAAGAATTGGACCCGCTTGCCGCCTCTCTTAAATTCTCATTGGTCAATTAAAGGCACACTATGCCTTATATGTGTACCTTAATATAACAGCTTCAAAGTAATTTTGATGGTAAACGAACTCGTAGTAGGGCGAATCATGCCGATAGCAAAACTGGGGGGGGGGGGGGGGGGGCGTCGCAGGCAAAACTAGCAATGCAAGTTTGACAGGTGGTGCCCCGCCAAATCTCGCGAGAATCACGACTTGCTTTATGGCACGACGTCACATACATCAACAACATATGAAGCAGCCTCTATGGAAGACACTAGCACATATTTTAGACGTGAAACATGGCAGAGTCGACGAAGAAAACGCGGTCGGAAGAGTCAAGGAAAAGAAAACAAGAAACTGACTGCACAAGGAACCGGAAAAGAGTTCCACTGGGTCAGGCTTTCACTCATTGGCAAGAGCTAAAAAGCATGCAACAGTGATGTAACTGACATTACCTGGTCAGTAGACATCTTCGGAGTCTATCTGTGCCTGTTCGATGTCCGACGCTTCCATCCTACTGAACAGGTAACGGTATACAGGCCGCGAGTGCAGAGACTAGGGATGGGCATGATTAATCGACGATCGATTACTGATCATTAAGAATTTCGTTGATCACGTTAATTTGTTATCGATTAAACTAGGCCATAATGCAGGTTGCGATGCGTAGTGAATTTCACTGTGTGGCAGCAATTAAACATTTTGCGCCATACTAAGTTACCTGCGAGTTTCCGTTTTGGTTTATAAAGAAGAGTCATGAAGAGGTCATGGCCCGGGATGGCCAAGTTAGTGCAGAGGTAACTGTGCATCGCGGCAACGTCAGTCCCCTCAGAGCGGGTGTTTTCCATAGACAGTATATAAGAGGTGTTTTCGGCGGCTGGACTGACGGTCACAGGTTGCGGTCGCGTCTGACCCCAGATCATGTCAACATGCTTATCTTTCTCAACAAAAATCAGTAGACTGGTGCAGAGGTTGTATGTGAGTTCGCTAACAGACATGGAAAGGTATAGTCACATGACACGGAGCATGTAGATGCTGACTCGCGATCTCCACAGTAGTGAACGCGCCGGAGAGAAATGCACATTTAATTTGGATTACATAGGTTTTCTTTAGTTTTGAATGGTTCTGTTTAAAAGTAGAGATTTCAAGCGTTCTGTAGATAATAGATATATTTCTCAGGTCTGTGAGGGTATGCTGAGTTTCATTTATGAGACGAGCTGCACTTCAGGCGCCGGCGCCTCCGTGTCGTGATTATCTATTGAATGCTATGTTTACTTATTTATTAAATCCAGGTAATAATTTGTTGATGAAACATTGATTAAAATTAAGATACAATTAATACAAAACAAAATTCACTTTAAAGAAAGGCTTTGTGCTTTCTGTTTGAGGTCTGTGAAAGTTTTAAAGCAGTCTTTCAGGGAACTGTCACGTCCATTGTTTTTTCCTCATACATGCGAACACGAAAAATAAAATAAAATGAATATGTTATGTTCTGTGGAGAGCCAACCTAGGCTGGACTCCTTTATTAAGGAGTATGATATATAAACAGATGTTTCAATATATTAAATGCATTTTCTGAGAATTTATATTTCAAGTTTTGACTGCAAATATCACGTCCATAACGCTGGAATTGCCCAATTATAAATAATTTATCCTCAACTAGTTTTGTGGTTTGTGTAGGTCTACGTTTTTTATAATGTTGACTTCAAATATTAATTTAAAGATGTGGTAGATCTGGACGGGAAGGATATTGGGAGTTGGAAGGGGTGTGTCGTGATTCCTTCCCACACCGCGACACAGGTTCGTGGATCTGAGTAGGTCTATCGCGATTTCGGTTTTATATCGCCCTATTTAATGATAGGATTTTTAAGATTCTTTAAGAAGTTTTAAGATTCTTTTTTTTTCTTATTTATTATTTTGGAACAAACGAGGGTCTCCGTTTAAGAACGCCGGCTCGCAGCTGCAGGTTCCGCTGCTTTAGAGCACTGCAGCGCATATGCCTATCTTCAAGTTTGGCCTAACCGGACATCCAGTTTAACTGCCACAAGTTGATCTTCTTGTGATAAAGATCTCATAGAGGAAAAACAGGCTGTATTTTCATTGAATTTTTTATTTATAAAGAGGTAAATAAATAATACATGTTAGGCTAATATAAAAATATTAACGATTAATCGATAGTCGATCGTTAATTAAAATAAGGCACAGGGAGAAGAACATACCGGTCCATATGGCCTTCCTCGATTTGGAGAAAGCTTTCGACAGAGTTCCCCACAACCTTATATGGCGAACACTTCGATCGCACCAAGTCCCGGAAGAGTACGTGCGCTGGACCCAACTCCTCTACCAAGGTACCACAAGCAGCGTCCGGTGCCCTGTCGGAACCTCGCTACCATTTGACATCCGGGTTGGCGTACATCAGGGATCAGCCCTATCACCGCTGCTTTTCGTTCTCTGCATGGACACAGTAACAGCCGACATCCAAATGAACCATCCATGGACGCTGCTGTACGCTGACGACGTCTTCCTCGCCAAAGAGACCCGCCAGGAACTCAACGTCCAAGTGCAGCAGTGGAACGACCACCTTGGCGAAAGCGGCCTCAAGCTCAATCTGGATAAAACGAAATACATGGAAGGTGGCGCCCAAACCGATGGCACGATCACCATCAATGGGAAGGACTTGAAGAAAGTGGAGCAGTTCAAGTACCTTGGCTCCACCCTCTCGGCTAATGGTGACAGCCTTCCAGACACCAGAACAAGAGTCAACGCTGCATGGATGAAGTGGCGCCAGGTCACTGGTGTCCTCTGTGATCGACGCATGCCCACCCACCTCAAGGCAAAGGTTTACAAGACAGTAGTCCGCCCAGTTGCCCTCTATGGAGCAGAATGCTGGCCTGCAACCACCAAACACGAACAGGCCCTCCACACGATGGAGATGCGTATGCTTAGATGGACATTGGGACTGACCCGACTGGACCACGTTGCGAATGAGGATGTCAGGAAAATCATGGGAGTAGCACCAATCACTGAGAAGATGCGAGAAGCCCGCCTCCGATGGTATGGCCATGTGATCCGAAGTGACGAAGAGTCAGTGGTGAGAAGAGCACTGCGGCTCAGCCCTGAGGGGAAAAGGCCACGTGGAAGACCGAAAAAGAGGTGGATGGACCGAATCAAGGAAGACATGAAATACATCGATGCCGCCCCCGAGGATGCCTTGGACCGGAGAAAATGGAGAAAGGCTTGCCGACAAGCGGACCCCGCACCTGCGCGGGACATACGCTAGGAAGAGAGAGATAGTCGATCGTTAATTCTCCCGACGATCGACTAAGAAAATGTAATCGAATGCCCATCCCTAGCAGAGACTGCTCTGTGTGAGTGGTATTTACGACAGTAAAGTTAAATACAAGTACTCCACAGCGACTCTAGGGGTCGTTGTTGACAAAAACGGAAATCCTGCATATTGTGCCTTTAATGTCTAAATCATAATTTCTCAACTTTTGGTTGCATTTTCCAACTTTGGAGCATCACTGCCGCAACCACTTTTCATATTTTTCCTCTACAATATATCCTTGCAAAATACTATCCATACTGAAATCAATGGATTGGCTGCACTCTCTGATGCAGCATGAACTCTAGTGTGTAAGCACCCTAAGGCTTTTGCTTAAGATGCTTCAATTTGGATCAAACAGGAAGGCAGTGATGATCCAGAATATAAGGTAATAAACTAGACTGCCAGGCTCTTGAGCTATTGATCAGACAAGGCAACTTGACCTTCCAATATTACACCCAAGGATGCAAAACTGGCTCCATCAATGTCAATGTTCAAGCCACATGCATCATTGATTTGTATTGAACAGCATCACAGTATATTTAAACAGAGACGCCATGCTAGAAATAATCTTTAATGAAGCTTTGATGTGATGTGGCTTGTTCAGTGCACATATTGGGTTGTTAGTAAAGTCAAAGATTGGTTCAGAGAGTATACTCTTAAAGGAGACCAGCATTTCCAAAAATCCTGATTCACTGTGAAGGAAGATCCAAGGCAAAGTATCAATTGGATTGTCAACATGTTTCCTGCAACACATGCTCAGATACAGGCACAGTTTATCCATAAATAAAGACTTATTTCCATGCATTTACAGCATTGCATTTGCGATGTGAAGTGCTCGGGTAAGAGTCCTGTGAAACACGAGTCACGATAAAAAAGAACAAAGACTTCTAGAAGAAAGCTAAAATGGCATGGTTGATTCAGCAAATGCATTTTTATCTCACGTTTGCTTTTGTTTGACCTATCGGTTAGATTTAGAGTAGGGTTTAGAGTAGGTATGTTATTTTCAAACACAACAGAGAATTAATCTTCTAGTAACACTTACCAGACATTTCATTTTTGAACCCCCTGAGATACAGTATGTGCAACAACCAATGTAATAACACATTGCCAGGTTCACAGGTTTTGGATAAAACTGCATTTAATGCCACTCATTGGACATTTCACTTTGAAAGTGTTGTGAAACATGCAGGAAGCAACGTAATATTTAGCAGAAATGTCACTACAGGCATGATTCTCCAATAAACCCAGCGCTATCTCACGACCAATTCGTACGAGTGAGTACGAGGTGGCTAAACCCCAGTGATGGGTAGGTTTAGGGGCGGGGTCAGGGGTAAGTCATTCGTTCATTCATTCATCTTACGAATTCATACGTATTGGGCAACTCGTAAAATATGTACGAATTAGCATAAATCATCCGAATTCGTACGAGTAAGGTCGTATGAATTCGTGCGAATTAGCCACCTCGTAAAATACGTACAAATTAATAAATAAATAAATGCCTTGTTTTGTTCTTGCAGATGAGCTGTCAGGAAAAACACATATTTTACTGCTTAGTGTCCACCTCTCCACCCTACAGAAGAGTGCTGACAGCTGTTCCAAAACTCTGATTTGCCTTTCAGTGTCAGTCAGGAAACAATGTGGTGGAAACTCGAGACGTACCCTGGAGTGCCGCCTGAACTTTACTTCCGTTTATTGGTCGCCTTACTTGCTTGACTGGCCAGGGCATCTCCCACAAGGCAACCGGCTATTTCCCTGCCCTGCAGAATGCTTCCCAGGTTTGATGTTGAGACACAGTGTCTGCCCTTTTTGATTTCATATCACTGTGGCTCATCTGAGAAAGAAAAAAAAGAAATTCAGTGCTGTTGCTGTTCCACTAGTTTTGTTTGCTAATTTCAGAATGCCACCTCAATGCCAGCCCGCTCAGCAGTGGAATCAATATTTCCTCTCACACGGCAAAGGCCAGGTTTTGCAACAGTGATGAATATTAGATAGGACACTAGCTGCCAGCGAGACAGCCCAGAAAAGTCGTCGGCCTCACTTAGACCAGGCTGCTAAGGTTACGGCAGAACCGTGTGTCAACATTGGATGTTTTCGGTGACCCCTTCAACCCAACTTGATACTGCAATGTCATTTCGGAGCAAAGCAATTTTAATAGAGCATACTGAAAAACATCAGCTCCAATTTGTCAGCATCCCACAACGGGACTTCATCTGCACTAAAGCAGTTTTCTTTATTGAAAGGTCAAAGTGCTTTTCACTGTCCTGTCCAGAGAGTGGTTCTCATAGTGTGTGAGAGAGGGTAGAGGGCATACACCCATATCATGTGTCACACATGTACACAAACACATAAATCAGAACCAGGTTGAGGAGAGAGATGATTTTACCTTATATTTACAACTGATGAATCCTGGGACCATGACAAATACCCTGAGACCAACAATACTGGACCCAGAGTTTAAATTTGACCCCATGACATTAAACACAGATGCACATGAGAGGGTAGAAGACTGCCATGGCCAAACCTCATCATTACGATTAACACCAATATTATCCAGGATTTACTATGTCCAGACTAACTATTTCCAAATTTTGTAAATTACTAAAATAATGGGAGGCAAAGAGAGAATGAACAACGTAAAATAAATAAATAATAAAATGTGCTTAAATTTTGTTTTAAATGAAAACACACACAAATGCAAATCTAAGAACATTTTCATTTCTTAAAACTGATCATTAATATGACATACTTTTTTAGGAAATACACCATTTGTATGTTCAATGTGTAGCTATGTAAATAATATTAAAAACTGAAATGTATAATTCAAATTACTTTAGTATTTTATGTGTATTTCTTGTTATTTCATTCCAGTACTTCCTTGAATTCAAATTCGAATTACAATTCTGCATTATTTTTGCTACAACTGAAATGCATGCATACAGAATGAATGTTTCAGTCAAGCAGTGAAATAATTTACAGTATATACATTTATAATAATTAAAGCAATGTCACAAGAGTTTGTGACAACAATGTAAGTAATGAAAGGGTGTCTTAAATCCAATTGTGAAGGGAACTGCTAGTATCCATGTTGCTAAGATTTGTCCAAGCCTCCGTTGAATTCGAAAAGTCACGTTAGAACTATAACAACAACGGCTTGGGTCATTTCCAACAGTTACAGAGAGGATTAACAGGGACAGCGCGACTGTTTGATATTGGTTCTATGCAAAGTAGCTAGGCTACAGCAGTTAAAAAAAAACAAAAATATAGAGTAACTTACATTTTAGACACAACATTGCCCGTCTGATCATCCAACGAAGAAAGTTAAGACAAGACAAAGTCACAGCAGTACATTTGTAAGTGTAACACCAACAACACACACACACCAGCAGTGCTGTTATGTTTTGTTTCCGAACGAGTCAGTGTCACGATATCACGATTCAATGATTCAGTGTCACGATTCAATGATTCAGTGTCACGATATTCGATTACTCAATTTCGTTTTCGTTTTTCGTCCCTAAATGAACCAGATTATTTAAACGAACCAGTTTAGCGAATTATTTAGTATCAGTGGCTATCATAACTAAAATTACTAGTGTTGTTTCTGAACGAATCTGCATTTTAAACAAATCAATTGAATGAATGACTCACTCTTGACAAGCCACCTACTGGCATAACAATATAACCTGCAGAAAGAGTCTGAAAATTTCCCACTATTATGGTGCGTTCACACCGGACGCGCTATTCGCGTCCGGTGTGTATAGGGACCGTTAGAGGCACACTATGTAAGATTTTTGGATCAAAATATCCAAAACCCACTAGAACAATGTTATATATTTTGTTGATTTGTGTAGGCCTACTTACATTATCCAGAATGTTTCTAAGAATGTTTAAATCCAGAGAAATAAGCCGTTTTAAGCAGGAAACAGTCCGTGTCCGTGCGTTGCCTATCAATTACATAAGTACCATATTTACCATGGCTAATATCGATCTAGCTCACTTCAGTGTGCAACAAGTGTCTCATATAGTAGCCGCTGAGTGAATGCACAAAGTAGCATTATAACAACTTTCATCACATTCAAATCTAATATGATACAACAGCGCTGCGTTACCCTACGCATGACCGGAAGAAGCAGAAGCGGTGTAATAAAAGCTCCACTGCTCTCGAGTTGTGTGTCTTGTTTGTCTCTATTAGAAATCCCTCCAGTGGCCTCGTTCCGCTCCAGCGGCTTTCGTAATGTTAATAAATCTTTAATACTTTACCGGTCATCCAATAATATGATTTCTGCCCGAGTCCCGTCGTATTCTCCACCGGCTGTAGAGGTTGAAGACAACAACTTCCATGATTCCGCGAAATCAAGGCGTTATCAAGCTACGCCTTTGTTTGGAAATTTACATAGTGTGCCTTTAATGCAGAGACTGTCTAGACACAAACAAGTGGAGTGATATTACAAACGATGAAAAGTCACATTTACTTTATATCAGAACTTTTCTAATTCTGCTGACCAATTAGATTGAAGGACGAATTAGTCAAGAATGTTGTGAAATTAAGCGATCTGGATAGCTGATGATAAAACGCTGGCAAAAATCTTAGTTGGTCCAAGAGAGTTTCTTGAATGAATTATAAGAAGGAAGTTACATAAATATCAACCACAATAATTCTATAGGTTGTGGAGAGGACACATTCCTTATGTCTAAGAATGGGTAAGATTGAAAGAATTGCAATAACACAACATACTGAATCTGTTCGCTCATGCCTTTCACGGTTTCCAGGAAACATTTTTATCCACCACAAAATTATATTTTGAGTAAAACATCTTAGCACCCCTGGTCTTTGACCAATGTTTGGCTTAAGGGTTGCAGTTAACGGTTACTGCATGTAAAGTGTGAAAATTACATGCATGGGCATGACACATTTGAACAGTGTGAATGTATACTCAGGAAAAAAAACATAAACTCAAACATTCTGAATTAGTGCTTAGTACAAATGAAAGATACATTACATGTTTTTATGTGTATGTGTTTTTGTTTAGTTTTTTGTGGAAATTCTTGTTCTAAAATATTGGTTTAAATCTTCTTGACGGTGAAATCTGTTTGGCAGTGGGGTGGGGGGAGAATTTCTTTCTATCTCTCTCCCCACTATTTAATATGCTGTTTCAATATTCCGGAGGGTGTTAAATGCAAATTCTGAGGTCACACATAAGTCAATGTAAAAAATAATTTTGAGGACAGAGAGATGTATAAGAAACTGTCAGAGTCACTTAAATGAAGCAGATTCCCACTTTCAAACTCTGCTGGGTAAGGGGGGGGTGGAGCATTTGAAAGGTTCCAGAACATCTGAAGGACATAAGCCTTCCTGATCATATACAGTAACTGATTGAGTAGATTGCAGTGAAGAACTTATCTCTTTTCATCTGCTACAGAAGCAACAATTTTCTCATTGTGATAAAATCTCAGGATACGACATACAAATTCTTTGATGACACACAAGGAAACTGCAAAGTGTCCACATTATGCAGATATATTTCCCCTGGAGAAACTTCGGAAGTCATTCAGAGAGGTTCATTAACTGCATGGAGTGAAATTAAAGCGAAAGTCTAATATGAGAGGAAATCTCCACCGAGAATAATGTCATGCTCCATCTCATTTCTATTATGCTGCAAAATGTTTCTGGTTTTCATTGATATTTTAATTACCACAAAATCTGTTTTGTTTGAGTAGTTTGTGTTGATGCATTCTGTGCTCAATCTTTGTCATGTGACAAAAAGGGCTTTAAAACCTGCTGGAAAATGATGTGAGTATTTGTGGGGCAAATTCCTCAGATGGACTTACTGGAGCGATTAGTGCTCTGTAATGATCTTCCTGATTCTTGTCTTAATAGCTGGAAAAGCTTTCGGAAGTTAGATCTGCAGGGTTTCAGAGGGAGGGCTAGACTAAACGGCTTTTCTCCTTGAAGACTACACTGTAAATTGACCAAGTTGGATATACGAATTTGAGTACATTTTTCCTCAAATTAATTGTCTCCAGATAATTAATTGAAACTTGCCTCAAAGTAATTAATTAATCTCCCTAAAACTTGGTAATCATGGTCAGC
This sequence comes from Phoxinus phoxinus, assembly GCF_949152265.1. Classification (NCBI taxonomy): domain Eukaryota; kingdom Metazoa; phylum Chordata; class Actinopteri; order Cypriniformes; family Leuciscidae; genus Phoxinus; species Phoxinus phoxinus. The sequence continues at coordinate 11,251,591 of NC_136882.1, read as the reverse complement.
TAATGTGGTCTAAGAAGTCAACCTCACCGTTTAATTAAAGTTAACTAGATGCAAGTAAACTTAACTAAGATTTGAAATTAAAAGTTTTGCTTTTACTAAACTTTAATTCCACTTGCTTACAAAAAAAGTGAAATATTAGCCTTTCAGGGGATTCAGCTTCCAGCATGCTTTGCATGTGACTGTATGGGAAGAGTTTGTTAAAGTCAAGTTTATTTTATTTGTTTTGGGAAAAGAAAAGTAACAGTGAGACTTGTAGTGTTTAATGTGACTATTATCTCTAAATTTAGAAGGGGTTACTTTGAGGGAGGTTACATTAACCTTCCTGATTCAATTAGCATCACACAAACTCATATTTTTTACTTTAAATCTATTGAATTGTTATTCAATGAATTGTAGTAAAAAATTATGGTTCCACTTTATATTAAAGGCGATTTTCAGAGAGGCTATCAATATCCAGCTAGCTTAAAAAGCATAAGATCCCACCCTCCCTTCGGAGCGTCTCCAAAGCCACACCTCCTTCAAACAAAAGTGTCACGTGAGATGGTGTTAAACTCATGTCTCAAAGCACATAACATTACAATAATAATGAACATAAACATCTTAAAGAGCACTGACCGAACAAATGACTGCTGCAGATTCATTTCGGTGTTGATAATGTTGCAGTATAACGTCACAGGTTTCCATCTTTTATAAATTACAGTAGTTACGGCGTGAACGCAGCATAAGCTCGTTGTTTTGTTTCAGGAGGAACTATGAAAGGTGTAGATTTAACAATTAGACCTACATTTAACAAAGCTAGACAAGAGACTATGGAAACATGAGGGATACATATACAAAAGGATGACAAATGACAGAACAAAACACACCTGAAAGACAAGTAACCAACTGATAGTCACATGACAAGACAGAGACCAATGAGAGAATATGTGTATACTAAAGCTGTATCCAAAAGCTTAGACAGCTGACTTGTTGCCTTTGCAGGCAGCGTTTGCGCATACATGTAGGCTACCTGCTGTTTTTGGACAGACTTCTGAGGCAGCATAATGTTTTAATAATCTACAACAAAATAGAGAGAGCTTTGATGATAATTAAAGCAAATATTTAATTACTTCAATAGTAATTTCTTTCTAGAAATGACATCAAAGGTGGAAAATGTTGACAAACTGACCACCAACTTTCATACGACAACTTTTCATATATTTATTTTCAGCTATCACAGAATGGAAAGCAAAGTATTATGGGATATAAAAGGCAGAAAAGGATAGGCCTATATCGATGCGGTCTTCAAAAAATGATCAGATACATGAAATACATGAAGTCGTTAGATTAGATGCAATATTAGTCAAATACAAAGCCGTTTCAGACATTTTTTTGAAGCAACAGAAACACTTGCATAAAATATTTTATGGACTGCTTAATAGAGCACCTTATGGACAAGAATAATGTTCAACATAAGCGCGACTGTTAAATTAAACTATTTAAATACCAATATTTAGACAATGTGCCTAAACTTTTTATCAGCTTTATTTTGATAAACATGACACAATATAACATTTAGGTACTGTAACATGATAAGAGTTTTTACTGTTATAAAAACATGAATTTAGAGGCATCAGCTAGGCTGAATGTGTCAGAAAAAAACATGAAATACACAAGATTGTTGTCTTCGGTGAATCCGGCCAATCATGCAGTTGTGTCATCATCAGAGCTCTAGCAGACGATTTGGGGGGGTTGGCGACCTAGTAACATTACCGGGATCAGTCCCGGATTGCGCCCTGTGTAAACAAAAGCCAGGATCAATGCCGTAAGGGGTGTGTCGTATTGCCATTGTGCGACTCTAGAAAGTTTGCGTTCGTCATCAACAAAGAAAGAACGAAAAAATGTCTGCAAACTGGAACAAAGCAGAGACCAGGAGCTCCTCACTATCCGCGATGAAACTGAGATCGTTTGCCAGCTTTGTGGAACGGTACGCGATGCGTTAATGTACATGTTTTCGACGCGTAGGTTACACGTCTCGTCCTGACGTCATGTGTCTTTACGGGATCTTACCGGGATGTGTGTGAGCGCACTCACAGATCACAGAAAATCACTGGCAGTGTGAATGAACCAAAATCAAACGATCTCGGGACGAATCCCGGGTCACATTATCCATGTATTTTCCGGAATCTCTGTGTGAAAGGGGCTCTACTGACACATGAACCAAATTGCACAGATAACAGGAACAGGGGAAGCACATGACAGGATCACATGACATGAACCAGGAAGCATGACTAAAAAGGAAACATCACTAGGCTAACGGTGCATCCAAAATCGCATACTGTTAGACACTGCATTTGGGTTGAAACTTTCCGATTGTTAAAAAGTATGTTATATAGTATGAATGTGTTTAGTCATGACATTCGGACATACTACATCTACCATGTTGTCATTGTCATGTGAACTACGGCACCAGTTGTGTCCATAGACAGTAAAAGAAATGGACACAGCGACCCCATAGACTTCGACAGAGACCAGTGAAGTCAATTAGAAGCACTCTCTTCCTGATGGCTGAGCGTACTGTGCAGCCTCAAACTGAGCTTGACGACGTAGATGTGAACTGTGAGTTTGACAGTTGTAAGTCTTCTAGTAGCTGTGCCAAGAGAAATCTGTATCATTCCCTTCCGAATCTTGCAGAGACGGAGAACGTGAGTAGGAACTGTCCATGAACTAGGAGCAGGAGCAACTTTTGGTAAGTATTTTGATTAATTATTTTGTCATTTTGCCCCCACATCCCCCCGATTGCATGCAAGCTTCTCCTCCTGTCTGTACGGTAATTTCTCTACTGTGCGACCGAGAATCGTGTGGTTATGACGCAATCGTTAGCATATTTTTTACAAAAAACGGCTTCTACGGGGCCAAAACGTAAGATACAAGGTAATGAAGCCTTTTATACATTGTCGTGTTTCTTTAGAAATAAACAATGGACAAATAGAGTCCTTAATCGCCTCAGATGTAAAGTTATTCGCTGTCAAAGTGATGCCAAAATGCATGGGAGTCAATGGAATGCTAACAGCAGGTGATGGCTTGTTAGCCAATGGATGCCCCCATAGAAGGTACGCTTTCCGGATGCTGCCCTTGGTTATGTCACTTCCACAAATTCTCTCTTGTGGCCTTATGGGATAGTAAAGTCCATTGAATGCGCACTTCAAAATTTCGCCGGAAGCAGTATAGGTCATCTGGGAAATTTTCTAATTTTGTTTTATAAATACCGGTAAAACTTTCCACTTTCTGGAATTATTTTCACAAGGCAGTATCTTATTAGTAGAAAGTGCTAAAAATAACTGCATTTTCTTAGGTCCACAGCACATCAGGGTTTACAGAGTTTTTGTTGAGATTGACTATATGGTTCCTTTGGCCGCACATTGTTTGGAGATGAAACTGTTCCCATCAAACAAACAACAAAAATCCAAGGACAGAGCAAGACAGTAGAGGAGTGTGAAATCAAAATTATGTGTCTTGGGCAAGTGATGCAAACATTACGCAACTGACATGTGGTTCAGTGACAGTGCCACTGTTTTTTATGGACTGTAGTAAAAGGTTTTCAATATTATATTGTCTTCATATGTCTTTACTCAAGACAGCAGGAAGAGTAAGACGCTTAAAGAGAAAATGAAATAGGACACAACCGTCAAAAGCACAAAAATAATTATTTGCTCTTTATTCATATGATGGCAAGAGCGAGTTCACATGAAAATGAACTCCATGAACTATTGAGAACATAAAAGCAGTCAGAAATCACTGGAAAATCCTGGCTTGTTATTATTCATACCCAATAAAGATGTCACTTTTAATCACAACATGCAAATACACACATGATGTACATGGTGCTGTGATAAGCTCGGGAGGCAGTTCCGTGCTAATTTGGGTTTGTAACGGCAGATTTGCTGTTTGTTGGCAATATTCCATAGCGCAGAGGGATCAGACTGCAGGCGGAGATGGCGATGACTTTGTTTGATCTCTCACAGGGCTTTAGAACTCGGAGAGAAAGAAAAAAATACCCTGAAACACTGCAACCAACAGGCATTTTGGGTAAGAGAAGAAGAATGTCAACATCTCACTGTTAGGTCATTTAATAAAATGTGTGCCTTTTCCAGTTTGATAAGGTCATTTTTAAAGTACTCTATGTTAATGAATTTCATACCATGTCAAGCTAAATTAACAAATATTTATTTATGTAAGGATATAATCATAAATGTAGCAGGGTTGACAGGTGTACAGTATGATTTGAATTGGAGTTTTGAAGTCTTGTGCTCAAGGTCATGAAACTATAAAGGGATTTTTGAAAGGGATTTTCTTTTCAATTATTAGTTGTTTAATACATAAATTCATTTGATATTTCAAGATCATATCATTCGCTAGACAAATGTAACAAAAGGTCATCTTTGAAGAGTGTGTGCATGTTCTATATATATTTGCAAAATGTTCCATATATTTTGTGGATATTAATCGCACATTTGCAGAGATATGTTGGAAACACAAGGCAGGCAACAAAAAAGCATCCTAGTTAGGAAAGGAGGAATAAAACTTTTCAAATCAATGTTAGTATAGTTGAGACACTATTTTAGTTTATATTAAAAGGCGAATCAGTTTTAGCAACAGTCTTAGTATTTTTTTTTATAGGTTTGATACATTTTTATTTTTGATTGACAGCAAGTGTCGCACAGACAGACAATGAAGGATAAAGTTCAAACCACGAGTCTTTAATAGTAATCCACAGCTTAAAACAGAACAAAAGTTGCATACACAAATGCTAACTCAATCGAGACCGGACGCTAAACACAGGAAAATATATTAGTACCCATGACAATACAAGAGAAGCGGGAAAAGAACAAAGGAACACAGGAAACTAATGAATACAAAAGTCCATTAAAGTGAAACTAAGATCAAACACAATTGAATATTTGTAACATTACGACCCCTCCCGGAAGGTGTGCCCTCGTGGCGTGAAGATAAGAAGAAGGTGGCTTAGGAGGAGGATGAGGAGATGGCGAAAGGACGGTGACAGGAAACAGTGGATGGATGGTGACAGGAGGACGACGAAATCCCGGTGGCATGCCCGCTGATGCAGACGCAGAGCATGGCAGTGATGACAGCCCACGGTGGAGTCGAGGGGGGGAGGAGGACAGGGCCGACGACATCCGTGTGACTACGGATAGAGAAGGAACTGATGGATCCCAGGGCGCAGACGGAGAGCCGATGGACTTGAGTGACACCGCTGGTACTGGAGACCTAGGTGGAGTCACTGTGACAAGCGTGAGGCGGAGCCAGAGTGCTCGATGACTGAGGCGGAGCCGGTGTGACTGAGGAAAGTGGCCAAGCCGAAGGAACCCGCTGTAGCTGTGGGGGGGAGGGGGGCTGAGCAGAACGGAAGGCTCGTAAGTCTGTGGCGACTGACCTAGGTGGAGCCGTTGGGATGAGGGAACCCGGTGGAGCCGCAAGACTGAGGGTATTGGTGGAGCACAAGGTGGGAGGAAGGTGTAGCCAACAGGTCGACATGCCAAGGAGGAGCCAAGGGGTCGGAGACGGAGCCAAAGGATCCTCTCGATCAAGCGAGGCTGGTGATTGCTCGCCCTGAGGCTTCATGTCGCTGCAAGGCGTAACCATGGAAGGCGAAGGGTTGCAGGCATCCAGCTGAGGCAGGGCTGGAGGACTGGCTGAGCTCTGATGTGAGGGTGACAGAGGTAAGCTTGACAGGATCAATGACAGTAATTCCAATTCCCAAGAGGTCGATGATATGATTTCACTGCTGTCTTGAAACGGTGATGATAAAGAACAAGCATATAATATAGGGTGGGATAGGTTGTGAGGCAGTACCTTTGTGTCCAAATCAATCAGCCAGTCCTTGATGTCCCATTCCACAAGTATTCCCTCTGCCACTGAAGTCGCTGGCTCACACGCTGGTCAGACTCACTCCGGGGCTCCGGGGGAATGGTCGGCATTGTCCCTTCCTGTTTGGTCTCTGGCTCACTCATTGCAGTGGGCAGTTGCTCTCTATCTGCAGGGGGCTCATGCAAAGTCTCCACGATTGAAGGTGGTGGTGGGCTGGACTCTGGGTCTGGCGGTGTCCTGGATTGGGAACAGGCACTCTCCAGACACCTGATGATGGTCTCCCTCCAGATAAGTCCTGAGGTGTATGGGAGGTCTACAGGGTGGTGGTAGTTCGCCCCGATCCAGAATAGCGATTTGAGGGTCTTGTTGTCCAAGCCCTTTTGGGCAATTGCTGCAGCATAATCCATTTCTTGCGATCCAGTCTTCTGTCAGCAAGTGTTGCACAAACAGACAATGAAGAAGGATAAAGTTCAAACCATGAGTCTTCAATAGTAATCCACAGTTTAGTTTCAGAAACAGAAAAGGGAGTTGCATACACAAATGAGAACGGACACTTAACACAGGAAAATGCTGAACTTAAGTATAATGACAAAATTAGGTGAGTAATGTGCCACAGCTGAACTAAACGAACTAATGACATTAGTAACCATGACAACACAAGAGAAGCAGGAAAATAACAAAGGAAACTAATTAATACAAACTAAAAGGCCATGAAAACGAAACTAAGAACAAACAAAACTGAATATTTGTAACATACAAAAAAAAATTTATTAAAAAATTAAAGTGACCTTTGCAAAAATAAAAAATATACAGACTTTCACGTGCTCACGAGAAACTTTTGCGTGCTCCCGAGAAACTATCGCGTGCTCACGAGAAAAATGATCTTGTGCGCACAGGAAAATAATCGCATGAGCACGAGATACTGTACATTTCTCCTGAGCATGTGAGAGTCTGTATATTTTTATTTTTGCAAAGGTCCCTTTAGGGGCTCCGTAGAAATAAAATAAGTAACTTTTTTTTATGACGCCCAAGTTTAAAAAAAATTTATGGTATTAGTTTTAGTTGTCACAATACTACTGTCGCAGAATGAACCAGAGACAATAAAATGTTAATGAATTTGAGGAAACTTCTGAACATACACTACACTTTATAGACACTGAACAGAGAACTGAGAAAATGGCTTAAAAAAAACACATATATAGATCATTAACAAAACAGGGAACAGGTGTGTAATCAGAAACCATGACAACAAACAATGAATTAGAACTCAGACTGTGACAAAGAAAACCATGACTAAAAACTAAATAGAACAAGATGATGAAACTAAACAGAACCATGATCGTCACGGTCACGTTAGTTAACTATAACAACCCTGGTTCAAATATAATAAGTTACTGGATTTTTTAGATTATTCAGAAAAAATGTCTACAGTAACACATTAGCTATTCAATGTTTTGTAGAATAACCCTGCTGTTATTCTTAAAAAATTATGAATCACAAAAAGATGGCAATATTATGATAATTTGCTGACTATGTAGTGACAAACAGAGGAAAGCCAAAAGAGAAATGATTCTGAATATATTCTCTTTAAAAGCCCTGCTGGTCATCAGTCACCTCATTACCTCTTTATAGAGCATAAACAATCCCAGCTCGCTGGACACAGATCTTCATTAAGTCGTTATATTGGCTCTGCTTTTTTTTTAGGTCGACAGTGTCTCAGGGGAAGAGACATGAAGTTCATGCTTGAGGAATGTCGGACCCCCCTGTTTGAGAGCATCATCCTTCATATTAGGTGGCCTGAGAAGGGAAGCACACAGGATTCATCAGTGTCATGCTTTTATCATGATATGATCCACTGAGATCTTCCAGGCCCATCTCATAAGCGTTCTCTCCATATAACAGCAGTCACCGCTTAACTGCCCTGATATAAGTAGCCTACAGCAGTTACTAAGGGTTTAAAATCATAAGGAATGTGTTCTGTTCCGATTCTAAATCAAATTACATTTCAACAGAACAGTAATCTCAAATTGTGATTGAATCGTAGTCCTTTGAGTCAGAAGATTGGAGTACGTCATAGAACGAGGCTTCAGTATAAGGGGTGGTCACAGACTTTCAGCATGCAAAATTTAAACGGACACTGCTGTGAATATGACATCACACACCAAGATTTCGTAATAATGTACAACAGTAAATACTTCAGAGGACCCTTAAAGGAATAACAAAATAATATACCATCTGTTCCATGCAGCATTGCCATCTAGGCAGCTTCTCTTTTGATATTGTTTTTATATTCTTTTAAATCTGTGTGGTATAAAATGGGATGGTGCCATACCGCTTAATCAGTTCTTCCTCCATATTGGATTTTCTGAAGAGGTCACGCCATGATGTATCGATCTTCTATTGGTCACAAGTCTTCATGTGATTGGAATTCCCAGATCAGAACATGATCTGCGAACATGAACTTTGGAACGCACCGAAATGCTAAACTTCTTCTCATGAGCTTGCATTTCCAGTCTCCAGCATTTCATGCGTAGGAATAGAAGTCAAAGGTACGAAAAGTGTTGTGTGACTGTCCCTTTACTGACGGGCATTTGACATGTTATGTTGCTTCGCATCGTGCCACAGTAGACAGCACCCTTAACTAATTATGATAGGTTCTATTGTCTTTTGTTACGTTGCGCCACTCGAGTCCGTTGTAGACACGGTGTCAGAAAAGAAAACAGCTTGCTTGTTCACATTTATTGTACTAAAACTTTGCTGTCTTCATTTTTCTCTCCCAAATTTTGGTTAGGCATGTCATATGCTACATTTGCCAAATATATAACATGAACAGGTATGTTTACACTTTTTTTACATGCTAACACATGATGATCTATGAAAAAAAGAAGAAAAAAAGATGATTAACGATTCTGATACTTATTAGACATTTTGACGTTCCGTTCACATCAGAACTAAACAAGAAGCAATCCCTACCATTTTAGTAAAAATCTGAAAAGTATATGTATATATTGATAAGAAATATCTAGCAATTTTTCTCATAAAAAATACACATAAGTCGATGCAAACTGATGAGATGAAGGCTAAATAAGTGGCCTAAACCGTGTCTTTGATGAAACAGCTCAGGCTAGGTCCTAGTAAAGGATTTGGTAAAAACATATTTATCCAAAACGGAATTTTCATGAGCAAAGATATGTTCTTTCTGGGGATCATATGCCTGCTGAGGAACCGCCATTGAGATTGTTTATCCAGGTATTATAGACCTTCTTAAAGGGAATTAGAAAAATAATCTCTCTTCTACTATGTCATAATGAGTAAAGCCAAGTTACTGCAAGTACAAAATCCAGAACTTGGTCACTGGCCCACTGGCCTTTCTAGTTATTTGAGCCATCATTACATGGAACCATCATAACCTTCCAGCATAGCCTAGCCAAGAGTGTTGGGCTTGAAAATGCAGTTATAATTTCCGATCTGCCATACCGAGTGCGTACAAATAAGCAGTGTCAGTGTTTAGAGCGCACGCTGCAGCACAGCGCATAATGTAGCTCAACTGAACAAATATGGGCTGTGTTGATCCAGTGAGTCAGAGAGAGGAGATTGTGGGACAGGCACTGCTTATACGTAATTGAGGAAATTAGAAACTGCCATGGGACTGGCAAGCAGTTAGCAGAATCAACATGGCCGTGTCTCTCCGTGCTCTGATTGGGGTGTTTTTTGGTACCAGGGCGAAATGACTATTGACATTTGTAATGTGATTGAGATGGATGAGGAGCACAGGGGTCTTGGTCCAGAGAATTAAACCCTGCTAATGAAAAATGACGATCTGATGATGAAAGAGCAATGGCCCCTATGATTTTTGTTCTTGCAGAGCAAAAATTATGTGTATTTGGCAGACCCTTCCGCCACATGAGCAGAAACACCCTATTTACTGACAATGCAGTGTTCATTGTGCCATTTATTGCAAAGAAATGCAAAGGAAAACAATTTGGTTACACTTTATTTTAAGGTGTCCTTGTTAAAGTGTAATTACACATTTACTGAGTAATATTAATTTACTACTTAGTACTATAAGGTTAGGATTAGGATTTAGTGTAGGGTTAGTTGCATGTAACTATGCATAAAATGTCACATGTAACAAAGTCACTGTAAAATAAGGTGTAACCAACAGTTCTAAAAATTATTTTTTTTAATAGGCTTTATATTGACTTTTTTTTGTAATTTCATCAAACTTAAGAAGTTTTATTTTATATGGTACAATACAGTAGAATACAACAAATACATTTTTAATAATTTATTTTTAAAAAAAAACATTTCTCAAGATAACTTTTTAAAAGAGGAGAATAAGGGAGGAAATAAATGAATAATGCAGGTGTCACGGATACAACGGAAGCAGACAGGTGGTAAGTTGAATGAAGTTTATTGAACAAGGTGCAACAGATCCGGGATGCAATGGTGAGTAGATACATTGAAGTTAGAGTTCACAAAGACTTAACTGAATGGTAAACAATGTCTCTTGGTTGTAGATGCTGGCGAAAGGGTTCGCGAGGGTTCTCAATGGAAGGCAGACGGATGGTTGAAGACAGCAGATGGGAGATACCGAACACGACAGGTAAGTAGAATCTCTGAGGTGAGTAGCGTGGATGAGTCTGAATGTCAGTGGTGTTTGACGAGACCAGACAATGACTGGTGAGTGAGAGTGGTGTATAAAGGGTGTGACTGATGAAGAGGCCAGGTGAAGGTGATTAGAACTCAGGGGAAAGTGAACGAGTGGGTGGAGTGAGTGATGATGAGGGCGTGGCTGTGACAGTACCCCCCCCTCCCGAGGCGGCTCTTGACGGCTGAGAAGAAGGGCGAGTACGGCGACGAGGTCTCCCACGACCTCTGGGTGCAGGACGGTCAGGATGGTCGGCATGAAACTGGGTGAGAAGAGTAGGGTCAAGGATGTCATCTCGATGAACCCAGGAGCGTTCCTCAGGTCCATAGCCCTCCCAGTCGACCAGGTATTCCAACTGGGAACCTCGTCGCCGAGAGTCCAAGATGTCGTGAACTCGGTAGATGGACTCCTCTTCTACGGGAACGGGAGGAGGAGGCACGTCATCCTGGGCAGGAACTGAGGAGGGAGGAGTGACAGGTTCAGTGTGAGGTTTCAACAGAGATACATGGAATGATGGTGCTATTCTATACTCAGGTGGAAGGTTGAGACGATAAGTGACGTCATTGAGCTGCCTCTGCACCGTGAATGGTCCGATGTATCGAGGACTCAGCTTTTTGCAGGGCAGGCGGAGGCGTATGTCTCGCGTCGAGAGCCAAACCTTTTGACCAGGGTGGTATCGGAGGTTCGGTTCTGTGACGGTCGGCTTGTCTCTTGTGTCTCCGCACTGCCTGCTGAAGGTGTACATGAGCTGAGTCCCATACCCTCTCGCTTTGATGGAACCAATAATCGACAGCTGGAACTTCTGACGGTTCACCTGACCAAGGGAAAAGAGGAGGTTGGTACCCTAAGACACATTGGAAAGGGGTGAGTCCAGTGGTACTTTGTCTAAGGGAGTTTTGGGCATATTCAGCCCAGGGGAGGAATTGGTTCCAGCTGTCTTGGTACTGGTGGCAATAGGATCTGAGGTAACGTCCAATCTCCTGGATCTTCCGCTCAGGCTGACCGTTAATCCAGGGATGATATCCGGAAGATAGATTAACCGTGACTCAGAGGAGTTTGAAGAAAGCCTTCCATACCCGAGAGATGAACTGAGGTCCTCGGTCCGATACGATTTCTTCAGGGATGCCGAAGTTTCGGAAGACGTAGGTGAAGAGAGCTTCGGCCGCTTCAAAGGCAGTAGGAAGTCCGGGCATTGGAATCAACTTGCATGATTTGGAAAACCGATCCACTACAACAAACACACAGGTGTATCCATTGGATCGAGGGAGGTCAGTCATAAAGTCAATGCCTAGATGGGACCATGGACGCTGAGGAATGGGTAGAGGCACTAATTTACCCTCAGGGAGCTTTCTGGGAGTGTTGGTAATGGCACAGACTGAGCATCCACTGATGTAACGTGAGACGTCCTGGGAGATGGATGGCCACCAGTACCGTTGACTGAGGAGCGAGAGGGTACGCCTACTACCTGGATGTCCAGAGCCCGGAGCGGTGTGAGCAGAGTCCAGAAGGGTGGTACGGAGCTGAGGTGGTACAAAGGTGAGCCCTTCTGGACCTCCCGGCGGAGCAGGTTGGAGATTATTAGCTTGGGAGATTTGCTCATCAATGTCCCATATGATGGGGTTGAGGAAGATGGCTGGAGGAAGGACGGGTTCAGAAGAGTTTTCTTCGGAGGAGGATTGGTGAAGACGGGATAAGGCGTCTGCTTTGACATTCTTACCGCCAGGGCGATAGGTGACACGGAAGTCGAACCTGGTGAAGAAGAGTGCCCAGCGGGCCTGACGAGGATTCAATCTTCTAGCTTCTCTCAGATACTCAAGGTTTCGATGATCAGTTATAACCTCAAATTGGTAGTTAGCCCCCTCCAGCCAATGCCTCCACTCTTCCAGTGCTAGTTTGATAGCCAGGAGTTCCCGGTTGCCGACATCATAGTTGTGCTCCGCCGGGGACAGCTTCTTGGAAAAGAAGGCGCATGGATGGAGTTTGGGAGGCTCACCCTGCCGCTGAGATAACACAGCCCCAACACCGGTAGATGAAGCGTCCACTTCGACGATGAAAGGAAGATCGGGGTTGGGATGAACCAGTATTGGGGCGGTAGCAAATGCGTTCTTGAGTTCGTGAAATGCTTGGAGGGCTTCTGAGGATAAGGACAGAGACTTGGGCCGGCCTTTCAGAGATGAGGTTAACGGAGTACTGATGAGACTGTAACCCTTGATAAATCTTCTGTAGAAGTTTGCAAATCCTAAAAACCGCTGGAGCTCCTTGACTGAAGTGGGTTGTGGCCAGTTGTGAATGGTTTCCACCTTCCTCTGGTCCATTTGTACCCCATGTTGGTCAATGATGTAACCCAGGAACTGTACGGATGGGATATGGAATTCACACTTTTCGAGTTTAAGGTACAGTTGATGTTCTCTCAGTTTTTCTAGGACTTGGATGACGTGTTTGCGGTGTTCAGAGAGTGAGGAAGAGAAGATGAGAATGTCGTCGATGTAAACTATGACGAACCGATTGAGGTACGTTCTGAAGATCTCGTTCATGTAACCTTGGAAGACTGCTGGAGCGTTGGACAGTCCGAAGGGCATAACGAGGTATTCATAATGGCCGGAGGGAGTGACGAACGCGGTCTTCCACTCGTCACCCCGTCGAATACGGATGAGATTGTAGGCAGAACGAAGATCTAACTTGGAGAAGATTTGAGCCCCACGCAACTGTTCCAAAGCCGCTGGGACCAGTGGAAGAGGATAGCTGAACTTGATGGTTTGGGAATTCAGGTGTCTGTAGTCGATGCACGGCCGCAAGCCTCCATCCTTCTTACCCACGAAGAAAAAACTCGAAGCGGCAGGGGAGGTAGATGTACGGATGAATTGCTGATGAAGAGCTTCCTCCACATACTCCTCCATGGCCTTCTGCTCCGGGATGGACAGGGGGTAAATACGGCCTTTGGGTAAGGTGGCTCCAGGTAGCAGGTCGATAGCGCAGTCCCATGGCTGGTGAGGTGGTAATTGGGTCGCTAGTTGTTTGCTGAACACATCCTGGAACGCCCCATACTCAGAGGGAATCGTCACAGAATGTTGGACTTCAGGACTCTCGACTGTGGTAGAATTGACTTGACACGATGGGTTTATCTTACATGGAGGGGAAGAAGATGATTTTTTGATTGAAGACAAGCAGTTAGAAAAGCACTGTTCACCCCAGCGTAAGATCTCTCCAGTTCTCCAATTGACAGAGGGTTGGTGTTGTACCATCCATGGGCGTCCCAGGATGAGTTCAGCAGTTGACTCCTCCAGCACCATGAATGACATCCTCTCAGTATGAAGACATCCAATCTGTAGAGTGACAGTGGGTGAAAAGTGACGAATTCTTCCTCGACCCAGAGGTTTACCTTGAATGGTTTGTACTCGGAGATCTTGATGCGCTCTGAGCTTTCGAAGGTTTAACTTTTGGAGTAATTGGGTGGAAATGAAGTTCCCTTCGGCACCGGAGTCGAGTAAGGCTTGCGCTGAGACACAAAGACGAGGGGTGAGTAGCAGAACCATGGTACGATTGAGAGTTTCAATTTTAGGAGGAACTTGAATGGAGCTTACCGCAGTACGCGGAGGTCGAATGGGACAGCCACTGAGGAGGTGTTGATCGGAAGCGCAATACATGCACAAGTTATGCTGGATCCTTCGTTGACGTTCGATTGAAGTGAGACGAGAGGAGTCTATTTGCATGGGCTCTGGTGCTGGAGGAGCGGCAGACGGTGCGGAGGACGGAGAACTTACAGCGGCTGATGCAGGATGTTCACATGCTGAGAGACGCTGGGAAACTTGAATGGTCTTTTGAATGAGATTTTCGAGACCCATTGAGTCATCAAAAACGACCACTTGCTGACGGATTCTCAAACTCAAGCCACGTCGAAACACTGTAATTAAAGCTGTTTCGTTCCAGTCACTGGAGGCCGCTAGGGTGCGGAAGCGAAGAGCGTAGTCGCAAACGGAATTTGAGCCTTGATGCAGATTGAAGAGTTGATCGTGAATGGACAGTCTATCAGCAGATAATCCAAATACTATCTTGAAATGTTGAAGAAAACTGGAGAGAGATTTTATGATGGGTGAGTTAGAATTCCAGATGGAATGTGCCCATTGGAGAGCGCGGCCAGATAACAGAGATATTATAAACGCCACCCGGGCTGAGTCGTTAGAGAAAAGATGAGGTTGCATCTCAAAGTATAATGATACTTGCAGGAGGAAGCCGCTGCAGTTCTCCGCCTCGCCTGAGTATGTCGCTGGCCGGGCCATGGGACTCGCAGAGGCAGCTCCCGAAGCAGCGGGTGTTTGCGGAAGTGAAGGGAGGTGAGGATTTTGAGAGACATCAGCGATGAATGGAGGATTAACTGGTGGATTTTGATGTAAGGCTTGACTAACAGCTTGAACCAGATCCGCGAAAGTATCGCGCGGTGGTGAATCCTCGGAATCGGCTGCAGCTTGCATGTTGGTCTGGTCTTCTGTCACGGATACAACAGAAGCAGACAGGTGGTAAGTTGAATGAAGTTTATTGAACAAGGTGCAACAGATCCGGGATGCAATGGTGAGTAGATACATTGAAGTTAGAGTTCACAAAGACTTAACTGAATGGTAAACAATGTCTCTTGGTTGTAGATGCTGGCGAAAGGGTTCGCGAGGGTTCTCAATGGAAGGCAGACGGATGGTTGAAGACAGCAGATGGGAGATACCGAACACGACAGGTAAGTAGAATCTCTGAGGTGAGTAGCGTGGATGAGTCTGAATGTCAGTGGTGTTTGACGAGACCAGACAATGACTGGTGAGTGAGAGTGGTGTATAAAGGGTGTGACTGATGAAGAGGCCAGGTGAAGGTGATTAGAACTCAGGGGAAAGTGAACGAGTGGGTGGAGTGAGTGATGATGAGGGCGTGGCTGTGACAGCAGGCCTATCTGGGTTTCCATATTTTGCAGTTCCATTTGGTGCCGTTGTGATCTTGAAATATCAATATTGTACTAAGTTTCTTATCTCACAAATGAAGCAATTACATACTCTACGTGGGTACAGACATGAATGCATGACCAAAAAATTACAAGTGTGCAGTAATGTGCAACACCAAACATGCATTTACTCAATGTGATGTCTGCATAGTCAACAACACGGACAATGCAACATGTACTTGAGTTATGTTGTAAATTTGACACATTTTGGAATGCAATGATGCATGAAATCATTACTTGCCTAACTAGAAGCAGTTCACGTGTTCTTAATTACCTCTGTGTGTTTCCACAGAGTTTTCTCACATAGTCAATTCCATGCTGAAAATCATTCGACATGCATATGAATTTAACTAGCTCATTCATTTAGCTCTGTTTCTAGAAGTCTGTTGTTTTCCTCTGTTGTTTTCCCCCCACACATTGTGCAGTCTGCCTTCTGTCCTGATAGTTTTTTTCGTCTGTGCTGAAAATCAGAATTGCATATGCACAGAAAACATTGTAAACGAGAAGAAAGAATTTTTTTTCCGTGTTCTGACTGTGTTTTGCTTTAACTGGTTATTTTCCTCCTAAATTGAATTGATGGAGAGAGAGAAACAGATTTTATTCATCAGCTTTTATTTTCTTCTATACGGGGACACTTTCACCACTAAGCCTCACAACTAAGACTCGCCGGTACCTTTGAAAAATGTTAATCTCAAATATATTCATTCATTTTGAACCAAAAGCCAAAATCCACAATATCACATTCTTCTGTCCCGAAGCGCTCTTTAATGCTTCCTCTGTGAGATGTTCAAACGTTCCCTTGAAAGGCTCTTCAAACCCTCTTCGCCACTATGTAACATTCAAAAGGCAGAGCTTCATCAGGCCTGCGAGCACAAAGGGAGTCGAATATGAGAGGGTCTGAGAGCACCTTCAACTGCGAATAAACCCTGGAGGTTATACCACAGCTACCGCCACTCTAAACACCGTCTCAAAGGAATGCAAAGTTACCCAGAGATGTAATGTTAGATGTGGACTAAGGCGAATGCAAATGATATGCAAGGTGAAGAGAATTAATCACGCTCCAAGCGCATCTCGTTCCTCTCTCTGCCAGCGGGCTCTTCTTAGTGCTGAAGCTAATTGGTACAAAACGCCGCCTTGTGTCTTCATTGCAGGTAATTGAAAGGAAAGCACTTTTACAATGGCGGTGCCTGGAGTCTCGCCACTTAACCGATGACAGAACACATCCTGCTGTGACACATTAGCCTGGTTCTGTCTGCTGTACCTGATTATATGAACTGTGTGAAGTCTGTTGTATCGTTTCTACTGTAATACAGTATAGAAATGTTCTTCAGATTGATTTGTCCCTTAATCATAGTTAACTGTCATCTCAAGTGAATGAACAAAATTAGCCCTTCGAGAACTGGTATGAGAAATGTAGACATCTGTACAAGAACATTTGAAAAATACAGGTAACACTTTAGAATATACTGTTCAGTTTTGAATAACTACATAAGTGACGCATTGTTAACACTCTAGTAACTGCTATTAACTAACAAGAAATTCTGATTAATGAATTAGTAAGTAATAGTGCTTAGTCGAATGTGGTATAGTTTACTATTAGCTAATCAATAACTTTTTTTTTTCATACCTCCCAGTGGACTTCTAATGGTGCGTTCACACCGGACGCGAATAGCGCGTCAGGCGCGAGTGATTTCAATGTTAAGACAATGCAAAGACGCGTTACGCGCGTAAAAAAATCCTGCGGCGCTAATGGCGCGAATTGAGCGTGAATGATTTATGTAGTGTTTTTTGTGCATTCACGCGTTTGACGCAAATTCGCGTCTGCCGCCCGAGTTGAAAAATCTGAACGTCTGCGTCAATTCGCGCCGCGTTAACCAATCAGGAGCCTGCTTGCTTCACGTGGCATAAAGTGACATAGCATAACAAACTCCTGCTCGAAGTCACTCATTCAAAATGGAGGAAACTAATTTTAGCTGTTAGTGGTCACCTGGAATTACTATTTAAATGATCTATCAACATCAGATATCTTCTAAAAAGTTGGCCGCCAACGGGTTTCGAAACTTTGGAAACTTTCGCCTCTGACGCGCGTAAATTCCGCTTCAAATTTATGTTTTTACGCGCGTCAATTTCGCTCTTGACGCGCGAATGGACACAGAGTGATCAAGCGTATAACTAGACGCGTCAGGCGCGAATTTGACGCGCCATTCGCATCCGGTGTGAACGCACAGTAAGAACTTCTATAATCAGGTTCATAATTCACATGAATAATGCATAATGTATAATTAATTCTAAAGTGAAGGTCATGGAAACCCACTGGTAATGACCCAAGTATTACCAAATCCGAAGGAATTACTAATTATTTGGATCAGTATTCTAAAGTGAAAAACATGATAACTCCTCAGTAATTACTGAAGTCATTGTAAGCTTTTTAGGTTTTTGTAAGTTTTTGTGAGATTTTGGATAGCAATTCCTTCCGATAGATTTGGTAACACTTGAGTTATGACTTATGGGCTAGCATGATCTTTGCTTTGGAATTAATTATACATTGTTCATTAGTCTCATTAATTATGAACCTGTTCTTAGTAGTCCTCTGGGAGGTAAGACAAAAATAGTTATTGATTAGTTAATAGTGAACTACCTCATTCAACTGAGCACTATTACTTACTAATTCATTAATCAGAGTTTATTGTTAGTGAATTGTAGTTACTAGAGTGTTAATAGTGCATTGCTCATTTGTTCCTGTGTAGTTACAGTACTCCTTAATGACGGAACAGTATTCTAAAGTGTTACCAAACAAAGTGTTGGCATCCATCTTCTATGTGCTAATGTTGATTATTTCTGTACAGGTTTGGCCTTGTATGCACCTCAATATAAATAAAACACTATCTTTTGTACAATAGTGCATTTGCGAGTTGGGCCATCATTTTTATTTTTCCATCTTGGACCAAAACACGTCCAGGGAGTGGGCCGTCAAAACCCATTTCCCTTCAACAACCGAATAGCAAAAGATAATTGTAACTTTAAAGTTATTTTCATGGAAAGTCTATTCAATTGCAACAATATTGCCAACTCCTCCAGGCAGCTATTGCAGTCATGCAACACCAAATTCTGTGTATTTGAATAGGGGAAACCGAAATCTCAAAAACTGCTGACCAAACTTACATTTTACTAACAGAGCTTCTATCAGCAGTTAAAGTGACAGGATTAATTTACCAATTGGCGACTGGCTGTTTTATTGTCACAATCTCTAGTCACCATGCATGTCACCTTCAACACTACATTACCCAGAATCCTTCCTGGTCCAGCACCTGCACACATTTCTCAATCAACTACAGCTCAACAATCACCTTATCAGACCTCATCAAACACCATATATAAGCACCCTGTTCACACACACTCATGGTCCGGTCTCGTCAGTCTCTACAGGAGAGTATAACTTTCCTTACCTCACCTGCCAATGCCAATGCCAATGTCTACCTTCATCGTCCTCTTTCAGAGTCTCTTTTACTTGGACCAGTTGTCATCGTAGTGCTTGTCTTCAACCTACAAGCAGAAAGACTCATCAGTTAAAAGAGTAGTTCACTTTCAAATAAAAATTTCCTGATAATTTATTCACCCCCATATCATCCAAGATATCCATGTCTTTATTTCTTCAGTCAAAAAAGAAATTAAGGTTTTTAAGGAAAAGATTCCATGATTTTTCTCCATATAATGGACAATGGAAACCAAATGTCAGTCTCAATGCAGCTTCAAAGGCTCTATATGATCCCAGCCGAGAAATAAGGGTCTTATCTAGCGAAACGATCAGTAAAAAAACAACAACAAAAAAACATATATATATATATATTACATGGCTTGGTTGAATTCTAATGTAGAATGCGGTCTGTTATTTCTTGATAACAGACCGCTGCTAAGTAAACAGACCGTTGCCATGAAAAACAGAGCGTTGCCATGGACGCAGGATTCTAACCGTAGAGACGGAACGGACTATTTTCTTAAGTGGAAGCCTTATAAAACGTTTTTAAATCAATAAATTCCTTTTTAAACCAATATTTTGTGTCAAATTATGTATTTCTTTGGTAGGTAGCCATGTAATAAAGCGGGATAATGTATAGCGAGTTGGTTGTATAGCGAATACCACTCCCTTCAGACTGATTCAAGACCCCTCCGCTTCGCGTCGGGCTCATAATCAGCCTGTCGGGAGTTGTATTCGCTATAACAGCCGCCTCACTATACATTATCCCTTACATATAATATAAATAAAATTATATACTTTTTAACCACAAATGCCCGTCTTGTACTATCTCTGAGATCCGCCACGCATTTCGTCATCACGTCGGAAGTTTCATCACCCGTTTCATGACTTTTATTTGGGACTTCATTTATAGAGCTGCCATATCAATTGGTTTCTCCCATTCATACTAGTAATACAAGTGAACTGCCTTGGTAATATTTAGTCTTTGTTTATATCTTTAAATTATTTGAAATCTCATAATATGACATGATACTGTATCCCCGTGCTGTTATTTATCTTTGTTTCACAATTGCTACTTTTAATCTCACAAGGTTTTTTTTTTTTTTTTTTACTCTGAGGCAGAAACAGACTTCCATTTATTTCCGATTTGAACATCAAAAAATGCATTTCTTCAATAATTAGTATGTGTAAAATGCAAGTGTTAGCACATTATATTCTATTGATTTAATTTATTGTTTTAATTTTAAAGATACCGTTCCTGCATATTAGTTTACAGTTTGACCTTTTGAACTGTGATTTTTTCCACACTTTCAGTATTACGTTCTCTTTCGCTCCAGATGTCCTTTAAATGAAATGACATAATCCTATTACAACTTCAAATACGATTAATTTTGTATTGCACTGCCATGAGTGGAGTGATGAGATGTCGCAGAAAATTTGGTGTCTTCATGTTTTACTGGAGATAGTGGAGCCTGACCAATGGCATGTCTGGGTCAGAAGCTCCTCAGAGGGCTCATGTTAAGAACTCGGTTACGCTGGTTTCAACTGAGTTGTGGAACCAGTAATGCCATCCAACTGTACAACATGCACAAGCCTCTTAGCACCAGTAATACGCCGAGATATAAATAGTCACTTCATCGAACTCCCTGTGCAGCAGCCAGAGACTCTGGAGATTCTGGTTACACTGCAAAAAAAAAAAAAAAAATGACTCGAGAAGCAAAATGACTTAAGCTATTAAGTCTTGTTTTCGGGAAAGATGTATCACAATTAAGCGAGTTTATGCTTAAAATAAGAACAAAATATCTGCCAATTGGGTAAGAAAAATTCTAACTTAATTCAAAAAGGGTAAAAAATAAACATCATATTCACCTTATTGGCTGATATTTTTTTTGCAGAAAACAATCATTCATATCTTAGGTCATTGTATCTTAATTTAAGAAGGTTTAGAAATATGAACTGAAAAATAAGACAAAAATACTGAGTAAGAATATATATATATATTCCTCTATATGTATATATATTTGCAATGTAGGGAACAAAAGATTATAAAAATTAAGTGAGTTTATATTTAAAATAAGAACAAAATATCTGCCAATGGGGCAAGAAATTCAAACTTAATTCAGAAAGGGTAAAAACTATTTTTTACCCCATTGGCTGATATTTTGTCTTGTTTTCAGCAACAACAACTAAAAAACTCACTTAATTTTTGTTCAATTATTTATTTATTGTTTATGTTTTTGCAGAAAACAATAATTAATATCTTAGGTCATATAGCATAAATAAAATAGATGTATCTTGATTTAAGAATTTTTTTAAATATGTACTGAAAATAAGACAAAAATACTGAGTAAGAAAATGTATTTTTTTGCAATGTAGGGAACAAAACCCCAAAACTTCCTCTCATGGCTTGGTTTACTAAATGAAAATCTGACAATGAGAATCAGCATCTTGCTTTGGCCCTCAAAACAGTCTAGTCACGATAACAAATAATTCCCTTTAATGCCCTCCTATCATTAACTAGAAGCCCTGACTCTTTACTATGTGGCAATGACATATCTTCTCAGTGATAAGCCCTGGTTTGCATTCTTGGTGGCGGTCCTTGACTGGAGCCAGATGATTCAGGAGCTGTCAGTCAGAAGCAGATAGAGTCTGGCCTTGTGGTCAGAGTTCAGAGGGCCTGTCTAACATGTCTCCTTTTTGACCAGGCAGTGAACATACAAGCTGCTGACTCACCAGCTCCTCTCACTTTTAAACAATGACCTCCACAGTAACGGCAGTCTGAGGAAAGAAAGTGATGTTGGTGTCGACGCTAAATATGCTAAACGTCCGGTTCTTCTAAGTGGAACTAAGTTAAATGTCATTAAATGGAATCGCAAAAATATAATTTTCCAACAGGTTTCCTCTAGCTTTTTGATTGGTCAGATTGGTCAGGACGCTTAAACAAAGCATCTGTTTAATGTCTACACTTTTTGGTTGAATTAGCTTACAAATGGCTTATTACTATGCATATTACTCTGAGATAACATGCCACATGATGTCTAAATAAAATGTATTTTATTTAGACCAACTTTAATATGCATCAATAACAAATTGCAATAAAGAAATTCTTAATTCCTACACTATTTTTGCATAAATAAATAAAAAATGTAATGGTATGGAATGTTTACACTACTTACAAATAGCCCGTCTTGTTAGCAAAAAGTAATACGTGTTCTGCGTAAGATTAAACTGAGAAGGGTCATAGCACTTGCATTTTGTTGTCCTACTGTTAGTTTAACTGCTTCTATTGTTCTCATTTGTGAGTCGCTTTGGATAAAAGCGTCTGCTAAATTAATAAATGTACTCTAATTCCGTACACCATTGTTTGGGTGAGCTAGACAACAACAACAAAATTACAAAACCAGTATAGTAACAGGAATAGTGGTGAGTAAGGACCGGGAGTGTGGAATAAGTTTTTGATAGTCTTTTTCTGACCCATTTCTTCTCCCTTTCATTTCCATTTGCCCATTTACCTCGGATGCAATATAAGACAGGATTAAGGGTCTCTGGGAAATGTACAAAATTCCAATTTAAAATTTAAATCTTTAAGCATTGAGAAGCATAATGCTAAATAGAAACTGCAGAGTCCTTTTTTTATATATACTTTAAGATTGTTTTAAGTTAACTTAAATTGAAAGTTGTTATTTTTTTAAAGCCTAATAAATGTTGAAATTGATAAGGTTGAATGTCTATCATTAAAAATCTATCAGTCCCAGTATTAGTATCAGTGATAGTGGCCTTCATTCATAAAAAGATGCCATTATTGTATATTTATAAAACGAGTATTCTACTGTACATAATGGCTGAATTGTTTCCTGTACCAAAACGTTGTGCTTTCCCACAGAATGAGTCTCATACTTTTTTCAGATTTAACAGAACTCTAAATCAAAACAGGATTAGTCAAAACTCAGGACTATTGTAAATCTTGTATCTGTTCGATTTCTAAAACTGATCCGATTTTAATGACTTTCCCTTAGTAGTGTCCCCACAGAGTCTAAGAGAATGAGAGTGTGTGTGCTGACAGTCTAAACCGCTGCATACCGTACACTTATTAATCCGCCATCCGCAGAGGAATCAACAGCAAAAGGATTACACACCAGTTCAGCGTCAACAGCAGCTCAGAGGAAGCATGACTCCCAGCGCTATTTTAAAGACACACTTTCCTTCCAGTCATCTGAGTCAAAAGTCTATTAAACTAAGACGAAGATAATTACCACCACAAAGACAACAAGATGCATTCTTCTTGTTTTTAAGGGAATTTTTGGCTGTTAGTCGGACAAGCAAGTGAAGAAACTACACAGAAAGGAGGAGTAAGAGGGGGTGATATCAGGAAATGACCCGTGGCAGAATCAAACTTGGGTCTCCCACATAAATACTGTAAGGGCCCTATTTTAACAATCTAAGCGCATGGCGGATTCGCTATTTACATGGCGGAATTTGCAAGCGGAAAAACTGAGCGCTTCTCTAGCGAGGAAACGGATCTGATTAAAACGCATGAGCAGACCATCTACGGGACAGTGTGATGTGCGTTGTGGACCCGCCTATAGGCACACATTACTAACGCGCTCCTTAAAAACCAAAAATAAATACTGCGCAGTCTATTTCAGTTGCCTCAAAATAGCAACGCACCAACAATGTGCCTGAACACACTTGGTTTTCAGACCAGCACGCTCACGCAGATGGGCGCAAATGCTTTTTCTATTTAAACAACGTGGTAGAGGAGGTGAAAATGATAACTGCGTCGGGCTGAAACTAGCAAAAGACACTTGCGTCGCGCCTGGCGCTGCATTGTGCCGGGTGTATGATAGTGCCCAAAGAGTCAATGCATAACATGTCGGAGCATGTTCACTACCCAACAGGCCACGCTCTTAACACAAGATGTGTTCTGAGACTCTGTCCCACATGGAACCCTCATCTATCAGTCAGTGTATATTAATTCCTCTGTTAAAACCTATGTATTATTTGATATGTGAAATCTGTGATCAGGTGTTAAACATTACGCTGTATATTAAAATCATGTTAACACACATATTGTTTTCACCTTGTAGCTCTACTGTTGAGTGAGTATTTTAAGTACTATATGATCAGCGCCTAATCACATCTATTGTAAGTGCCTCAGTATAACCTTCTTTTTTTTTTTTTTTTTTTTTTTTTTTTTTTTTTTTAGTTTTGTTTTGATATTTTACTGAGGAATGAATTAATTGTTGTAGTAATTTGTGGTAGTTTGAGGCTTAGTTGTATTGAAACGGGTCCAATGGTCCAATGGTTTAAGTTTAAATTTAAGTTACTTAAGGTAAAATCTGAGATGTTCTAAATGAGATTCTAACCGAAATCACCATAGTAATCAAACAGATACGATTCTGAGTTGTCAGCCCCTGATGTAAAAAGTGTTCATATTTAGACATTTTTCAAGATAATCTCAGTCTTTTGTTGTAATTATTTAGACTTTTGCATATATTTATGGTTCCTTCCCATGAATCCTCTTCCCTGCCCCCGATTTCACCTCTGGTTTGTTGTTCTCTCATCCTAGCAGGCTGCGTTTAATCCAAGAGACTGTCAGATTTAAGCGATCCTTTCAGCGCGAGGCATTGAACAGTGCCAGGCAGAGTGGGAACTGGCAAGATTACAAACACTGTATCTTCATCCTGCTTTAATTAACATGCTGCTTTATCAGGACCATCACAAGTTCGCTGCAGTAAAGTTTTCCTCTGATAAACAGCGCACGAGGCTGGCGATGAATGCAGAGCAGCCCTAAACAAGTCAACTTAATTGCCTGAAAATTTTTTTCCTCTGTCTTCGTAACATCCCTTCATCAGTTTTATGTCTCTGAATCGGTAGAAATGTATTTTGACAGATAGAGGGGTGGCCGCTCTCATTCTGCCAGGTTTGTTATAGATGGGCGACTGGGGAACATGCCACTTCTTCTAAGTAGCTCTAATACTGTTGTACGCACAGCTTGTGATGTCACACCAACGAGTGCATTATTATATTTTAATATTGTATGACATTTTTCCAAGTTGCCTGGTTGTGGAAATGAATAAAAATGTGTTTTTTTTGTTGTGTTTTTTTGACAGACCCCCCCTAAAGGTGACTGTAAATTGTGTAATCTGGTTTGCTTTCTTTGTGGGTATTTTAAGTAATTTTTTATGACTTTATGACTTCAAATTTGTCTAACAGTAGGCTCATGACACTTGGAATATTAAAATCCATCATCTCCCAGCATGGTTTTGGCAGACACCAACGTCAGATTGTTGCTAAAACAATCAGGATCATCAATCCGGAGTATTTTGGTCTTTGTTGATTCCAGTTTCTACAGACTCTGTCTGGCCAAACCATGAGCAATACCAATATGCCAAGAGAAAGAACAGATATTGATTATCCAGCGGAGGAATGTTGGCAGTGTTGTGTGTGGTGGAGAGCAGGCTCCAGCCTCAGAATTTCAGGGTTTGTTTCCTGAATCCTGTCCAAATCCATCCTGGATTTTAATTCCAGAGAGAATGCTGCAGCCGCCATAGTCCAAAAACAGAGTCCAAGTTCCTCTAGTGGAGAAATCTCAAGGAGAATTACGCTGACTTCTGGAGAGGTCAGACATCATCATTCGTCTATATACATGAAAAGTCATCAACTGAACCGTGCCAGAATATTCTGTCTGAGTAATCAAGATTGTCAGCTCTCAGGGTGGACCCCCGTTGGTAATAAAATTTAGGAGCACTGAGTGAGTATTTGCTGGATTTCGCATCTCTTCTACAGATGCCAGGATACCAGCTGCCTGTTCCGAGAGAACAGTCACACTCAGAAATAAGGAGATGACAGCCAGCTCTGATTTCTCGCGGTAATACACTGCGGCTCTTCAAAGCTGCCAGATGGGTGCAGTGGAAGTGAGAAAAGGTTGTGTTAGACAGACACTACATTTAGAGACTCTGATGATTACATACTGCCATCTCACATACAGCCTCACAAACACCTCGACTAGATGGCATCTCGAGTGAAGAAAAACAAAAATCATATTATTGACATTTTAATGCCAAACACCCACAGCAATATGCGCTACTATGACACACATATTGTGTACCTAATATCCTGCCTAAGCAAGAAATGGTTTCAAGTTTTTTGAAACTTGAAACTTGCTTTCGGCTTTACAGTATATGTATATATAAATGTGTGTGTTCGTGTGTGTGTGTGTTTGTGTGTTTGTGTGTGTGTGTGTGTGTGTGTGTGTTTGTGTGTGTGTGTGTGTGTGTGTGTGTGTGTGTGTGTGTGTGTGTGTGTGTGTGTGTGTGTGTGTGTGTGTGTGTGTGTGTGTGTGTGTGTGTGTGTGTGTGTGTGTGTGTGTGTGTGTGACATACAGTATGTATATGTATATATATATTATGTATATTATGTATCTCTAATTCTCTATGTTATTCTTTATGATATTACATCATGTGGGGACACCTAAGTATGGCTTTAGATGTTAGATGTTTAATCATAATAATAGGCCCAGCATCACCACAACCCTACAAAGAACAAGCGGTTTGGAAAATAGATGGATGCTATTAAGTTGTTATGATTCTTTTTCTTCTTCTTCTTCTACGTCTTCTTCTTCTTCTTCTTTATTATTGATGGAAAAAATATATAGCTGGTTATTTTCTGAAAGAGACACATTTCTAACAGTTACACAATTTTCTCTCCTGAGTATATGAGAGAAACACAGTCGACTGCAAAGTTATGTCAGATTATATCAAATATAATAATTGAATGATTCCAACATTATTTTGATAAAATACCACAACAATAACAATACACAACACAATACCTATAGTGAAACCTGAAATGGTGCAGCATTCTGCTCTATTTCAGTGAACCATATTTACATTATCTTATTTATTTGTTCATTTATTCATCACATTTCATGTAATTTTACCTGTGATATCATCCGCTTTGTCGCACTGAAATAAAATGGTGTATGTGTTGTTACTTGTTAAAATGTGTTAATTTCACAAATAATTACAAATAAATGGCAAGTAACACATTAAATTAAATGTGAAATTTTAAAGTAGAAAGACAGAAATTGTTTTTTCTTGTGAAATGTACTCCAATAATCAATGTTTTATTTACAGCTTTGGAAAAAAAATATATACAGTGTGTGGGTAGGCCTCTGCTCTGAGCTCTTTGTATAGCAATCGAGCCGTTTCAGATCTACCTCACTGATACCTTTGCAGGGTTACTTTCTATGAACTATTTATAGCAGTTATGATGCAGCAGAATAGTTCAGTGAAGGCACTTCAGCACTGGCAGACATCACGCCGAAGTCTTTGATCTGCTGTATACAAAGCCCATTGAAATTCTTATTCGTCCACAGTCTCCGCAGCCCCGAGTTCTGGCTGGAGAAAAATAGACAGGAAAAAGATAAAAGTATACAATGCCTGTAGCTGAATCCAGCATCTGGAGTCTGTATATGAACCTGAGCACCTCACTGAAAGTTGGACACTTTCATTTGACTCGCCCTGTCAAACAAAACAGAACCTTAATGCTGCACTGACCTCATCTGGCTGGAGTTACTTAATATTCAGCCAACGCTATATGATTCAAGATGTCATGCTTTATATTAGTAACAATGTAATTACATAGTAATTACTGAATAATACAAATTAACAATGTGTACTTCATATGTAATTACATTGTGGAGATGCTTGTAAATATAAGGGATAATGTAAAGTTATCTGGTCATTATCACATAATTAACTCCGATAGGACTCAGGAATGAAGCATATGTAGTTACAGTCTGAAGAGGCTTGGTTTGTGAAAATGACTGGCTGACCGTACATTTTCCTACTTATGACTAATTATTAATTAAATGAATTGACCTGTGAACAACTGGGTCATTTATTCAAAGTGATTGTTTTTATATATATATTGGTCTAATCATAAATCATGTTTAAAAAAGTCTGAAAATAGTATGCATATTTTAAGAATATGTCACAATAACTTTTAAGTTTACTTGAGGTAAGTTAAAAAACAAATGGTTGTCTAACAAAGTTTTTTTTTATAAAATCAATATATACAGTATATACTTACATATTATAGCTCATTTAACTTTTGTTTAAGGATTACATTTTTGACCTACATTAAGTAGCATTTTGATTTATGTTTAAGTAAC
This sequence comes from Phoxinus phoxinus, assembly GCF_949152265.1. Classification (NCBI taxonomy): domain Eukaryota; kingdom Metazoa; phylum Chordata; class Actinopteri; order Cypriniformes; family Leuciscidae; genus Phoxinus; species Phoxinus phoxinus. The sequence continues at coordinate 11,223,441 of NC_136882.1, read as the reverse complement.
TTATTGATTAAGTATGGTGTGGTATTTACAATTAATAATAATTGTTATTTTTTGTTAATGTTTTTGTTTTTCTTTGGGGGGTTACTTGGGATTTATTAACATTAAATCAAAAGGTAACCATAGTTTGAGGGGGTAAACAATGAATACATTTGACTAACAAATCAGAGTATTTATTTAAGCTGGTCCACAGTTGATATGTTTATTTGTTTCGTCTGAGAAGAGATTGTGTGATTCAAGAAACTCGATTACTTGGTACAACAGTCAATTATTAATTAGTAATATTATTACTGGAATTAAATGTTTAAATATAATAAAACATGGACACAGTAGGTAAAATGTTCATTTAAGCAGTTTAATTCTCTCTGAGAAAAAAGTACTGGTACAACCAGGGAGATAAATAGCTTGAGGTCTTGCCAAGAGAAGTATTACTCTTTATTCAACTGCAATATAATATACAACACACTGTAGCCAGCCACATTTATCAATATTACAAAGGAGCATAGTGGTTATATGAGGCAATAACAATAAACAAACAGTGTACATTTGGAAATGGCCTACTCTATATGGCAGATGTGTGGCTGTTTGGCATCATATAATAAGAGGTAAAAGGCAGATACATGATATTAGATAACCTCACTCTAGCTGCTCATAAAGTGAATCGCTTGCGGGTGGAAATTGTTTTTGAATCTTGCGGCTTACATGTTGATATTGTGGTATGTCTTGCTAACCCTTAGTGGGAAAACAATCTGGCTTATGTGGTTTGGATGCAGTAGTTAGGCATGGACTTTAATGATATAGATCTGCTTTGTGATGCTCGGTCAGAATTGTAATATTTACAACATGAATAAAATGCTGTTTGCTATTGCAATTGCAAGCAATGATGCCCGTATTTTAAAAGTTATTTGAACTATCAAATGTAGAAAATGCTGATACTTAAAAATGAAATAAGGTCCAGTTTTAGCCCCTTCAGAATGACCTGCTTTTTAAACTGAAACTCAAGTTAGATAAACTAAGAAAGTTGGGCATCACTAATATGTAATGTTAATGGTTCAGCTTAACTTGCTCAACGAAAGCTCATTAAAATTGGATTCACAATTAAAACATTATTAGCTTGAGTTTATAGACGTTATTATATTATGTTTGCTGAAAGTACACAGAAAGCCTTTTGTAGGTTTAGTATACTGAAAAGTTCTGAAGCTATTCCTCAAGTGTTTGCATTTTCTCAACCTCAAATTTTTTACTTATGTATGGGCATCGAGTCTGGTGTAGATGACAGTTATTGTATTCAAAGGACATGCTCTTGTCACGTGGGTTGTGAAGCAGTCCTCCCCTGCTGTGACTAATTTGCCTCTTTATTTCTTTATTCCTGTCTGGAACACCTCATTATCATACTACATATTTTCTGCATCCTGGATTAAATGCACGAATGCAGTGTTCATTTCTCATGTGAGCTCTATATTTAGTTTGACTGTATATGGATTTAATTACAGGGACATAATATGCATAGTTAGTATATTGCATAACATGATTCCTTGTGTTTTTTAAGCCTTATAAAAAGTTTAGTCTTTTTTTTCTACACATTTGAAACAGGGAGATCTGTATAAAAATATAGTGGCATCAAATGTACAGAGAGAGGGAATCCTTTTATCCTTATATTTTTACCTTATTTTATTTTTCACTTTTAACTTTTTAGTTTTAATTTTAGTATTGTTAATAGTAGTAGTAATTGAGTTTAACTGGGTAATTGAGAAAATCTAAATGGCTGCTCTATTTAATATATTGATGTGTATTTTTATGAATTACCACTTTGAATTATAAATAAGTTTGAAATGTACACAATATGTTTTCAACACCCCCAGACCTGATCAGATTTTCTTCAACAGACAGTGCTGAAAGCATTCTCTCAATTGATTCATTCGCTGTAGTGAAGGGTAGATTTGTCAATATTTATAATAAATATTCAACATGTTTTTGTCTCGTGATGTTGGCACATATTGAGAGATAGTAAAAGAAAACACACACATTTTACGATGGAAGAAGCAGGATGTTTTATCCAAAGGTAAACACTTGTGGAAGCTTGTGGAAGAAATTGAGAACAAATACTGTATAAACAAATGCAAATTCTAGATTGTTCTACTGTACGTTTTTCTATATTCACATACAATATGGCATGATTATGAACTGACTGTTAAGGATAGATGTATTCTTGTTGCCCATAAAAGCAGTTGATCAGCCAGGGAGACCGTATTGAACACATAGATATGAAATGCTTGTAGTACTAATTCTGAAGGATAAGTTGTGTAAAAATTCAACATGCAGGCAAACATACACAGATGACTGCTATAGTAGTGCACCGTTTCTATGCTTGACAACCGTGATACACTCTGCATGAATCAGGTTTTATAAACCTTGTGAAAAATAAGTGCTCTTAATTGTTTTGAATGTGCACAAAAACTATACTTTGCAGATAATATCATATGAATTAAATAAAAGGCCACTTAGATGTACTTACAGAGAGTACACTTAAACTATGTTTCATAACACACTTAAGTACACTTTTAAAAAGTGTACGTTTTGAAATCACTGTTCAATAACCTTTTGTTGCGCTTGCAACAAATACATGTATTTTGATGTGTTGACTGACATACTAAAACACATGTAAAGCACTTGATTATAATTTTAAATGTATGTGTTATTCAGTATTAGGTTAGTTAATATATTTTACTATATATTTAAATATATTTATATATTTAAATATGCGGCATGCTGATTTCTTTAGAAATTAAATCAAAGTATTTAATTTTACCAAATGCTTGTCATTCAGCAGTACACTTGAAGTATATTTCAAAGACCAATTATGGTTACACTTTATTTGACTTTATTTTAAGGTGACGTAGTTACATTATACTTACTCAAATAAACACAGAGTAATACTAATTATGTACTTACTGTAGAGTGATGGTTAGAGTTAGGGTTTGGATTGGAATTGGATTTGCATAGTTTGTTATTACTAGTAAGTTAGATGTAGTAACGTGCAACTATATAACTTTAAAATAAAGTGTTACCCAAATTATACATTATAAAGGTGTAATAAAGTCCTGCTTAAGTGGGTCAAAAAAGCACTCTAAAGTTCAATTTAAATGATAACACATTTTCATTTAATTGCAATTAGCACGTAATTAAGTGTTCAACAACATTATATTAATTTTGGACTTAAATATTCTTTTAAAGTACAATATTTCTATAATTAGCAGTATTTTTAAAAGTATGCTGCTGTATATACAGTATATATAAGGGAGGCAAGAGAGAGCCTTCCTCTGCAACCTTACCCGCCGCTGGTGTCGCTGTAGGACAGTGTATACACTTTTTAATGACACATTTTGTAATATTTGCGTCGTTTTATTTTCGTAATATGGATTATTTTCTCATCCAAATTTGTGAGGAGGCACTGCCTCCCTTGCCTCCTTAGAGAAAAAGCCCCTGGTTAAAATCCATTTTGTGATACACACAGCATTGCCGTTGACCACAGGAAACACATTTAAAAGTTTATGTATTCCTTGGTGCTCGTCCGACTCAAAGAAGAGGTATTTTAAAAGTAAAGTAAGGGATCAAAAGACTTCAAAGCAGCTGTGATTCATAAGCTGTTTAGAGCACAATCCACTCTCTGTATAAATGGATGGATGGCGTTCACACAGTAGACGCAGAAGGCAGCATGAGCTCTGGGCTGTCGTTGATGGGGGAGGCGGTGATGAAGCAGCTGGGACTGGCCTTTGCCGGACCGCCCCATCTCACGCTGAGGTGTAAATCAGGAGGCGAGCGGGCCGCCCGAGGTGATGGATGCCTGGGCCATGCCCACAGACTTGCAGTATTCTCATCTGTCACAGGCTAGCAGTGAGTGAGTGTGACTTTATAGCATCAGGGTCACATTCTGCCATGATGGACTGAAGCAGCCCACAATAGTGGAGTGGATTTATGGCCTAGAAGTTGTTTCTGCATTTCTAAATAAGCACAACCTGTTGATCCTGTGTGGCACTCTAATGAAATTCATGGGAAAATGGGATCCTGTGTAAACCATGAGCAGAATAAATGCACAGCTGATATCTGAATCAGTGGAAAACATCACTCCACCACTGCCTTTCAAAACACAGACCCGTGCTCCGTCATGTAAAGGCATGGAATGTAAAGAGTTCATGGGAGGAAAGGGACAACACATATTTTGGGGGGAACAATAATATTATACTGGGGGGCTAAACAGATTATTCATAGTATGGACCACAAAACATTGAGAGGGACACATCTTATTCCGATATTTCTCAATTAATTGTACTGTATTTTTTAAACGACAGACTACTCATGTCATAAATGGTGAAAAAGTACAGAGAAATGAAATAGCTCTCCTGTGTTTACACATTTCTAGGGCAATTAAATACATCAAGAAGATAAATCATATAAGCGTCTGCCTGCTAATGTATTATAAAGCCAGCAAATACTGTATACCTTTTTGCTAAAATTGTAGTTATATAATTGCACTTTATAATTCACATTATTCCATAATAGCCATAAGTCTGATTGTTTTTTTTGGTGTTTTGTTTCTTTTCATTTGTTTCCGTTTATTATCAGAGCTATAGATGACACATATTTTATGTGAGTAAAACACTGAATAAGATTACACTGGGAAAAAAAAGTATTTTGGTTATCATCTGCAGTAAAAACAAGAAATCCTGTCACTGTCTGTGCTTGAAGTACATAAGTAAGATGAAAATAAACAATAATTCATGTTGTTAACATGAAAGATAAATGTGAATGTTGACAAATTGCAAAAAGATTGGTATAAATATAAGATACTTAATACATAACATAAGATATAACAGGGTTGGGCATTGTCATGGTATAAGTGTGACTATGCATGGACTGAGTACACACACACATATCGTACACACACACACACACAGTACACCGACACCATGTTAACACGGTCTGTTTGCCGGGAGACTGTTAATCATATATACATGGATCTGTGCAGCATTTGAGTGTATTGTGTGTTTAATAACCCGTTGTGTTGTGGTGTATTATGTTTTATATAAGTCTATGTACAGTTATGAGGTTTATGTGTTTTATGTGATGAGTTGTAGCATAACAGGATTGTTATCTTTTATTATAAACAGAAATAATTACATCACCATGTTCATGGTCCATATCCTTTATTAAGTACAACATGAATGTTACAAATATTAGATGATTTTAATAATGTTTGAGATAATGTAAATATTTATATGTAATAAATAGTGGACAAACACTTTCTCAGATAAAAAAAAAAAAACATTTTCTGTTTACACCATTTTTGTTGTGTTGGTCTAATGGACTAAATTCATACGAACAATCTTATGACTGTTGAATTTATTTGAAAAATATATATTTAGTAAATTTCACTTATTTACGTCAATTTCTGTGGTTCAGGACCAAATCAGTTCAAATTCATACTTTAATTTAAAAGTAGCCAATTCTAAAATTCTCAATTTTATCTGAAACACTTTGACTGTCCACTTGAACTAAATTCAATAACAGGATTTTGAAGCATGAGAAGGAGCGGAAGAAAGACAAGTGAGGAAAAAAAGAAATCAGGAAGAAAAGTTGCAGTTTGTCTTAACATTGCAATTAAACTGGCAGTTGTGTTTCAAGCAGAGCCAAGCCACGGATTGCTCGGTGCAGGCAGGCGCCCAGTGGCCTTGCAGACAGGGCTAATCTAGTTTCTCTTTCCTCCTCTTCTTTGCTTTCCGCTCCTTGGCACTGCCCACATTGTGTGCTGGTGGCAGCCATTCAAAGATGACTGCAGGAGGGAGAACTGACCGGCCCCCAGTGCCACATTTCCCCGTCCGATGAGGAGGGTCTGGAATAACAAACAGGAGTGTCTTTCAGTGGCGAGAGCGCTCTGTCACTCAGTCAATACAGGGGTCCTGGCACAGGCTGTCTGCTTCCATAAATTGGAGGAATCATTAGAGGAATGTCTTCACATATCCCTACTTGACATCTCAGCACGAAAAGGGATTCAGAGGACATGAAAGTGAAACGTAAGCTCAACAAGATAGCTTTTCTCTCACACTGTTAACCCCATCAACAAGCTGTGACAGATCAGGCAAAGAAAAAAGAAACAAGTCTGGAAAAATCTAATAGGCTGACCCAGCGGAGGACAGAAAGTCTTTGAGGTAAAGAACAAGGACAAGACTCCTTACCCGATTCTGCAGGCTTTTTTTTCTTTCTGCAACATATTATAAGAAATACATGCTAAATATGTATTTATTTACCTTATTGAAAAATGCTAAATAAAATATTATTCAAAATTATTACTATCCACTGTCAGACATTACCTTTTTACCAGGCAAATATTTGCCCTCTAAAATCATTTAAATTTAGAAGACATATTTTTACACATTAGACAGATTAACTGAAATAAATTCCCAAACTCAGTAATTATAGCTCTGACCTATGAAATCAAAACATCATCAAATGAATGACCACCTTATGAATTGTTATGAGACCCAAAAAAATGTAGGTGATAATATTTATTAATATCAATATTTTTACTGTAATAATATCAAGCTTATAATTTGATTATATATATCAAATGATAGATAGATACAGACAGACAGACAGACAGACAGGAAAACTTTTAAATTTACCTAATTTATTTATTTATTATTATACATTTTTGTTCTCTTGTCCAAGACCAAGACCAGGACTTTTAGATTTAAATATGAAAAATATATATAATTATATATTATTATTAATTGTTAAAGTTATTGTCCTGTAAGTTACTATTTTGAAAAGGAGACATTAAATAAATATCACTGGTGAACAGACATTTCATTTCCAAATTTTGCCAACAAATTAAATTTACATTATCATTTCCATCACAGAATATATTTAAACACAATACATCATTTGAAATGTGCTGAAAATGACACTGTAAAAGGTCATGGCAATATACTCGATGAATATTCAATTCATTGTTTAAAAAAAACAAAAAACAAAAAAAACAGGTGTCATTTAAATAAAGTGGCAGACTAATTATTTATTTATTTTTTAAGAATTTGCAGGGGAAAAAAATGCTATTAGCAAAAATATTTGAGAAATGTCCTGCTTTCAGCCCACATGATGTGATGTCTGAGGCCGGCGTCCTGATCTCACGACTCCTGCATGAGTGGGTTGATCAGGTTTGACTACTGGGGTCAGAGGGCAATTCAAAGTCCAGTCTTGTTGTGCAATAAAAACAGCATGACCCCGTGGCAGTGCTTTAATTCCCTGAAAACAAGCACTTATGAGCACAATGGCAACTGAACATTTCTCACTGATGAAATCAGCAAATGATAATAAACGTATTTTTTATCTTTCCTTTAAAAACAATCATATTTTGGACATCATAATTTGTGCTGTATGAGTTCACATAAGTAGTCCAGTTGAACCTGAAATAAATGTTCATCAAATTAAAAGTACATTAAAAAGTTAGACTACTATTAAAATAAAGATACTAGGTTTTAGGAACTGTATATTAAAAAGTGTATTAAACTATTTAAAAGTGATATGTGTAAACCACTGGCAGTGTTAATGACAGCATTTAGACACAATTTTGATATCACAATAAATCTTCTTTCTTTTTTTCTTCTTTTTTTAAAATTTAAAATCACATTAAGACTTGAGAAACGTTTTAGCACATTTTTTTTTTCTCTTGTCCAAGACCAAGACCAGGACTTTTAGTCTTAAATATGAAAAATCGTGTAGGCCTACATATATTTTTATGTTCAATTTATAAATTTATCACACAAATAAAAAGTGTAAAAGTGATATGTGTAAACCACTGGCAGTGTTACTGACAAAATGTTGGTTTAACTTAAAAAAGCAAGTTACCTTGTTGCCTTAAAATTTTGAGTTAATACAATGAAGAAGAATGGTTTAAAAAACAGAAACTCAAAATAGTATGTTATCTTCACACATTAGTTATCGAAGTTGATTTGACAAAAGATAAAAAGTTGTGATAACAAATCATGAAAATATTTTTTTTACAGTGTAGATATTACATTTAAAATATCAGATGTTTTTTTTTTTTTTTTTTTTTTTTCAGAAGCGCAGTCACCAACACTTCATTTGATGCCGCTGTTGTGTCCTTATGAAAGTCTAATTTTAAGAGCAGGACATTGTCAGTTCATGTGTTCGTATGAGGGTGGGATAGAGATTATCGGGGGTCTGATGACTTTTCTGGCCCTCTGAACTCAGTCTGACCCCATTAACACCAACCCGAGTGCTCCTGAATGGACTTACGAATCTCAAAGTCTATTTACATGATAATTGTATATTACGGAATCAACCTTGAATCCCTGTCAATAAGTCAGAGGTGAAATGAAATAAAAAATTAAAAACATCATGCACAAGGTAAAATTACGCTTAACATACAATAAAATAATATTTGAACACTTTAAACATCTTCAACAATATCAACTCAATATAATCTCAAGTTTAAGGATGTTAGTGATTTATAATGAACTATAAAATAGATTTATTGAGAGACCCAGGTGCATTTTCACGATTATCGTTTTCTCATGCGTGTTACATGATTGCATTTCATGCTTTGCACACTTATACGATTATCCTAGACAATAAAGAGACGGATAACGTCCATCAGTCGGGCTCTGAGCAGACTAAAGCCAGTGGGGGTGAAGGTCCAGCAGAGGCACAGCTTCACGGGCCCGTCGAGATGGAGATGTGATTGGGTGTGATCAGTTAACAAGCTGCGTGATGAGGTCAGCGGCTCCATCCACAGCTTCAGGTGGAGTTCGGCCCATCACCTCTCATCTCACCCGCTGACATGACACTAATATCCCTCAAGTAGTTCACGCACCCCCCTCTCGCACCCATTTACTGCTGCTGGAAATGGGAATTAGTGTTTTTGAGCCTTTGAGTGAGATTCAAAGCCCAAAAGCGGCAGAAGCAAACCACAGTATGGGTCAACGGACTGACCTTCAGTCCACTTCACAAATGACTGCATCACAAAGAAATCAGCAAAAAAAGTTTTTTTTAGTTATTGAACTTAAGCAAGTGACGCTAAGTCTCTCATGCTCGCCAAGGGTTCCATTAAATGCTCAATATTTGATCAAAACAGTCATGAAAAAACAGTAATAATGTGAATTATGTTACAACTGTTTTCCATTTTTTTATATATTTAAAAATTTTGTTTATTTCTGTGATGGCAAACCTGCTTTTGCAGCCATTTCTCTAGTCTTTATGTCACATGATCCTTCATAAATAACATGCTATCAAGAAACATTATTATTAAAAATAGTGCTGCTTCATATGTTTTTTCTTTCTTTCTGGAAACCATGATACACTACCATTAAATGTTTATCATGGTTTATTATGGTTACCATTAAATGCTTCTTCTTTTTTTCAGAAAGCATGCATTAAACTGATAACAAGTGAACAGACATTTACATTTTCAAAAAAAAAAATGTATTTAAAATAAAATATTTTGACCTCTATTAATCAGAGAATCCTGAACAAAAATATTAATCTGCAAACACTGTTTGCAACATTAATAATAAGACCTATTATTAATAATTGAGTACTAATAACTGATAATAATTAAGCATCAAATCAGTATATTAGAATGGGACTGAAGACAGGAGGAATGACGCTGAATATTCAGATTTGCATCACAGAACTAAATTACATTTAAAATAAGGCTGGATTCAGGGTGACAGGGACACTCTTTGCCATTGAGATGACTCGGAAAGTGTCATAATCATCTTGAATTCACCCCCTATATTAAAAAAAGAATACAGTTATTTTAAATGTTAATATATTTTACAATATTACTGTTATTTAAGAGTTATTTTACTCTTATTACTGAGTGTAAGAGACGTATTTCTTCCAAACATGTGACCAGTAGTATATATAATTAGAATTGAAAAAAAGTAGATAAATAGTTGGGAAACAAATTGTACACTGAAGTCAGTGCAGTGCATATACAGTATGTATGGTAATATTTTCATGCATGTTTACTGCATAATTTCATGTGATTCATCACAACCTTCGACAGAATAATCAGTGAAATGCGTAATTTCATATTTAGGACCATGCACTACATACATCAAAACATCTATCAAAAAGCATTTTGATAAATTAGTCAATGGCAAATTAACATATACAGTATGATGACAAGGAGAAATGTTTTAATAGTTTAAGCATATGTGTCAAGTTCTTAGAAATGTAATGTTTTTACTTTTTGTTGCAAACATTTTTCTTTGTTGAATTTTCATGACATTAAAAAATAACAGTGTTTCAGTGTCAAATTAATGACCATGTGTAACCATCAAGTAAAAAATATTTCAATATTTTAACATATTTTAATGCACAGTAGTGTACAACCTTATTTCATTATACTTAATATTTTTTTTAATACATTTTAATGGTAAAATTTTTTTATAAAAGGCATTTTACAAATATCATCTAATTATAAAATGTAACATTTGAAAAACCTGAATGAGCTGGTCAAAAATATTATTATTATTATTATTTTTATTAATAATAATAATATTGTTGTTGTTGTTGTGTGAATTATCTATCACTTCTTATAATATTAAAAACAACTGACCTCAACTGTAATATAATTTCCTGTTTTATGATGTTCTTGTCACATTACAACAAAATGTCTTCCAGCATGTTGGTTATACCAATAGACTTTAGTTTGGCAGAACAACATTTTTGGAAACATTATTTCAAATATTTTTATATGATTTTGCTACTTTATCCAATATATATATATATATATATATATATTTCCCACAAGAATTTTAGCCTTTTAGGAGTTAAAAAAAAATCCCATAAAAAAAAAAAAATCCATTTCTTAGAAGAAGATCCATCCATCACAGAAGAGCCGCATCAAGACATTTTCTGCATACATTTTATTCATATTGTATTCTTTAGGATATGAATAGATATGAACTGAGCTTTGTCATTGACCTAAATTCACTTTTGATTAAAAAAAGGGAAAAAAGTCAACTGTAAAAAGCAAAAGCAATAGATTTTGTTATTTGAAGGGTTTCTCAAAGCCTTATGTAATCTCTCTCAAAAGTAAAATTGTTTTAACTTTGATTCATTTATTTACTCTAAGGCTATTTACAATGTCCTCTTAAAAAATCCACCACTCGCTGAAAAATATTTCCAAATGATCACCAAAATATTTGGTTTGTTATCCTACCATAAAGCCTTTTGTAAGACTCATTATCTCATAATTACCAGCACCACTGCAACTATATTTATGGTAAATATCGACCAGCACATTGTTTCCATCATAGCCTAATAGTTGATCTCACTTAGCAGGTCTGATTGGAAAATCACAGCGTGACACGTCTCACTCATCGATCGGAAATGCCACTCGTGTGACTGTAAATCTTATTAATGGAAGCAGCCGATACTCGACAGCTCCAGACGTCGAAAAGCTCAAGTCGTCCCTCTGCGTCCCACATTGTCTTCCCCTCAATCTGTCCCAGAACTCAGGGCTGCGCATGTACATGTAGTCTGAACTCCCCATAATGAAGCCATATGGTCTGTGTGCTGGAAGTGCTGAGAGAGAGAGAGAGAGAGAGAGAGAGAGAGAGAGAGAGAGACGTGAGCTGCATGTCTATAGGCTGGCTCTCCCTCGGCCTCTGCTGGCCTGCACACAGGTTTTGGGCAGCAGAAGTGGGCTCTGGAAACAGGTTGTTTTTGTGTTAGCGTTCTGCACCCCTGCTCGATGAAATGGTGTGAAACGCTAGTTTAACCGCTGCCGTGTCGTGTGAGGGGGTGAGGGGATCGCTGAGGAAACTGCAGCTTGACCTAAATTCACACGTTGGGAGGGAATTTAAATGACAGCGCTGAGGGTGGAGAGCTGGATCGCGTGGAGAGTTGGAGATGTGCTAAACTGCAGGATGAGAGAGGAGAGGAGACTGTGTGATGAAGCAGCATTAGAACATGTCACTGAACACTTCGACTGCTTGAACGTTTAAAACAGTAAATGTGTGTAACTTCATTAGACTCAAAACTCCATCTGGTGTCAAAAGACCTGTCGCACGTGTGCATCACTTCTCAGAGGATCATTGTTTTATTTAAGTATTTCCACAGAGAAAAAAGAATATTGTTATATGTATTTGTATAGACTTACATTGTTCCATAAATGTGTAACAGCTCAATATAGGACAATGTTAATTACAGTTTTGTCCAACTGCTTACACACAAAATATGTTCATGTCACACGATTTTTGAACCTCTCACTCAAAGTGCAAAACTACACACTGAATCTCCAAAGGCATGAACTATTTCTCAGCCTTTGACTCAGTTTTCAATTGCATAAAACACTTTTTTCAAAACACTACACAATTCTCTACATAAAACACAACAATCTAACAGGAAGTGACTTGCTTTCCTTTTCCAAACACAACCAATCAAAATGCTACACTTATTCACCTGGGGCCGTATTCACAAAGAATTTTAAGGCTAAAAGTAGCTCCTAACTGGCGAATTTAGGAGCAACTCCTAAAAATAATGGGCGTGTCACTTCTAACTTTAGGACTCCTAATTTTTTTCACTAAGAGTAATTCACGAAGCATTTTAGCCCTAAAAGTAGCACCTAAGTCTGGGACAGCTTAAAAGAAGTCGAGAGGACTCCTAACTCACTAAGACCTATTCACAAAGGATCTTAAAATCACCGCGCGACACAGTGTGTTGGAGACAGCCAATGACACGGAGTCATTACAAAGACACCGCCTTAACCTTGAGGGAATACGGATTGTTGTGAATCTTGTGAGGGATGCAATAACAGCGCCAACAATCGCAACAACCCAATCAGTGCCGAATTGAAATGTTTGATAACACTTCGCTACCTGGCAACGGGGAAAATGCAATTGTGTAATGCCGACGATCTAGCGATATCCCAGCCATCGGTAAGCAGATCCATCCACCAAAACATCAATGCACTCTGTAGACCCCATATTATTCGACAGTTCATAAGTTTTCCTGACATTCGCCAACTCCAAAGAAACAAAGCCAGCTTTATGGATATTGCCGGTGTGGTCGGTGCTATAGACGGGACACATATTAAATAAAATTGCACCACGTCAGGATGAGGACGTGTTTGTGAATAGAAAGAAAACCCACTCCATCAATACCCAGATTGTGTTCGATGCAAACTTCACAATTCTCGATGTTGTATCCCAGTGCCGAATTTCCCTTTTATTTTATTTTTATTTTTTTCAGCACCAACTGGGCCAGCAGCAGTAACTGATCCTGCGTCCAGTTGGGCTTTCTTTTCCGTTTTGGCGAGTTCATAATCCGCCGTCATTCAACTATTACATTACTTAAATAGGAGCAATGTTTCCTTGCTTTAAGTAGTCTATTTAGGCTAATAGGATGTCAATTAACCAAGCAAGTGTTAATGCAAGTGTCGTTTTTCATTATTAGGCAAGTGGCGGTTTTCATTAGTGTATTAGGCTACCTAGATTTAATTTAATTTAATTCACAACTTGAATTAACTCTCTCTCTCTCTCTCTCTCTCTCTCTCTCTCTCTCTCTCTCTCTCTCTCTCTGCCTTTTTAGAATTACACTTCACTGGGGCCTGCACAAACATGTCATTATATATGCATTTCGATTACATTATTATTATTATTTTGTGTAGGACACAGACATATTTAGATGTCGTAATTCCATGATTTGGTGCGTCTGTGTTATGGTTCGCATGATGGCCCTGTCATCTAACAACCAATCACCGTGATCATTGCGAGGAAGCTCGTGCATGATAATTGACGTCATCCATAGCAACGAAGACTCACTCTTAGTTTAGGAGTTGTCATTTTTCCTTACTAAGAGTAGGTCTGAAAGGCGTTGTGAATAACCTTTAAGAGAACACTCCTAGCTAAAATCTTTTAGTGCGATTTAGGAGTACTCCTAAGATAAAATGCTTTGTGAATACGGCCCCAGGTCTCACACACACACACACACACACACACACACACACACACACACACACACACACACACACACTCCTCACATGTGCAAACACTAATTGCTTTACTGATCACTAACCAATCACTGCTTTACTGTATAAGCCTATATAACCAGGTCAAAGGTCAGATTCCCTGTTTTGAACAATGGATGCCAACAATGGACAGAGACCCCCCACACACAATTGCTCTTTACTGTATTCTAAAGAATATACTTTTGGTTTACATATGTTTATGGATTTGTTGTATGCTACTGTATACAACAGTACTGTTTGGCCTAGTACATATTTTCTGTTTCTACATTGCATTGGTGTTTACAGTGGTACCCCTCTCAGCAGAATACTTTCACTGTAGAACATTGTATTGAAATGTAGATATAAGTCTATGAAAGACCAAAGAGCTTTAGATATAGAACAACAGTGTTTACATGCATATCCAGAAATGTACTATTATGAAAGAAGTGTTTGTCTTTGATGCAAATGCTTCATTCTGACATGTGTATGGCATTTTGAATGCAGTGTTACATTTTGAAGGAGATGTGAGGCATTTTGCATTTTGTGTGTGCAGTTTTGGGAATTTGTGTAGAGTTTTGAAAAAAGGTGACAGTTTTGAAAACGTGTGTAAGCAGTTGGAAAAAACTGTAATAATATAATAATAATAATACAATCTTAATTTAATAGTAAATAAATAAAATCAAATAAAAATAAAATTGTTCCTTCTTTCTTTCATTCTATCTTTATGTATCTTTGTATTTTTATTTTGGACCTTTTTTACAACAGTCAAAAGTGTGTACACTTGACTGAACATGTGTTTCTTGTGATCTTAAAAAAAAACTTTTTACCTAAAGGATATGCTTTAAAACTGAAATATAAATATACAAATATAAATTATCCAAGTATGAATTTCTTTACAAAAACAACTTATGTGCATATGTTTATTTAGTAGTCAAAAGTAGTCTGGTTTAGGTATTGTTAGTAATTGTTCCATACAAAAGGTTAATGACTTGTTATAGTGGATTTTTATTATTCCATTTTATGATTTCAACATCATTAAGATTAAACATGAATTATTTTACATTACAGTGCAAAAATACAATTCCATGGTGTAATCCTCAAATTGTTATACAAACAAAAAAATATAAAAATATGTCTGTGTAAAACATTCTCAGTAGAAATCATAAACTAAAATGACACTAATATCTCTCATGCCAGTTCAAATATTTTATATATATTTACCTTATATTTTATTCATTATTTTAAGTGATATTGCTGTTCACTTTAGAAGCAATGAGTTCCAGGAAAGTGAAAAAAAAGAGTTTATGTAATGTTATTATTTGCTTCTAAAAAATGACCAAAAGCTGCATTTTCGAGAAGGTAAAAGTTAGTTATTATCATCAGCTTAAGAGTCCTCATTTAGACAAGCATTGTTGTGTAGAGATGTGCCACATGTCTCCGTGTCAGACTAGCAGGTCTGGAGTCAGTGTCCCTGCATGTGGAAGAGGAGAGCGGCACCTTGCGTGATCAGAACAAAGCAAGAGAGCATGACAGAAAATCCCTCAATGCCAACCCTTTAAAAAATGCAGGAGTAGCGAGCATGCAGAACCAAGTTACGTAGTTATGTGTATAAATTATACACTGGAAAAGTCTACACTGCAAAGAAATACCCCACATGAGGTAGCAAACTTTTTTGCATGCCAAAATAGAGAAGGTCTATGCCACAAAATTAAATGAATCAAATCAAAATAATTAATTAAGAAATTATATTTTGCTTTAAGAAAATTAAGTTTTGTGTGGTGACATTTTTATTTTATTATGACATTTTCTCCTCAAATTCTCATCATAACACATGTCTGTTAAACAAACTTAATTAATACAAGCTGTAATTATTATTTATTTTTAGTTAATGATACCTAATGGATTAACTCATATTACAGTAATGTAAAGTGTTAATTAACTACAATAAAAAGGACGATAGGATACATTCCGAATAAATTAGAATTAAATAATATTATTATACTGTATGCATATAAATAATAATATATTATGTAATCAAATTAAATCAAATTATATTTTATAATGAATCAGCCTTAAACTGAGCAGGAGGGCCTGAATAAAA
The DNA here is from genome assembly GCF_949152265.1 of Phoxinus phoxinus. NCBI lineage: Eukaryota > Metazoa > Chordata > Actinopteri > Cypriniformes > Leuciscidae > Phoxinus > Phoxinus phoxinus. The sequence goes on along the minus strand of NC_136882.1, from coordinate 11,207,302 downwards.
TCACAACGCCAGTCATGTCCAGTATGAGGCTGCTTTATCAGCCATGACTGTGTGGACAGTCCACTTCACACAGTCCTCATCTATAGAGATGCTCTCAGCAATGCCATCTTAGGGAGTGCACAGTAGTGTAAGTCTGGGGCCATATGAAATGTTCAGCATGATGGAAGTGTCCTCCAGTCTCAGAGGGATACAAAGGCCATGCAAACTTGATCTGCCATTCTGAGTAGAGGGCTAAACACGGTCTTCTGTTATCCTGCAGCTCCTCCACAGGTCGGCCTCACTCCGTTTGTTGGTGCATGTTGCAAAATATTTGTTTGATTTGAAAGGCTCTAAATAATACATTGATTATTCAATAATGCAGTGCAGTTGAGGTAGTTTGGAGTCAAATACTGCTGTATTAAAAATGATGTGCCTGCTTTAGCAAACCCTGACCTTCAGCATTTCAAAGTGGTAATTTCTTGCCGTTTGAAATGAATACCTTGGAGGCTCATGCACTGCGGGACTTCAGGGGGAATCTATACTGTTCCAGTCCTGTGCAAAGGGTTCCATTTTATAATGAGAAAATTACGGTGACCCAGTCGTGCACAACACAACGAAATTTAAAAAGCAAACATCACAACGGAAACAAGCCACAACACAACACAATGGAAACAAGACACAACACAACGGAAACAAGACTCAACACAACAGAAACAAGCCACAACACAACACAATGGAAACAAGACAACACAACACAATACAACAGAAACAAGCCACAACACAATGGAAACAAGACTCAACACAACAGAAACAAGCCACGACACAACACAACACAATGGAAACAAGACAACACAACACAACACAACACAACACAACACAACAAGACATAACGTAATAAAAACAAGCCACAACACAAAGCAATCAAGCCACAACACAACGGAAACAAGACACAACACCGCTAAGTGGTTAAAACGTATAATTTGTGTGAATTAAAGTGACTTTTAACATTTTAAAAAAGAAATATTCAAATTCCAAAGCTTGTAGTAGGTTCCTATTAGTAAGACTGACTTACTACAGCTGACATTTTGCCAATACCTCCCTTCATGTATTTACAGTCCAGAATTATTTTTAGAAAACTGAAATACTGTAATTAAAGTTTTTTTCCCCCATGTTTCAATGGTTGTAGTACATAGATTCCTAGACTGATCAGGGGTGCATTTCCCGAAAGCATCGTTAGCCAACTATAATCGCAAGTTCCGTCGTCATCAGCATAGTTCAACGATTTGGTGTTTCCCGAAACTATCGTTCCAACGAACGTTCGCAAACAGCATCACAAACTTGTGTGGTTGGAACGACAGCTCTGGAGCTGTGGTTAGAAGCATAGTTTCTAGTTTACATGAGATGTAGACTGAATAAATCCTTATCTTTAGCAAAATAAGCAAGTTGACATTCAGTACAACCCGTATTTTTTATTTATAATACATACAAATGTAATTTACGTCTTCTAGTTTGTCAAGAGATTTAAAGCACCGTTTTTGAAGACTGCGCATGTGCGAACGTGCTCAACTATGTAAGAACGAGCCAAATATTGAGTCTGCTAATAAAGCAAAGTAACTGAGAAAAATTAGAAATGGTCTTCAGATGCCATGTATGTAACTTATATGACGAAATCTAGCGTTAATTCGATCTCAAACAGATTAAAAAGTTATTAGTCCACCACGTGCGAGACGTCATAAACCAACGTGGTTGAACGATACTTTGCGACATACGGTTTCGGGAAACAGTCGTGACTAGCTAGTTGATTTCTCCAACGATGCATCGTACTATAGTAGTTAAGCAGTGAGCTATATAGTTGTACGGGAAACGCACCCCAGACCGACTTACTACAAGTGAGATTTTGCATTATTCACCTGAAGACCAGTCAGTCTGGTCACTAAGAACATACTACAACCTTTGAAACATGAAAAAAAAAAAATGGTAAAATTCAGTATTTTTATAAAAAATATTTGTCTACTGTACATTAAGGCAGCTGATAGATAGATAGATAGATAGATAGATAGATAGATAGATAGATAGATAGATAGATAGATAGATAGATAGATAGATAGATAGATAGATAGATAGATAGATAGATAGATAGATAGATAGATAGATAGATAGATAGATAGATAGATAGATAGATAGATCTTCAGTTGATAGATAGTTGTTCACTGTAAATACCTGTAATACATGAAGGGAGGTATTGACAAAATGCCACCTGTAGTAAGACAGTCACTCGGAACCTACTACAACCATTGGAACATGACAAAAACAAAACCTTTTAGGTGAATTGCAGTATTTTTTATAAAAAAATATTTGTGTACTGTCCATACATTAAAGGTAGGGTTGGTAATCCTGTTCAGAAACATTTTTTTATATACTGGGTGAAATGGTCCTTCCATTCTGATAGTAGTCAATACATTATGTGTTCAGAAAAAGGAATGAAACAAATCTGACCTCTGTAGCAGCTGTAGGACAGTAAAAACTCTGACCAATCACTGCCATTCGGTGCGAATGTAAAGAACCAATCAGATGCCTTCATGTCTCGTGCCCGAGCACCACTGCGTGCACAGCAGTGATGCGCGGGTCAATGTATAAACAACCCGCACCCGACCGACGTTTTCAACTAACCCGCCCGCAACTCGGACCGCAAAAAAAAAGAAAGAAAATATTGTACCCGACCCGCTTCCTGACCCGCGTTTTTTAAAGTAGCTAGTAAATGCTCATCGCGTCATGGGCCATAGACGTAGGAACTAGGGGTGCGCATTTTTCAGAATGCTGTATGATATCGCCTAGTGTTTTGTAATAAAGGCTTGATTTATTCATTTATTTCGTTTCATTTTCTTAACAATTAAGATGCTGCATGTGTTTATCCAGTCTAATCGAAGTGTGCGTCTCTCCCCTGACTTTCCCAACAAAAATCCCGCCCCCTCTCAGCAAATAGCTAAAACTGACATTACTGAGCTATATGCGTTTAAAAGTAGCCTATTAAAATGGCACAATGGCATTGCTCAGTTCAACGCGTTGGGAAATCGGGCATTTTGTCCCGCGTCAGCTTTTATTCAAAAGTTAATAACGCTCAACATTCAAAAGGTAAATAAGGATTTCCCACTTTCATCTGCAGACTGCTCGTGCGTCATCCTCGCGCATTCAGACAATAAAGTGTAGACCTATGTATTTCATAGAACATTGTGTCTAGTACTATATAAATTACAAAGGTAAACGACCCGACCGACCGCGACCCGAATATCATTAAAAATATTTTTGGATGACTCGTAACCGCGGGCGCAGGCACCCGCTCATTTTGGATCAACCCGCGCATCACTGGCAGGTACATGCAGCTGACTCCAAATGTGGATGCGCGTTCATGTTTGTGGGGGGGGGGGTAGCTTTGGACGGAGCACTGACAGGAGGGGGCGGAGCTTAGAAGATGTGCCACTTTCAAATCTGGCTAGCTCTCCAACATTACCTACTCTAGCTTTAAGGCAGCTATTGGCAAAATGTCACCTGTAATAAGTCCTGGTCACCAGGACCATATACAAAAACAAAACAAAAACTCTTTTGGTGAATTACAGTATTTTTTATAAAAGAAAATTGTCTACTGTACATACATTTAGGGAGGTATTGGCACACCCCCTCATCTGTAGTAAATCAGTCTTACCAAAAGGAACCTACAAGAAGATTTGGAACATTTAAAAAAACATTTTGGTAAATTACAGCAATATTTTCCAGAAATGAATTGTTTACTGTAAATACCTGTAATGCATGAAGGGAGGTATTGGCAAAATGTAACCTTTAGTAAGTCATTCTTACCAATACAAGTTTTGGAATTTTTAAATATATCTACCATTATGCCTATGGTAGCACGTCAAAGCATTCTTAGATATAAATATGCAGTTATAATGCACGTAGCCTAGGTGATTTTGAATTATTTTTTCACGTCGATATACAATGGTTACATGCTGTTAAAACTAATAGGGGTATTGATATTTTTTAAGACTGCCGTGCTCCGAGAACCCCCTGGTCGGGAGCATTTCCGTTCTGTTGTGGCTTTTTATTTCTGAACATTCTCAGATTTTCAAAAACGTCCAGTTTCAACGTTCAACGTTTTGAGAACATTATTAAATACCAGATAACACTGTACGGACATTCTATTAGAATTACTGGAAGAACGTTTGAGTTCAAAGTTCAAAACTTTGAGAGTACCTTGTCAGGAAATTTAAAAAAAAAATATTCCCCGTTAGCTACAAAAATAAAAAATAAGTTAACAAGGCAAACAGTGAAGTGTCAAATGTGTTATGCAGTCATAAGAAGCTTAAACCCCTGCCTGAGATTCTCAAAGAAAATGTATTTCGTAACCAGGCACCACCACGCAACAAAGCCAGTGTATTTATAATAAGCAAGGAGGATCACGTTGATGTATTTGTGACACTCTGAAATATCATGAGGGCACAGCTCGGATTGTCACATGAAGAGAGCGCTATGATGATATAACCCGGCCTGAAGAGTGACTCATCCACTGCTAAAGCAGCTGTAGGTGGATTTGGCACTCTCTCCAAAGGAAAAGCTTCTAAATCTCCGGAACGTATGGCATTGCGGATTCTAAACCGTTGTGCTGGAATGATAAAAAAAAAAAAACATCTTACATCCATCATGGAGGAGGATGGGGTCAAAAAGAGGCCACCAAACTATGGATTCGTAATGTATTGAGGCTCTCGAACAGCAACAAATGTTTCGAGTGATAAGATGCCATCGTCCGGTGTTCATTACCCAGGATTCTGAGCTGATAATATTTTGAAACTCCACCTCTGTTGGTTGTAGATTTTTTTGTCCGGTTTAAGGACAACTGACCTTGTGTTTTCCCCAGCTGACTGCAGTTGCTGGCATTTCCTCCACACTGCAGATTTGATCCATCAGCCTCAGGCTACTCCACTACGCAGGTAGACCTTTCTTCATGCTTGTATGAATTCAGTTCAGCTATTAATAACACTCAAGCTATTAAAACAGTCTTTCTTTGAAGCAAATCTTTAAAGGAAACGTTCACATAAACATAGGAATTCTGTCATCATTTTCAGTGTTTCTTTCTTTCTTCTGTGGCACACGAAAGAGTTATTTATATATCAGGATGTTCATGCTGCTCTTTTCCATGCTATGAAGGTGAATGGTGAGCTGTCAAAAACGATATGAAATTTCATTATGTTCCATGCTCAAAGCTATCTTTCAGCTTCAGAAGACTTTGAATAGAGCGCCATGTGGACTACTTTTATGGTATTTGAATGGTGCTTTTTCTTCTTTTTTAAGCATGACAGCACCGGTTCCCATTCACTTTCATTTAATGACAAGAGCAACTCAGACATTCTGCTAAACTTCTTTGGTGTTTCTGGGAAAAATTAGTCAGACAGGATTGTAATAGTAATAAATTGTTAATTTTTGAGTGAATATACCTTAAGAAAGATGCTTTTATTACAAACTGACTAGTTCTTATCGAATATAAGACACAATATAAGTGTTATTCTAGTGTCACTGATAAGCTATTATAGTTTTTGTTCACATTTTGAATTTTATTTGATTTTTGTTTTCTGTTTTACATTTTGATTTTAGTTCAAAATCTAAATGTTGTTGTTTTTTCTTGTTTTTTTTCTACATATATTTATATTTTTAGTTATTCAATTACTTAAACATAAATTAGAAATGTTGCCTTTTCAACCATTACATTTTATTTGATGAGAAATGAGGTGAGCTTTTTAAACATTTTAAACAGTGCCTAATCATTTCTATCTTAACAGTTTAAGATTTTATTTTTTTTTTTTTTCTCTCTCACAATGTAATTCAGGCTTTGCAAATTTGCTGTTATTGAAGAATGGAACCTTCAATAACAAAAAATGGATTATGACTAGATACACCGATATATCGGTGGATGATTAGGGCCGATTATATCCTGTCAATCAAAAGGGTGCCGAAAAACGTGTCAGTCTGCAGCTCATGCTGTGTGTGAAGAAAATCTCTCGTGTTGAATTCAGGGCAAGTTAATGTGACAATGGCACATTAACAGTTAAATAATAGCTACATAAAAGCAGACCCTATGCTATTTGATCCCTAGAATCACCCATAGTTCAAGCCAGGGTTAGGTCCACGATTTTTCCCTACACCAAAAATAATTTGTGGCGCGCCTCCCATCCAATAAAACCAAAGAGCTTTGAGCTTCAAATTCTGTCCAGTTTATAACAAAATTAAAAAAACCTTTTAAAGCTCTAAAACGCCACATGACAGACCAGTTCAAGCAACAGCGCAGAGCATGAGTATTTTGTTTAGTTTTTTACTAAAGTAATTTTTACTTTAATAGAAGTTATATCTCAAAAACATGCATGAATATCATAAGGCATGTTGAATGATACAGTACAACTTACCAAAATCCGTATGTCTCATGTAATCACTCAATCTGTGTTTCAACCGAGGAAAGATGTCAACAAAAGAGGTTGTGAACAATATTGCCAACATTCTTTAAAATATCTTTACAACAGATGCACAAGAAAAGAAAAAAGAAAGAAAAAAATCTTTCCCAAATAATGCTGCAAACTATGCTATATCCATTACTTGGGGAAATTGTTTTCTTTTCTTATGCATCTGTTGTAAAGATATTTTAAAGAATGTTGGTAATCGAACTTGACGGCATCCATCATTGGAATATCTTCTATTGTGTTCAACAGAAGAAAGACACTCATACAGGTTTGGAAGAACATGAGGGTGAGTAAATTATGACACAATTTAAATTTTTGGGTGAACTACCCCTTTAAGGACAAGACAAACACAGCTTCCGATTAAAAATTAGGTCAAAGTATGCTAGCTTGTATTTGTTGGTACACTGCATTTAAAAACCAGCACATATACTGTACATTCAGAACACTGCAAGAGAGTTGAGTACAGATAAATCACTACTCATGTTAATGTATGTTTTCTGCAGATTTGGTGTCGCATGAGTGGTTGTGTGATGCCTAGCTAGCAAGTGCCATATGGTCACCTGATCCTGTGCTGCTGCTATCGCACACATTCCCTCTAGTGCATGCTGGGACATCACAACAGAGTCTGTCTGGCTGCTCCTCTTCATGCACCTCTGCCTCACCAGGAGAAAGTCTGGCAGTGGGAGCTTCCATTTCCTCCAGCTAAGAGTGAGTGAGTGTGTGTGTGTGTGGGGGGGGGGGGGGGGGGGGGGGGGGTTAACACGCAGTGCCGCGAAGCATGGCTAATGCAAAAGGACAGTTCCCGCTTATTATAGAACCATTGCGGATAATAAAATCTGAATCAAACTGCCAGCTGAAAGCCACTCGAGAGTTTCCTCCTTTTCAATTTTTAAAGCTATGGAAGCACTTGACACTGAGGTGGATCAAATATCACTAGATTGCGTGCAAATACTTACTTAGCAAGAAAAAAAAACAGGTGAGTGGCCAGGCTAAAGGAACAGATTACTCAGTTCTTTTACGGAGTGTTACAATCAGCCTTAAGTGGTGGCGGAAGAAATCTCATCTCATGATAGTTTTCACAAGGGCAAATGTTAGAGCAAATTTATGTTTTGGCTGCCGGAAACTGGTACCATACACAAAACCATCACAACATCAAAATAGATGTCGGAGCTTCTGGGAAGACTGCAGTCTGCCATGGTCCATCTCTGCTCAGAGTATTATGGCTTTCATGGGAAGGAAGTCATCGTGGGAAGTTATAGTTCAGAAGAGATAGTTCACCCAAAAATTTTATTCTGTCATCATTTACTCACCCTCAAGTTGTTCCAACCCTGTATGGTATTTTCTTTCTTCCGTTGAACACAAAAAAAGTTTTTTGAGGAAGGTCGGTAACCTAACAGATGATGGATCCCATTGACTTGATATTATTTTGTGTTCAACAGAAGAAAGACACTCATACAGGGTTGGAACACCTCGAGGGCGAGTAAATGATGACAGAATTTTAGATTTTGGGTGAACTAAAAAATGCTGAGTTGTTTCAACCCAATTTTGGGACAAATATGGACAAACCCAGCCGTTGGGTTAAATTTTTATATTACATTTTTAACCCAACGTTTGGGTTTGTCTATATTTTACCCCAAATTGGGTTGAAACAACCCAGCATTTTTTAGTGTACACTTTCTAAAAAGCAGTTCTGTCAGGACCACTATCATACAGTTTGGATTGGTGGTATGGTTCCGTTCTGGGCAAGAACTCCCAGCGCATCCATGCAGCCTAGCATGGATAAGAGCCGGGAGAGCAGCAATAACCCCCCTTAGGGTAAACAGAACAGAACCAACATGAATGCTTTGCAGATATCATTCATTCAAGATTTTAAAGTACAACATAATTCGAGAATTTATTCTGATTCAAGGGGAATCAGAATGCCAAATCCTGACCGATGAGAGGAGGAGCTGGGGATGGAGGAGGGTAATTCGCTCCTGAGAAACACGATAGCTGCTGATAATACTGAATGAGCCAGAACTGACACTACGCTCGATGTATAGCTATTAACAAAAAGTAGCTATGGGGCTTATGGCTTTTATATTTTCTGTTTCGAGGTCATAACATAGCACTCTGCAAGAATCGACTCTGCTCCAGTAATAATTTGTGTGAAAAGGAATACAAGTTGTTGGTGTTTTACTGCCACAAGTGTTAATTTCAGCTGGAAACTGCAGTGAGTTGTATAAATGGGTATGGTTTTGGAGTTTTGCAAAAATGTAGTTCCAATAAGTCTAGGTTGGTCACACTACTGAACAGTGCACTAAGTACTAGTGCCTAGTACAAAACTACTTGTGTAAGTTATTCCTCAACACTGGAAGGAAGAGAGGAAGTGCTGAATTGCTTCCTCTCTTTACAGAATCCATACACATGACTTACATCTGTTCTTCTTCTCCTCTTCTTCCAAACTTGATCACATTGTCTATGCATACAGTATCAATAATATTTCAACCCATTCACTGAGAATGTTATATAATTTTAATTTTTTTTGTTCCCAAGATATTGTGGTATAATCTATTACAGATAATCCTGCCCTTAAATGGCATGTAAAGACAAAGTGAACTGCGACTGGCATTTGTTTGATTACATGTCAATCAAACAATATCTTGTGGATGGAGGAAGAAATAAGCTGCAATGTGGACCAGACCTTATGCTATTGGTCCAAAGATTGGTTATGCAAGACTCCTGATCACATGACTTACTTGTGCTATGGTGTCAGTTGGAGGAAAATCTGTCCACAAACTGCTTCCAAGTGTTTAATTTATTAAATTTATTTATTAAATTTATTTTGCACTGTATCATAGCAGCCAAATAAAATGAAACTGCATTATTAAATCACCTTATATGAGTTCATCTAGAGTGTTCACATACAAGACACAATTCTTGTGTACTGAAACCCCTGAAAATAACTGAGAATTAGCTTGGAGAAACAAGAAGCAAGTGGGATGTGTCTATTTTTCACCATTCATGACAACAGAACAATGAAGATACAGGAGTTTCAGCTTCACACACACTCTCTCCAGCTGGCCGTCAGACTGCTGATGCGGCATGGCATGTCATTTACATGAGGTAAACATTGCTTTGCTGACAAGCCTACTACATTTCTAAACAACGTGTCAACTAGAAGAGTCACGCAAGCCTTACCACACATTTTAACACACAAAAAATTGAATGAATATTTAAACTTAAGAAAAGTAGTCTCGCCCTCCCTCACTCAGAGGAGAACTGAGCCCAGTTTCTCCCGAGGTTTTTTTTCTCCATTCTCTGTCACTGATGAAGTTTCTGTTCCTTGCCACTGTCGCCTTTTGACTTGCTTAGTTGGGGGCACTTAATACTCCGCAATTGTATTGACTTGCATGCACTAACACTATTGGATGAGAGCTGAACTGAGCTGGATGATGACTATTTTATACAGAGCTGTTGTGTAAATGACTTGGACTCATTCCATAATTAATTAATTTTATACAGTTATTGAACCAAACTGAATCAACACTGGACTGATTTCAACGTGATAATGTCTGTTTACTATTGTCTTTCTAGAGATGTTTTACAGAATTAAATTCTGTTTGCATCATTGAATCATTCTTTTCCTGTTTACCACTGTAAAACTGCTTTGAAAACATCTGAATTGTATAAAGCACTTTATAAAAAAAAGGTGATCACTTGACTTGGTTATTGGTTGCTGTGGTGTTCCAAGATGACCTTATGTTACTGGCAGGCTCAATGAACAGGGTTTTGAAAATCTGGAACATCACAAATTGGATGTATTGCTGGTAAAAAAAAATAAAAAAAAATAGTTTGACAAGGAATTAGTTGGTTACGGCTGAATTCACAAAATCTTCTAAAGAAAGAATACATTTCTTGAGACAAATTCTATCAAATTCATAAGTGCAATTCTTGAAAAAATTATGTCCTCTAATAATGTCTTATGAACATCTTGTTCTTCTTAAGAAGAAACTGGCGTTGGAAGAAAAAGGTTTTGGTGTGTTATCTGATTGTATGGTGGTTCTCAATGAAAAACACCTCAAAAGTCACAAATGGGGTTTCTCAACATTGTTGAATCTAGAAATGTCCCCATCACATCGCCAATGGTCACATGTGAACGCTCCGCAATGAAGTTATACTATGTCCTTTTGAAAAGTATTGATTTTGTTTTTGCGGTCTATTAGAATAGGTTTTCATTGCTTGAATGAACACATTATTTTACACATATATGACAATGTTGCAGCGCCTCTCTTCCCAGTAATGCTCTGTTTAGTTCCAGTCTCTTTAAAGCTCCTCTTTCCGAAACCGTTTCCAGCATGTTTCGGAAATGCCATGCCCCTATAACCGCAAGTTTCAACACACTACTAACGCAACTCAACCAGGCCTTGACCCCTCTATTTTGAATATGCCGTGGCCTGGAAATATTTAAGTGAGGTATATTGTGACATACGTTCCCGGAAGAAAACTCAAGGCGTTTTAGTGAGTTCAGAAACAGTGCTTGCTGATAGAGAATAACTTCCTCTGGAATTGACTTTGTGCTTTGTTACTTTGCAGATGCTTTTTCATGCTCAAACAGCAACATTACACACTAAAGAAAGTTGGAAATGTAAAAAAGCATCATAATGTCACAATTAGCATCAGTCTGGTGTGGAAGTATGTTCCAGCTCACCTGATTCTGCTCACTGCTCACAAACATCCGACTCATTTTCTCTCTCACAGTCATTCACACTCCCTCCCTGCTGCTCAGTTATGGGAAAAGTTACAAAGCAAAAATTTGATGGTTAAGTGTGAATCACTGAGTGAGTGTCTCGTCAACATACATGTCATTGAAAGCAAAACAAATTTGATGCAGTTCAATGCTGCTTAAGTTGCTGCAATTCCATGACCTCCAGTACAATAAACAAGGTTGTCATCCATGTTTTGTGGAAACAGTAAGTCATAAAAGTCATTTTTTGAAAATGAATGGCAATTATTTCATACACAGTGGTGTTCTTTAGTAAATGTAACCAAATGTTTTACTCTCAAATGCTACACCACAACCACATCTACCATGAGGGAATCTAAGGTTTGTCTTTACATGCTAAGCAAAGGTTGAAATGAAATAGGGACCAAAAAGACTGTAGGTGCCAGTTAAGTGAATGTTGTTTTTTCTGTTCACAAAGTATAAATGGTTATCAACTGCTGACACTATTAATACTAATGGCCAAGTAGAGATAGATACACCCCAGATAGCAAATGACATCTGGCCCAGTTGTAGCCCACATCTCTCACATCCCTCATGCCCATTTACCGCATGGAATGACGGCGATGACTCATCCCAAGCCCGGATTACCCAATGGGCATTATGGTCACGGGCCCAGGGGCCCATGCGCACTTAGGGCCCAAGCGAGGGGAAGAAAAGACTTTTTTTTTTTTTTTTTTACATTTCCGATAACGGAGCATATATTTGCACTAAGTGCTAGTCTTTTTAGCAAAAAGACAGCCACCACTAAATAGCTACAGTGGCATAGGTCGTTGGGTGTGAGTGAGGTGCTTGAAAGTAGCTTTTGACGCGTCCAACTCGAGTTCGAATCCGCCTTTTGCCGAACTCGCTCTTCTCCCTCTTCCCAACACATATGAGATGTAAAATGTATAGCTAACATAAAGGTCTCTAGCGCTATATTTTAACGCTAACCGTGATATGGCTTTTTGCCTTTATAAATTAACAGAAGACTTTAATTAAGTAGCATATAGCCTATAATAGGCATTTTGTGTTGCGTGATTTAAAGAAAAGTGCGCACTTTGCTCACGCGATCAGCATGGTTATCTGGTGTTTTCTCCAAAATAAAAGCTCAAGGGTTTATTTCTTGCAAGTGAAGAAATTAGGACAAAAGTATTGTAATTTTCCTATAGAGTAATGTAAAATATACTTTTGAAATATTCATTTTCATTTATAGGCTATATGGATTTTACGTCATATGAATAATTATATAAATCATTATTATATCATTATAATAATTGTTTGGCATCCTAAAACACCAGCGATATTGTATAGACTGAGGCTCTATATCCTAACTAAAAAGATGTTTGAGCCCTCTTTAATGTCCAGGTACAAGTCAATGCTTTTTCTTTGTTCAATGTGCACAGTTCATGGGTTGAAGCCGGTTGAAGCTCTTAATTTTAAGATCTCAAAGTGCACCAGATTGAGGCATTAACCTTAAAATGTACACAATATTCTTGCGGGGGAGCATGCCCCTGAACCCCCCTAGAGGGACAGAGGTCCACTCATAGTTTTACAAAATCCTATGGGAAAGAACGATCATTTATGAACTTTACACCAGCATAGTACATGAATTCTGAATTCCTCTGAATTCATAATCCGGCCCTGACTCAACCTGATGTGTGGCTGGCAATAACATACATATCCAGGCCTCATCTGGGCCAACTATGGCCCATATGTCTCAGTTCTGGCAGCGCCAAAATAAATACATTAATGCAAACATGCAAATGATGGCTAAATTGGTACTGCCAACACACAGTATGTAAGACACATCTGTCAGCGACAGCGAATATAGAGTTTTGACAGGACACAGAGAATCCAGCAGACTCTCACACCCCACCATGGTGATAATGAGTTTTGTTGGGTGTTGCGAGGGGCCATTTTCAGCAGACACTTGAAGGTATTTTCCCCATGTGTCTCCTCCACCACTACACAACAGGCAAGAGTGTGGGGTCACCTGCAGAAGCTCTGCACATGCTCACAAAGCTGTAATTTCGGAAGGTATGAATGAAGCTCGATTGCGCAGAATGACAGCTTAATTAATGACTTGACATGCACGAGTGGCAGAAGAGTTTGGCTTGGGAATGCAAGTGTTGCGTTTGCCATGGTGAGATGAGAAAGGTACTTGTTAATTATAATAATATGGGATTTTGGTTCGCTCGATAAACTGTCCCACAGGTGGGAGAGACAATAGCAGATGATGCAGCTGCAGGCCATGATGGGGAAATGATGGCAGCAGTGAAAAAAGGGAAGACAAGCAACTCATCACAGTAAAACACCCAACTGGAAGGTAATTGCACATCAAAGATAAGAACATGGTGTTGCGAGTGCTGAGGGATATGCGTTTTCAGACAGCTGCACGATAGTCAACAGAATTTTCAGCTCTGATCAGATGAGGCGAGATTCACTTTTTCAAAATAGCCTCAGTGCTGTCATGTTGAATTATTGTTTATTTTGTTTGAATAACAAAATTGTGACTTTCTTAGAGATTCCATTCCTCATAGGGTTGGGGGGAAAATCTGAATTTATTTTTGATTTGGCTTCCTTTTAATTCATGAGTTAGAATTTGAATCGCATTGGCCTCATTTCCTGAACAGCAATTCAGAGGAACAGTCAGACAACAGAGGAATTTCATTAGTCAAACACAGATTTTGCAGCACAACATAATTAGATGATTCAATTTGACTAATTACTGATTAGACATATTCTTCTAAAATAAGTTCAGAATAATTAACAGATCATAACAGATTTTAATTTTGCTATAAAGCAACACAAAAAAATGTTTTATGACATTTCCCAACCCCAAAGTTTTCAGATAACTTTAAAAACATTGACATAAAAATCTGTTTTTTATCTCAATTATAATATATTGATATAATAGTATTCAACAATATTATTTTATCTTACGCTGTTGTATGAGAACTGAACTGAGAACTGCTTTATAGATGAAATGAACTAATTTAATAATTGATGATCTTACAACGGAACTGAATAAACACTGAACTGGCTTCAACAACAGCGGAAATGCATAATTTTCCTGTTATCACTGCGCTATATAAATAATGGTGATTTTGTGTATTTTTCAAAAGTCTGTTTATTCTGCAATGGTTTTTCTGTACTGGTAAATGTACATTAAATCTCTAACATCAGCTCCAGAATTATTGGCATCCTTCACCATAAAATTAACATAAACAACACATACGGTGTATCCAAACACTTTTTTTTAATCGGACATTGCTCTTCTTTTAATGGAAATTTTCTGTGAATAATGACTTTCAATCTGTTCTTCACATAAAGTTATAGTATGACTTTGGAAGACTTGAAATATCGTGCACAAGTCACATGGGCTACTTTATTAATTTTGGAGCTTGTCATTTTGGAGCTTGACAGTCCCAGTCTGCATTTAGATCTCTAAAAAGGAAAATTCTGCGTTATAGATTTTAGACCTCATAATGTATTGAAAGCTTCATTGATGAATAAGTCAGCGTATCTCCACGTTGCTCACTAGGCGGATTGCAGTTCACCCGGAGTACAGCAAGGGCCGGATTGGGACCAAAAATCCTTTCAAGCCCAGTCTGTTTACTGAAATATACCTCCACAGCTTCAGCCCGAGCAAGATCAGAGCAGTGCTTTGATGTGTGTCATGAGCTGTGTACAGTCCCTCATCACAGGCAATCTGATAAGTGAATTATCTTCCCTCAGATCCAGACTCTGATAACTGTGCAGTTACACTCCAGGATATCATTTAACAGAGCTGAACCACAGCACGCACACGGACAGGCAACATTAACAATCTGACCCAGCCATCTCTTCTGCTAACCTCTAATAAGAGTGTTTCAACAGAACAAAACAGATCACTCAATGAGTGATTATATGGCAGATTGGCCGTTTGAAGGAAGCCACACTCTTTTGGTGGAAGTCAATGTGGCAAAGCCCGGGAGCCGGAGAGAAACAGAAGGCCACCGTGTAAAGGGATGGTCACGCAGAGATGAAAGTCAACTGGGTTTCTGTGAAGACTCGCAAGGTTTAAGAACACCCTGTTAAAGGCAGACCTGCCTTCCAGAAGAAGCCAGCCGGTAACAGCAGGAGACCACATGACTCAGCCTCACCTAAAGCTGAAGACAGGGGTCAACACTGGCTTTGTGCCGTACAGCCTTGCTGACACTCGCAGATAACATCTAATTAATTAAATAAAAGGTCACTTAAGTGTGCTAAGAGAAATGAACGTGTATTTTGTTTAAGAACACTTTTAAAAAGTACAATTTGTAATAATGTCAATTAAAAGTACATTTTAAACAATTTTGTTTTAATAATCTTTGGTCGAGTTTTTTTTATATATAAGTACACTTATTTTAATGTCTTGACTAACATACTTAAGTTCATGTAATGCCCTTGATTATAAGTTTAACTGTAGGGTGTTATCCCATATTACAATTAAAGTTAATATATTTTTAAACAAAAATGTTCAAATGTGTAATTACAACAATTGTGTAACTACAAACATAGTGCTTTAATAGAAATTGAGGACCCACTTTATATTAAGTGGCTTTAAAGGAGAACTCCGGTCAATTTTAACATTGAGCTCAATTTTTTGTAAATTTGGAGTGCTGTCAATACAGAGAACAACGACAAAAATCGGTGTTGCCTACACTGTGTTATCCTCTTTTTAAAATTTGTACCCTGTTGACTTCAATGGGGCAAGTTTTAAACCTGCTTTTAGTCTCTTAACATCCTTAATGTGTCATTAGTGCCCAGCCATGTTAGATGATTCCTTCAGAGTGAACACGGTGAATCTGACTGCAGTGGAGGTGAAAGATATTAATAAAAATGATGTTATTTCAGCCAGCGCAAATACCTGTATTTACATCCTGTTTTCGGTCGAAGTCCAAAGTAGTCGAATGTAGAGTTCACGCGCGTGATCATAGGTAACTAAACCTATGCGCGTGAACTCGACAATCGACTACTTTTTTGTCGTTGTTCTCTGTATTGACAGCACTCCAAATTTACAAAAAAAATGAGCTCAATGTTAAAATTGACCGGAGTTCTCCTTTAATTACTGTGTACTTACATTGACATTAATAAGTTGATACAATGGGCTTACTGTGTTTGTACAGTACATTGTATTTATATTTTGAAAATACCAGCATGAAATTAATTTATGTAATTACATTTGTAATTACACTGCTGACCCTTACACCTTAACCCACCCTTAAACCACCACACCTGTCCTTACCCGTATCACACCTCAATAGCAGCAAAAGTGTTTTACAATACAACATGAACACAATAAGTATATTGAACTTATTTTTCGATGTAAGTAAAGCCACTTAATATAAAGTGGGACCAAAATTACAGTATATATTTTGCATAAATGCTTGTCAATACATTGGCTGTACACTTTAACCATATGTTGAAGACAAAGTAATTATGAAATTACATATAAAGATGTCTTATTTAAGTTAGTTTTAAAAAACACCGTAGAGTTCAGCTATGAATAATTAATCTAATACGTTTTCATTTAATTGCAATTAACATGCAATTAACTGTCTGAAAACATTACATTCAGTTTGCAATTAAATATAATTTTATAAAGAAAAATTTCTGTAATAAGTTACTCTTTTGTTTATTTATTTTCATTGAGCTTTGAACTTCAAAACAATTCCTTGATCTCTGAACATGACATGCAGGCTGGCTGCTACGAACATGAACAAATGAATACTGACACACCTGACACATTATGGGTGGGGACAAAAAAAACACATGGGGATAAACAGAGCAGAGAGTAATACAGCATTCACACAAGACCACACAATAACAAACAATTTCATCATCAATTTACAGACGAATCCACCCAAGCACACTGCACATTGTGCCATATGAACACTACTGATAATAATAACTGTGAGGAGCCTATACCTCAAAAATAAAAATAGTTAACGCAAATGCACAATCATTTTTAGTATAAAAACCTGAACATGGTGGTTTACGAGAAAAAATAGCCTGAGCTATTCTGATATGTGATAAAAAATAGTGAACCCAACTGTTACAGTATAACCATCTGTTCAACTGAAGAGATATAAATCTGAACAAATTGAGCATGTAAACAGGCATAATACACCAAAAGGTTTGTTATCATTTATCCAACCATTTATGTCATTCCAAACCAGTACTTTTTTTTTCCTATGGAGACAAAAGGATATGTTCAACACAATGCCCAAGCCTGTATTCATTTCTTTTACATTTTAGTAATTTCATCTGGGTTTTTTATATTATATTTTTTATTATATATTTTATTTATTTTAAATTTGTATTTTATTTCAGTTTTATAATTTTTTGCACTTAAACAACTAGAAATAAAATAATTTGAAGTTTTTTAAAGAGCATTTTCATCTAGTCTATGGTCTGTAAAGCACTTTGGTCAGCTTGTGTTGTTTTTAAACGTGCTTTAGAAATAAAATGATTGATTGATTGATTCATTGATTGATCTAATATTTATATTCTGTACATTTAATATTTTATTTCAGCTTTATTTCAATTAATAAAAAATATTATTTTGAATATAGTTTTAGGTTTAGATAAAATAATAAAACATAAAAAACACTGGTCCAAGCTGTTTTCTAGTAAAATCCTGTGTCTGTCAAGCTTCAAAAGTCATAATATCAGTCCAAACCGAGCGGCAACTTCAGTCTCGTGAAGCCAACACGGAAGTGACTTAAACTGCAATTCATCGACTGGCCGCTACAGACTATATCCCCATATATACAGATTCCATATATCCCCATGTTAAATTCCCAACTTTACAGCAGAAAAAAAATATGTTTACAGCATGGTACAAACATTTATTTTCCAAAAATAGCTTTCTCCTTCCATGAAATACATGCACATCCTTGAATGAGCGCGGATTTCTAGCACATTTACTTGAACTTGTTAGGTAATATCTATGGTTTGACCCATTTGAGAGGCGGCCAAAATCAGAATCTAGAATGAATTTAAGACATAATAAAGCTCTCCACGAACTCTACGTGCCAAAAAAACATTTTTAACTAGCAGAATAATACAGCATCACGACACACAGTCACACTTTTATATTTGTCTTTTAACTATTATAGTATTTCGAAGGCCAAAAACATGAACTTTAACGATTGGCTTTACATCATCAAGTCAGCTGTCACTTTATCGCAAGGCCATGGCCACTTGGTACTGCCTGCTAGTAGCATAGCATGATTTAGCTCCTTAGCCTGAGCAAACTCGATCACGTCGAGATAGGCGGGCGTGGTTTCAGCAACCAGGCACCCCAGCTCCACCCACGTCCCGCCTCTTTGCCCATTTTCTGTTATCCGGGAGTGGTTATCCGGGAGCTGCCAAGATGGCGACGGACGGCTCTGCCCACTTTAGGCTTCAAAAATGCTCTTCAGAAAACTATGGGTGACGTCACAGACACTACGTCCATATTTCTTTACAATCTACGGTCAAAACCCATACACTCGTGATCTCAAAGTTTTATGATAGCTTTGTGTGAGGAACACAAGAAACTGTTTCCAATAAGACACTAAATTGTTCTTCCTCCAGGAGTATCCAGTAATTACACATGACTGGGTTGGACCAATAGGTAGCAAGTGGCCATGTTGTCTATAGCTGTGTCCCAACTCAAAGGCTGCATCTGCGTGACAAAGGCTGTCCCAATTGGAAGGCTCCTTCAAATGCGTCCTGTGCTTCCCGTGAAATAAAGGATGCAACAGATGGTCGTGGCCTTGCCTCCCCCAGAATACATTGCGTGCCAGTAACAGGACTTTTTTTGAAAGAAATGAATGAATAACACTTTAAAAACGGCCCGAAGCTGTATACCTTTTTCGGAAAGGCACTATTAATGGCTTCAAAACGAATAATGGATAATTCTGCCGAATAATATTCGGCTGAGGCTGACAGTCTCTCCTCGTGTTTGCTGAATAACAGGCGAGTCACGCAGCTGTCATACTTGCAAGGCAACAAGAACAGTCCTTTGTAGGATGGACCGTCCCATTTAACAGCATTGGGTCTGACCTTTGAAGGATGCAGCCTCTGAATTGGGACACAGCCAATCTGCTGCTTCATCAACTCTCTAAACCAGGGATGTGCAACTCCAGTCCTTGAGGGCCACTGTCCTGCAAAGTTTAGCTCCATCCCCAATCATACTTTTTTTAAAAACTAACAAAAGTCTAAATTTTTTCTTGAAAATTACAGGCAGGTCTGTTTGTTTCAGGATGGAGCTAAACTCTGCAGGACAGTGGCCCTTTAGGACGGGAGTTGTCCATGCTCTTAACATAAATTATACTGTAAAATTTAATTTACAGGCAAAGTAAAAATTCCTGTGAGCTCACCAGATTTTAACAAAAAAAATAATTAGCAAATCATGTGCCCAAATGGTTTATCCGACCCTGCTTGTAACAATGCATTTTGGGATTGCCTTCTCTGCAAAAGACGCACTATGTAGGCAACTCAATAGGCTTCGACAGAGTCACAGAGTGACTCAGAGCCAAGAGCCAAGTTCCAGGTAACATCCATCTTGATCACTATTCAAACAGGGAATCAAACAGATATCATGTGAGAATATGGCATGAATAATTAAATCGACATAGATGAGCACCTCAGCTGAGACCTTGTGGAGAATAATCTTTTTATTTATTCCAGCCAGTTCTTTTTTATAGAACGAAGGCGGAAATAGCGTGCGAAGGGAGCGTACACCCGGAGGGTGAACTTGAAAGAGATTAGACTAATTTCAAGCAAACAGAGTGATGAGGGAGTGCGGGTGTTATCTGGCTCTGAAGAGAGAACTTAAAACAGTCTGCGATACGGGGCAGAATTAAAGCATTATTAATTGCATAGGCGTATTAAACAGACCCCAGCAAGTGACCTCTTCTAATATGAGGGAAGCATGAGAACAAAATATGTCTTAATCTGCTCAGCAGTGCTTAGATAAATGTCAAGAGTATCTATCACCTCAATTAACCAAGCAGAGGAAGTTGTCAGAGTCTAATTCTCCTTGTGACAAGAGCCTGGCGTTAAGAGGCTCCCACTTCACTGAGCTTCAGCGTTCCTGCTGTAGATTAATGCCCCGTCAGACAGCACAGCCAATAGCGTTTAGCCTTTCTGCCCGAGTGTACAGCTAGCTCCCAAACACACGCTCCACATCGACTGTCCAATACCTGTCTCTCTCCTGCGCTCTCTTTCTCTTCATTTTCCATTTTTCACTGAAAGAAGGCAATATGCTTGTAATGATTGTTGCTTTTAACCAATATCTATAGCATTTAGAGAAAGCTGTCTGTTATTGTTACATTTCATCTCAATGGTAGTTGCCCGGATGGTGCATTTGGCCCTATTGGTATACTGTAGATTACTGAGTTGAGTTATGATTTGGTTTGAGCTGTTTTGCATATATTTGTATTTGTTTTTATCAGAATATGTTGGACTTTATCAGAAATATTTCTACTTAGTCATCTTGAAATATAATTTTAATCAAATTAGACTAGCATTACAAGTTTTAAAAAGAAAAAGGAGGCATCCTTGTATCAGTCTGTAACGCTTTGCTAAGCGTGGTGTGTGTAAAAGCACAATGAAGAAGATTGACGAGAAAAGACGACTGTATAACCAAACTCAGTGTTAGCATTAAAGGTACAAAATACAGTATGTAAGAATTTTTTTATACAATATCCAAAAATCACTTGCACAGTGTGATATATTTCCTGCAGTTGTGTACTTACAATATCCCAAAAGTTCCCAAAGATGTTTAATTTCAGAGATATTCCCATTTTAAATGGCCGGAATCCCTGTTCACTTGTCACCTGTCACTGATGTAATATCCGCGTTATCCCTGGTTTCTGCTCGTTCTGCTATAGTAACCATGGCGACAGACGTGGACAACTGCGTAGTGCGTAACGTCTAGCTGCACGCTGTTGTTGTTTCGTTCAAACATTATGGACCGTGGCAAGCAGACTTTGGGGAAAAAGGAGAACTAAAACGAGGATCAATATCAGCGTGGCGTTTTCGAGACGCTTTCTCACCTGTAACACTTTATTTTGATGGTCCCTTTTGAACATTCTGATGTCGACTATAAGTCACTTTTTCAACTACATATCAACAACTCTCAATACAGCATTTGTAGACTGGCTGCTTAATATCGGCAAACTCTTTATTGTGATGCTCCTCCAACACTCATTCTACTGACTATAAGTAACTTTGCAACTACATTGTCAACTTATTCTAACCTTACCAGTCTAATAATACTCTACTAACACTCTAATGAGAGTCAGTAGACATGTATGTGCAACGTTACTTATAGTCAACAGAATGTGTTAAAGGGACCATACAAATAAAGTGAAATCGGAAATGCAAATACATTTTTGAAGCCTAAATGCAGTCGCCAGAAGTAAAAAGGTAGGCTATAAATGAACAACACCATCACTTTTTTCAACGTCACCATCACTAAGCCTCAGACCTCTATTTCATGTTTTATCTAAAAACATTTTCCCAGAACGTTTGAGTTAGTATAGTTTATAAGAGCACAATTATATAACGAAGCTGTAAAAGCGGACTGAGCCTACTTGTTCAACATGATGACGTTTAATCTCCTCGACAGCCTCTGTAGTCCCATTTAGCCACTTATTAAATATACGCCTTTTTCAAGACATGTAACAGCTTAAAAAAAATTACAAATATGGGGTAATATTGATGTATTTTATGTCGTAGAATAAGACGAGAAAGTGTCTTGAGCTTGTGTTCACCACAGACCTTATTTCAGCCATTTAACCAAAACCACATTAAAAAAAACTCTGTTGACTTCGGAAACGTTTTGGCCTACAAAGTGATGTCATACCTGCATAGGATGCAGGAGAAGAAAGTGCAGATTAAAGTATATTTGTGTTATTTAACATTGAATTATTGCAGGTTTGTGTAATATTCAGAGTTTACAGTTCACTGTTTTCATTCATTTTGAGGAATGAATCCTGAATACGGAATACTGAACTGTTTTTGTGCAAGTGAGATAAGTAAATGCATGTTTACATTTAGAGCTACAATAACCATCATGTTCTCAAAAGTAAAAAAACAAACAAAAAAAACATCAAAAGTAACTCAGATATTGTATTGTAAATTTAAAAGTAATTCATTAATTTGACTAGTTACTTGAAAAAGTAATCTGCTTATTTAACTCGCAGTACTTTTAATGTGTTACCCCCAACAGTTTCAGCAAGGATGCATTAAATTGAGCAAAAATGACAGTAAAGAGATTTAGAATTTCAGTAAAGACAGTAAAGAATTTCTATTTCGAAAGAATCTTGAAAAGATGACTGATGGTTTCAATCAAAATTAAGCAGCATAACTGTTTTCAGCATTGTTGATAAGAAGAAGTTCTGTCTTGAGCATCAAATCATCACATCAGAATGATTTATTAAGGATCATGTCACGAGTAATGATGCTGAAAATTCAGCTTTGCGTCACAGGAATGAATTATTTTAAACTGTAATAATATTTCATAACATTACTCTTTTTACTGCATTTTTAAATCACATAAATGCAGCCTTGGTTGAGCATAAGAGGCTTTTTAAAATAATACTTTTTACTGTGAACGGTAGTGCATTTAATTGGAAAGATTTATTATATCCATGTACATTTATTAAGTCTTCACACATCTTACACAATTTTGTTTATAAAGTATACTTATCTTGTTTTAACAATGTTTAGATATTTTACTAAAACAACATAACTACTGATTAAACGACATATATATTTACTTTTATGTCATCGTAATTTTAGTATATGCAAACAGACACTCCATTTTGTGGATCTGAGCCCCATTTTCTGCTCTATTTTTCATGTAATGTCTTATCCACTGTGTGCAAAATCGCAAAGGAATTCCTTCACCCATGAAGGATTTCTCTCGGCTCTCTGTGGCCAGCATGTGTGCCATATGCATTTCTATTCGCCCATTTAAGTACACACAAACAGATGGCAACCTTCTCTTACTGGATCCAGCATCACCATGTGTGGTCGAAAGTCTAGACCGAGCAGAGTTTGATAATGCCACTTGCACGGTCTCTCTCAGCCAGACAAAACAGTGGAGTCAGGTCCAGGTTTACTGCAGCTTCAAACACAACTGTCCATCTCTTGCCAGACGAGCTGGACACTGTCACCAAACCACCACGTTCCAGAATAGCACAGCAAAACCCAAAAGAAGGTCAAAGCTGATTTAAAGAAAAAACAATACTCACCGTCTGGGAATAGCGATCTCAAGGGGGGAGGGGGAAAGTATTAATCATTTTCCCTCTCAAAAATTGCAATTAACATCAATTTGGTCACTTTGTAATGAGTGCAAAAGTGGGGGGAAGAAACAGGAAGTTGAGTTAATACAATTTAGCTACGCATAAAGAGGCCATACAAGTGGCCTACTTTTTAAGAGAGAGGATGGATTAATAAATCATGCTTTGTAATGGATTTGACTCCCACAACATTGTCATGACAACACTGTTTTGCATCCGAGAAGCTGCCCTAGGAACGCCCGCGTCCTCGACCGCTGACCTGACTGCGCGTGTGTGCCTCGGCTGGCCGCAAACTGAAGCGGCTGCAACACGACACTGCAAACAGTGACCGACATCAAGGCCAGACTCTTGTAACAATACCAGATACAACCTGCCCGATGGCATATGAAGATTTATAACCAGGGGAGACGAACGTAGAGGAAAGGTGCTGGGGAAAAAAAACAAAGTCAATATGATTCTTTGGGGGATGAATAATGATTTGTACACTGATCTGACTGCAATGGATCAGTGTCTGGATATCATTCACCACCTTCAAGGAAGCATCACCTGAGGCGCGCTTTAAACTGTTCACCTCATCTGTATTCAGATTACGAGCTCTTGGAGTGGAAACAGAGCGAGGTGCTCACAGAAAATCTCTTGTATCACTTACGGTCTTTAAAAGCACTCATAGGAGACGTCAGGCAGACGTAGTTTGTTGTCAAATTAAAACGTCTTTTTGCAGTGGCTTCGTGAAAGAGTATCTCGTGGCCTGGAGGATTGATTCAAGAATAAAGCCAATATTGTATTTACTCTCACTTTATTAATGCCTGTAGATTTATAGTCCTACTAACAGTTGACTTTATATCATGATGATTTAAAGCAGCTATAAATAACTTTGTCAACAGGTAGTAAATTTTAACGCCACATCCATAAATTTGAAAGGTAGGATACGTGTTTTAGTAGCATGAGCTGGATGAGTCCCAGATTCATTCAGCGTCCACCTTGAAACTCCTTGAAAGATCGGACCAATGTTTGACAGTTCCCTCTTCGAGTTTGTTAGTATTTCCTGAAATAAAATCAATGTTATTTTTGAACCTCTCCCTAAATGAAGCTGATAGAATTCTGTCTGGAATTGACTAATGGCGTCCGAACAGCCAGAGACCTCATACTTGAACGTATGATTGATAGACAACTTTTCAGACAGTTTTGTAGAATAGTTCACAAAGTTAACAAAACACTCTAAGCTATTTGAAATGGAATTACAGCAAAGAGAGGGGGAATGAAGATAAATGACCGTCATCTGAGGAAAAAAGTTCCATAACAAAAAAGATTATTTAAATGACAGCTATGATTATGGTGTAATCCACCCTGATGTACAACCCTCACAGATAAATGCAGTGCCTTCAGCTTTCAGATTCACTCATACAGAAGCTTACATCCAAAGTCAGCGTTCACTGCTATCATCTGATTTGCTTTAATGTAAAACATTTTGCCTGTAAATTATCATTCAATTCTAATCATGCAGTCTGACATTAAAAGAGAGAGGAGCCACCATGAAAATCATTCTTGGGCGAGTCACTGTAAACCTTGGAAACATTTTCTTAATTATGATAAAGTAATATCTAATTTCCTTAATCGCTTCGCTCTTTAATCATTGTGTATTTTTGCAAAGCTTGAATTTACCCATTTCTCCATTAAAAGTGCATTGCCACACATTAAGTCTGGCAACATGTGTTTCTTCATCTGGGTTCCCTCTTGAGCAGTGTAATTCAGGAGTATAGTAGCTAAGTTGCAATTTCCTGTAATTTAAGAGAAATGGCCTTTTCATTTTATCAGATCATTATTGAACAGGCGGGCCTTTTCTCTTAAACGAAGCAAGACGTTTGGTGGCCGGGGGAGAAAAGAGAGCTACACTGAAAACAGTTTTAGTATTATTTATTATTGACATGACTTGTATATGTACATTTCTGAAGTGCATAACTTGGACACAGTCACCTCTCACTCTTAGAAAAATGCATTTTCTGCAAAGCTGCTTCGAAACAATATGTATTGTGAAAAGCGCTATACAAATACATGCAAAATGGATTGATTGATAATTTGAATTAGCTTTCATTTTTATATTAAAAGTTTTTAGTTTTAATTTTAGTAAAAAATATGCTTTGGCCATTTTTACGTTTTAGTTTTTAATATTTCTATTTAGTTTTAATTGATTTTAATTTCAGTTTTAGCAATTTTAGCATTTCAACTTTTTATTTTATTTAGCTGCCAATACACCATTTAAAAATTTGTTAGGATATATTTTTTTTTTTTTCGTGAAATATTCTCTTTGCATTCCACTTCACTTCACTTCATTTCATTTTATTGTAATTTTTTATTAAATTATTCCATTTCATTTTTTTCATACATTTCAGTTTATTTTGTTTTATTTTGTAATTTTTATTTTGTTGTTTAATTTGATTTTATCTACAGAGAGAAATACCTTTTGTTTTGAGCAGAGAGAGTTTGTTTGTGGGTTAGGAAAGTTTGAACGTGTTAAGATTATTAGAGATTATTATTATTGAATCGAATCTTGTTTGTACCTGAGGAACTGTATTGTTGTAGTTGACCCCTTTGCCTGTTTTCTGATGCTGATTTTGGATTGCCCTTTCAATTTTGTTTCCCTGTGAAATATTGTAAACTGTTTGATCTCTGTTTTTGGTTATGGAGTTTGGTTTGTATATTGTATTTTTATTTATTTTTCTTTTCTTTTTGGGTTAGGGTTTAGGAAAGAGGTTTAAAAAATAAGGACGTTTTGTTTGTTATTTTGGCCCAGTCAGCTCCTGAATCCTAGATGGGGCATAACACACACACATGCACACACGCACACGCACACGCACGCACACACACACACACACACACACACACACACACACACACACACACACACACACACATACCTACTTAACCACAATGTGAGGACGTATGACTGGGAACCCTACCTTTAGGGACACCCCTTTCTGAAGGGTCTAGAGACAAAAGAAAGATATGACTGCACTTCTGGAGAAGCTGTCATCACATTTATCACTTGATTTTATCAATAAAAGCCTTCCTTAAAGACCTGACATTTTGCCTTCACTTTGGGGACAGTATTTTTTATGTCCATTTTGGGGACATTAAACACAAACTCTGATGAAGTCATACTTTGAGGACCATGGTGATACACAGACTCTGGTTAAGGTATACTTTCAGGACATTGTTGCGAGGTTATATATTATTTATCCTAAGAAGTCACAGAAGTAGAATATTACAAATCAAAGTTCAAATACTGGACACTGAAATCAAGCTAGTGCAGAGATACAAGTGTAAGAGTAAACAGGTTTTTTTTTTCTTTTTCATTTATTCAAGATCACTGTAAATGGGTAGCCTACATTTTTTGTCTGATTTGTAGCTTGAGATCAAGTGCCTTTGGCTGCTCAGTCGGGGAAGAACAATTAACATTCAGAAATATTATTGATTTGACTATTGACTATCAGAAGCAAAATATGAACATAATTAAGCTGAATAATGACACTATTGTCTTCAATTTCAACTGTAAAACAGCTCTACATAAGTAATTGTTGAAATTTGCAAGTTATTTTATGTGTGTGAAACTGCTTTAAAACGATCTGTATTGTGTAATGCGCTATAGAAATAAAGCTGACTTCACTTCATAGCAGAGAACACTTCACTGACCACAGCCTGCATCCTCTAGGTAATTTAGCATCGACTGCAAACTAATCATCACAAAAACATCTTAAGGAGTTTCTCACCAGAGTCATCTTTGGCTACACACTGGGGCTTTAAGACATTATGCATGTTCTTCTGTAAAGTGTACTAATTGTCAAAAAATAAAAACTCACACACACTCCGATTAAATGACTCTTTGGAGACTTGAGACACACACACACACACACACACACTGATTAAATGACTCTTTGGGGACTCTAGTGATACACACACACTCCGATTAAATGACTCTTCGGGGACTCTAGTGATACACACTCCGATTAAATGACTCTTTGGGGACTCTAGTGATACACACACACTCCGATTAAATGACTCTTCGGGGACTCTAGTGATACACACTCCGATTAAATGACTCTTTGGGGACTCTAGTGATACACACACACTCCGATTAAATGACTCTTCGGGGACTCTAGTGATACACACTCCGATTAAATGACTCTTTGGGGACTCGAGAGACACACACACACACACACTGATTAAATGACTCTTCGGGGACTCAATTGATACACACTCCGATTAAATGACTCTTCGGGGACTCTAGTGATACACACTCCGATTAAATGACTCTTCGGGGACTCTAGTGATACACACTCCGATTAAATGACTCTTCGGGGACTCTAGTGATACACACTCCGATTAAATGACTCTTTGGGGACTCGAGAGACACACACACACACTGATTAAATGACTCTTTGGGGACTCTAGCGATACACACATACTCCGATTAAATGACTCTTTGGGGACTCGAGAGACACACACTCCGATTAAATGACTCTTTGGGGACTCGAGAGACACACACACACACTCCGATTAAATGACTCTTTGGGGACTCGAGAGACACACACACACTCCGATTAAATGACTCTTTGGGGACTTGAGAGACACACACTCCAATTAAACGACTCTTTAATATTAACAATCTTGAACACATTGTGTTGAAAGTGCACATTGCAGTTAATAACAGAAATTCTAAAAGATAAAAAAAGAACAACAATGAAAAATCAATTAACTTGGTGGGAATGATTCTCAGTGCCCAACTATCCTCCATACTTCATCCACCCTTCAAAATCTCTCTACTTCCTTCTTTACCTTCACTCCTCCCTCTTTCCATCCTCTTTACATTCACTCCTCCCTCTTTCCATCCTCTTTACATTCACTCCTCCCTCTTTCCATCCTCTTTACATTCACTCCACCCTCTTTCCATCCTCTTTACCTTCACTCCTCCCTCTTTCCATCCTCTTTACCTTCACTCCTCCCTCTTTCCATCCTCTTTACATTCACTCCTCCCTCTTTCCATCCTCTTTACATTCACTCCTCCCTCTTTCCATCCTCTTTACCTTCACTCCTCCCTCTTTCCATCCTCTTTACATTCACTCCTCCCTCTTTCCATCCTCTTTACATTCACTCCTCCCTCTTTCCATCCTCTTTACATTCACTCCTCCCTCTTTCCATCCTCTTTACCTTCACTCCTCCCTCTTTCCATCCTCTTTAACTTCACTCCTCCCTCTTTTCATCCTCTTTACCTTCACTCCTCCCTCTTTCCATCCTCTTTACCTTCACTCCTCCCTCTTTCCATCCTCTTTACCTTCACTCCTCCCTCTTTCCATCCTCTTTACCTTCACTCCTCCCTCTTTTCATCCTCTTTACCTTCACTCCTCCCTCTTTTCATCCTCTTTACCTTCACTCCTCCCTCTTTCCATCCTCTTTACCTTCACTCCTGCCTCTTTCCATCCTCTTTACCTTCACCCCTCTTTCCATCCTCTTTACCTTCACTCCTCCCTCTTTTCATGCTCTTTACCTTCACTCCTCCCTCTTTCCATCCTCTTTACCTTCACTCCTCCCTCTTTTCATCCTCTTTACCTTCACTCCTCCCTCTTTTCATCCTCTTTACCTTCACTCCTCCCTCTTTCCATCCTCTTTACCTTCACTCCTCCCTCTTTTCATCCTCTTTACCTTCACTCCTCCATCTTTTCATCCTCTTTACCTTCACTCCCTCTTTCCATCCTCTTTACATTCACTCCTCCCTCTTTCCATCCTCTTTACCTTCACTCCTCCATCTTTTCATGCTCTTTACCTTCACTCCTCCCTCTTTCCATCCTCTTTACATTCACTCCTCCCTCTTTCCATCCTCTTTACCTTCACTCCTCCATCTTTTCATGCTCTTTACCTTCACTCCTCCCTCTTTTCATCCTCTTTACCTTCACTCCTCCCTCTTTTCATGCTCTTTACCTTCACTCCTCCCTCTTTCCATCCTCTTTACCTTCACTCCTCCCTCTTTCCATCCTCTTTACCTTCACTCCTCCCTCTTTTCATCCTCTTTACCTTCACTCCTCCCTCTTTCCATCCTCTTTACCTTCACTCCTCCCTCTTTTCATGCTCTTTACCTTCACTCCTCCCTCTTTCCATCCTCTTTACCTTCACTCCTCCCTCTTTCCATCCTCTTTACCTTCACTCCTCCCTCTTTTCATGCTCTTTACCTTCACTCCTCCCTCTTTTCATGCTCTTTACCTTCACTCCTCCCTTTCCATCCTCTTTACCTTCACTCCTCCCTCTTTCCATCCTCTTTACCTTCACTCCTCCCTCTTTTCATCCTCTTTACCTTCCCTCCTCCCTCTTTCCATCCTCTTTACCTTCACTCCTCCCTCTTTCCATCCTCTTTACCTTCACTCCTCCCTCTTTTCATCCTCTTTACCTTCACTCCTACCCTTTTTATTCTCTTTACCTTCACTCCCTCTTTTCATCCTTTATATTAGGTGTGTTGGACATCGGCTGCTGGATGTAACGGATCGGTGAGTTGCCGCGTGCAGGCGAGAGGAGCTGAAAACTGAAACTTAAAGTCGCTGCTTTCCGTAGTGACGCTCGCGCTGTGATTGCATACTTTAACACAGCTGAAGTGGAATAAATGCATTATTTTCCAAATACACAGATATTTCAGAGACATTTTCATACATTTATTGCTTAATACAGCGTCTGTTTGTACAAGAATAAAGTTCAACATAAGCCTAACTACCAATGAAGTGGGGTCTACATTGTATCAGTTTTATTTTGATAAACATGACACAATATAACATTGCGACTACATGAAAAGCTTTCAGTTATAAAAAAACGATTTGTGAGCATTAGTGGAACTGAAGGTTTGAGATCGTTGATCGTTGCCTTGCGGTGGATTCGGCCAATCGTGGATCAGTTGTGTCGTCATCAGACCTCGTGAGTTGCTCTGGAGAAATTGCACTGGCTGAGTCCTGCTCTCCAATCGCTCTCACGAGACTGAAGCCATACGTCACAGTCACTGTCTGAAGTCGGACACAAGTTCTAACCGGCATGCAAGTCAACTCAAGTCAGCCGCTGATCATGCACGATCCACGATTGGCCGAATCCACCGCATGGCAACGATCACGTGTTTATTCTCACACCTTCAGTTCCACTAATGCTGTCACCACAGTTCCACTGTTATTTTTATAACAGTGAAAGCTTTTCATGTAGTCGCAATGTTATATTGTGTCATGTTTATCAAAATAAAACTGATACAATGTAGACCCCACTTCATTGGTAGTTAGGCTTATGTTGAACTTTATTCTTGTACAAACAGACGCTGTATTAAGCAATAAATGTATGAAAATGTCTCTGAAATATCTGTATTTGGAAAATAATGCATTTATTCCACTTCAGCTGTGTTAAAGTATGCAATCACCGCATGAGCGTCTCAATTTTAATTTCTACACCCTATCCTAATTTCTTTTAATTTAGCTCCATTTCTTACAAAAAGAGCATAATGTGCAAAGTGTTGGTGTTTGTGCCTCCCTACATACCACCCTTACTTTTAAGAGTCGTGATCCTGTTCCGCACATAATTTTTCACACCAGTCCATGTTCGCTGCTTCAAAGCTTCTGGCTCTGCGTCACTACGGAAAGCAGAAAGTGTCCGACTCACGTCTCAGTTTTCAGCTCCTCTCGCCTGCACACGGCAACTCACCGATCCGTTACATCCAGCAGCCGATGTCCAACACACCTAATCACTCTTCCCAGTTGTTTTATCATCTTTACATTCTCCCATCCCTCTATGACAGAAATATCACAAAGTTTAACATGACGTTTCATCCAACTTCATTGTAACTGAACAAAAAAAACTGAATAATGAAAATTAACTATCTTACTATCCTCTCCTTCATTAGCCTTCTTATACTCCAACTTTTCACTTCTAATTCGGTTTCATTCTATCCTCAAAATATTTCTACACCTTTATCCTCATTTCTTTTAATTTAGCTCTATTTCTTACAAAAAAAGCATAATGTGCAAAGTGTTGGTGTTTGTGCCTCCCTACAAACCACCCTTTCTTTTAAGAGTCGTGATCCTGTTCCGCACATAATTTTTCACACCAGTCCATGTTCGCTGCTTCAAAGCTTCTGGCTCTGCGTGAATGCATCTTTCACAGTCTTGCTTACCAGGAACTTTGCATGTCTTGATGAACTTCATCATGTGTCTCTCTACTGCTTTTACCTCACTGTCCTCCCATTTCTTTTTTGGAGCGTTTGAAGAACCTATGAAATAATTAAAAAGTAAATTCTCATTACAACTAAATCGGTAAGTAAAGACCAAATCAAGACTGTGTCTTAATGTGTAGATTTTTTTCTTTTGGCTGGATATTGCTGCATGGAGCTAATTCATGTTTATTTGATTATTGTTGTTTGTGCAATGTAGAGATTTTTCTTACATTGATCCTCCTGTGAAACAGATTGATCAGATTGAACAGGTTGATCAGTCTCTGCTGGTGCTGTTGTCTGAGATAGGTCACTGTAATCCTCCTCATCACTTGACATGGAATCACCTTGTGCCTCAAGTTGCTCTAATTGACAAAAAAAAAATAACACTTTATTGCTTATACTTAGCATCTGTGACATAATTATATACATAATTTAGCAAATATGTACAGCACAAATACACACAGACAGTCCAAGTATACTCAACCATTTGGGTCGATTTCAATGTCATCAAGTTTCTTTCCTTTGTAGTCAGACAGTGTTCCTTTCTCCATGGCCATTAGGACTTTACTCATTTTTGCCAGCTGCAGTGTTCCCTCTGGTAACCGGTAATACTGTCTGTGGATTCTGATATCGTGACCAAGGAAATCAGCCAGTTGGTCTGCTTCATTCTCATCAAGATTAAGAATTTTAGACATGGTTGCTATGTGTTTCCTGAGCCTAGTTGATGACAGTGCTTCAGGGTTCTTTATGCCACATTCGCAAGCAGCTTTGTTGATGCACTCTCCTCCTCTGTAGGCAGACAATGCTCCACATCTGCCAAACATAAAGGGATTCTCTGCTGGAACACCACAAAGCTCACGCGTTTCAACGAGCAGCTCCATGGCAGAAACCATGGAAGGCTTGAGGAGCACAGGAACCTTTCTCCCTCGTTTACCACGGATCTCAACTCTTGTGAAGTGGAGACACAGCTTCCTCTCAAACTCAGACAGACAGATGGCAATGTCTTCGTGTAGCTCAGAAGTGTCCCTGCTTTTAAAAGCTGACAAAAGCATCCGGGATACTTCACCTTCTCTCCTTCGGTTGAACAGGATGACCTGGGACAGCGTGACCTTGGCTAGAGCAGTGTAGCTGTCAGCAGAAGGGCAAGATCTGAGCTTACTTAGGAGCCCATTGTGTTTCTTTTCAAGATGTGTGTGCAGGACTCTGACATCCTGAGTGAAAGGAATGATCTGTGGTGTGTTCCACTTGGCTTCTTTCAATGTAGTTATAGCACCAGCAGAAATGTACTCATTCCACCTTGCCTGGTGTATTTTCCTGAAGTCTCGGGCACACTCAGCACGCTCATGATCTCCATACATCATGGCATTGCTCTCAACAATACTAGAGATCTTGTTTAAAGAATGCCCAAGTTTGAGAGCTAAAGAAGGAATGCGGTAGGTGTTTTTCTCTTCATCGTAGCCAGACACAACTTTAACAGCTGCTATGACATGTTTGAAGTTTGCTGGTATGAAGAAGTCTACCATTGTTCTCAGTGGGGTAATCTTCCTTGCTTCAAGAAGAAGTCTGCCTACTTCTCTCATCTTCTGTCTGATGTAGTCATGTTTGGTCACATCAGACCCCATCCTGTTGAACATGTGCTCCCCCAGCTGCATGATGCATCTGTCAGTATGAACTACACGCGAAACTTCATCATAGTTCATAAAGGACAGTATTTTCTTGAAACCTTTGCTCACTTCTAAGCCGACTGGTGTGTTTAGAGCACACAGAGATCGAACTCTTTTCCTGCCTTTGGCATCATCATCTTTAGGTTTCAGGGGACAGTTTTTGATATGTTTCCAAAGGCTACGCTTGTTATAAAGCCCTTGGCAGTAAATGCAGTGAATGAATTCTTTGGCTCTTTGTCTATATTTTGGACGGTAGCAGGCAATCATCTCCCCATGTCCTTGTCTCACCACATCTGTGTTGTGGGCAAAGTTGCCCCTTTTTCTAAGGAGGTTTAACTGGACTCGTCTTTCTTTGGAATGTTTTGGAAATGCTACTGCCTTTACAACCCCCATTTCGTTGCGATGGACAAATTCAAGGTGTCTTGCCATTTTTGAATATGGCTTAGAGCAATAAAGGCAATACTGCTTCTTGTTGTATGTCTTGCGTTCCTGCTTTGGTGATGGCATTGACTGAATAAAAGTTTTATCACCAGATAAGGTGTTTGTCTCTTTAGATTGGCATTTCATCTTTTTTGGTGATGGTACTGTCATAGATTGATCAGATGAACTACCTGCCTCGTTGGGAGATGTTGGATGTATCAAAGCACTTTTGACCATGTCATGTCCAGAAGAACTACCATCCGATTCATCTGAGCTGATTTTTGGTATGTAGTCAACATCGCTGTAGTCTGTGACATCGCTGTAGTCCGTTTCACAGTCGGCACTTCCTGAACACTGAATGAGAGAATTTAACACTTACTCATGACAGTGGTTCCTGTAACATTACATTTCATCATATTGCAGATAGCAAAGTCATAATTACCTGTCTTTTTCTTGATGGCCTTAAAGAGGATATCTGGAAAAAGGAGAAATACAAACAAATATAAATAATATACAATTTCATATAATCTATTGTTAGTTCTACCAGTGCAATACACCCCGACCATCCCAATAATTCAGCAAATGAATCTACCCACCTCCCTTAATGAGAGTGTCCCAGACACCTGTGATGAGTGAACCACAGGTGTTGATGCAGCACAAGGTGAAGATACGGGGGGAGCAGGCGAGGATGAGGATGATGAAGGCAGTGCAGGAGAAGGCGATGAGGGCTGCGCAGGCGAGGCTGTTGGTGACGTGGGTGGCGCAGGAGAAGGCGATGAGGGCTGCGCAGGCGAGGATGATGGTGACGTGGGTGGCACAGGAGAAGGCGATGAGGGCTGCGCAGGCGAGGATGATGGTGACGTGGGTGGCGCAGGAGAAGGCGATGAGGGCTGCGCAGGCGAGGATGATGGTGACGTGGGTGGCACAGGAGAAGGCGATGAGGGCTGCGCAGGCGAGGCTGTTGGTGACGTGGGTGGCGCAGGAGAAGGCGATGAGGGCTGCGCAGGCGAGGCTGTTGGTGACGTGGGTGGCACAGGAGAAGGCGATGAGGGCTGCGCAGGCGAGGATGATGGTGACGTGGGTGGCACAGGAGAAGGCGATGAGGGCTGCGCAGGCGAGGCTGTTGGTGACGTGGGTGGCGCAGGAGAAGGCGATGAGGGCTGCGCAGGCGAGGCTGTTGGTGACGTGGGTGGCGCAGGAGAAGGCGATGAGGGCTGCGCAGGCGAGGATGATGGTGACGTGGGTGGCACAGGAGAAGGCGATGAGGGCTGCGCAGGCGAGGCTGTTGGTGAAGTGGGTGGCGCAGGAGAAGGCGATGAGGGCTGCGCAGGCGAGGATGATGGTGACGTGGGTGGCACAGGAGAAGGCAATGAGGGCTGCGCAGGCGAGGCTGTTGGTGACGTGGGTGGCGCAGGAGAAGGCGAGGATGATGGTGACGTGGGTGGCGCAGGAGAAGGCGATGAGGGCTGCGCAGGCGAGGCTGTTGGTGACGTGGGTGGCGCAGGAGAAGGCGATGAGGGCTGCGCAGGCGAGGCTGTTGGTGACGTGGGTGGCGCAGGAGAAGGCGATGAGGGCTGCGCAGGCGAGGATGATGGTGACGTGGGTGGCGCAGGAGGTGGTGACGGTGATGAGGACAGGGCAGGATGGCATGAGGTAGATGAGGCCACTATACAAGTGGACAAAGCACAGGGTGCCGATGAAGAGGGTGCATCAGATGTGGATGCGACTGAGGATGACTGTCTTGATTGAAACCGCTTCTGCAGATATATAAAGAGCTATTTAGCTTAAACAAGAATAAAATGTACATTAACAATATTGAAAACTGTAGCAGCCATATAAGATAAGAAAAAACACTGTAGGGGTGAACAAAAAAATAAAGAAACATGTTTTGCACATTTCAAAGCAAAGATCGTTAATAAGATAATAAAACTCTTAAAAAACAAACATTTATACAAACTTTACATACAAATTGTGACAATAGTCACGTTAATAGTTACATTGGTTCATACATTAAAACTGTAAACCAATAACTAGTTAAAGGATTAGTTCACTTCAGAATTAAAATTTCCTGATAATTTACTCACTCTCACACCATCCAAGATGTCCATGTCTTTCTTTAGTGGAAAAGAAATGAAGTTTTTTGAGGAAAACATTCCAGGATTTTTCTCCATATAGTGACTTCAATGGTCCACCGGGTCGAAGGTCCAGATGTGAGTTTCAGTGCAGCTTCAAAGTCTCAACACGATCCAGCCGAGGAATAAGAGACTTATCTAGACAAACCATTTGCCATTTTATAACAAAATAAACATTTATATACCACAAATGCCCATCTTGCACTAGCTCTGATGCCCCACACATTACGTAATCACGATAAAAGGTCACGCGGAAGGCAGGCGAAAGTACCAACCTAGTGTTTACAAAGAGAACGTGCAAAGACTAAGACAAACGCCATTTCAGATGATTTTGAAGATGGAGGAGAGTTTTTCGGCCTATCCTACCTTTTTGAACTGGAACACGCATGACCTTTCAACCTGATAAAGTAATGTGTGGCGCATCGCAGAGCTAGTGCAAGACGAGCATTTGTGGTTTAAAAGTATATAAATGTTTATTTTGTTATGGCGGCTAGTTTGTCTAGATAAGACTCTTATTCCTCAGGAGTAAGGAATTACTTTTCTTATTCTTATCGCTGCACTGAAACTCACATTTGGACCTGAAACTGTTGGACCCCATTGAAGTCACTATATGGAGATAATGGAAAATAAATAACTGTTTTTGAGGAAAACATTCCAGAAAGAAAGACATGAACATCTTGGATGATGTGAGGGTGAGTAAATTATCAGGAACTTTTTAATCCTGAAGTTAACTACTCCTTTAACTAGCAGAGGTCGGTAGTAAGGCGCTACATTTTACTCCATAGCATCCTTCGGATGAGACGTTAAACCGAGGTCCTGACTCTCTGTGGTCATTAAAAATCCCACTGCACTTCTGGTAAAGAGTAGAGGTGTAACTCCAGTGTCCTGGAGTCCAAAACAAACGGCTTCGGAAGGTGAGGTAAACTAACAGACAGCATACCCTGAAGACCCAGATTAATTAATTGTTTCTGTTTCTCATAATTTATCCTTTTGCAATTTTTTTCTTATTCTAAATGCAATCAACATTTGATTTGTTTGGGGAATTTGGCTAACATTTTACATTTTAAATACATTCTGCTGAAATGAACAAAATGACTCGAAAAATTATTTGTTAATTTTGATGAACGAGATTCAAATATCCGAGTCAGTAAAATGATCCGAACTTCCGACTACTATTACACACGTGTGCTGGATGAAGTGGATATGCACCTACAATCAACTAAAACCAAACCTGTAAATGCATCCTATGGTTTCCCAGTGATAAAGATCTTTTCTAGTTGAACACCTGAGCAGTCAGTGGCTGCCTGTGTTGCGTGTTCATTATTTTGGGGGCAGAGCAATGAAGGGAGGAGTGTGTTTGAGTGTCGATTTCAAATATCAACAGTGTTTCTCAGAAATCACTTACTGCACTTTTAACTAGCTGGCAGTAAACATCAGTAGATAGTTGCTTCATGTATGACATGGTTACCATTTTATTCCTTGATGTTCTTGCTTTGACTGACTGCTCATGTGGACCATTGCTGTTCACCATGTCCAATTCAGGAGAGGAATCAGAAGCTGCACAATGGGGCTGGATATCAGAAAAGAAAGCAGTGTATATCAAATTCAGGATATTTGTAAAGGACAGAAAAACTTTGTTCACATTCATTCCTCTAGCTGTCCTACAATTTATCCATCATTCCTTTCACACACAACTCTATGCTAAAAGAGTCAATAATATAATGATATAATAATAATATAATGATACAGATGTTTTGAAGTGGACTTACCGATTTCTGCGGGCCCAAACTGCTGGCTGGCTTTTTATCAGTGGATTCTGCTGATGCTTGATTTAAAGGCTTGAGAAATATGAGACCACAATCACATGGTAACTAATCAGAATGAGAGTAAAAGATTATCATGAATTTACTGATTACTGATCAATCTCTTTAGCATTTTCTTGATAGTACCTTGATTCGCCATGGCCAATCTGAGTCTCCATAATTGTAAGTGATTTCCTCCCCTGGTAGAATGTCTCGTACAGCAAAGAGACAAAGGTGAGGTTTTCTGCTCACTTCAACGGTTCTCATTTTGCAAGTAGGATTTCTGGTCTCATCGTTGACAAGTCTTCCCAAGGACGTGTCTTCTTTAGATGCATCCATGCTACAAAGACATAACATTTCCACTCAAGACTTGTAATCTTAGTATGCTAGACATTTTTATATATATATGTATTATACACATTTTTATAACTGGTTCTGAGCTCCAGTCCTGGAAACCCACCGCTCTGTATATGTTGTATGTGTTTTAATACAAGTACTCGTGTTTAAATTCACCTTATTCAGATGATCAGTCATCATCAGAACACGGCTCTATTAACTCAACTGAGTATGTCAGGTGAAGGAGACATACAGAATGTGCAGAGAGGAGGGTCTGAGAACTAGCCTGGTGATACCAGACTCTGCTACTTCACTTTGCTTCGTAGACAGAGTCTGGAATGGCATAATAGAGAAGTGTTTTCTCTCTCGCTAGGGGGCGCTTGTCTGAAGTTTAAACTCATTGGTTACCCGTAAGCCAATCAGATAAGTTTAGTTAGGACGTATGTTATGCGCCTGTACAGCCGCATTGAACCACAGACATCATGCATCGAACTCAAATCTATGATCGAACTTCCACTGTAAACCTGCTGTAAACACATGATGATGCGAGCGAAATACCGGAGTGAACATGGCTGTAAACGACTTTTGCAGATTAGGCGTCGTTAATCTACGCATCCACGGTACAATCACGGCCTCTAAACTTATTTTTGACTGAGTGAAACAAGAAAATATTTGTAGCCAACTCTCAAATTTAGGATTATATCTTTTAAACACAGCCAGTGCCGCTGCTAGCCATTTCGGTGCCCTAAGCATAATTCCTTTATGATGCGCTCTACCCCGAGAAGCTTCATGAGGCACACGCGCGCGGTCTCTTGCTCGCTCTCCCTCTCTGCCGTGCACGCGCTACGCGGTTTGGAGCACAGTCTCTGTCTCGCGGGCGCGATCGCTCTAGATTCAGGAGATTTTAACTAATTCGCGGGCGTCAGTGAGCCGCTATCAATATGCGGGAGACTCCCGGAAACACTATTTTTTTGGTGCCCCTTCAGCTCTTGGTGCCCTACGCACAGGGCCGGATTAAGAGTTCAGAGGCCCCTGGGAACAATGACTTTGTTTATGTAAACCTTGTGTGTATTTGACAGTATTAGAGCAATAAGACTCGAAAGATAACTTAGTCCAGTAACAGGCGCTGTTATACAGGCTTTTGGTGCATGTGCGCGTCGGGGTGTAACGTTATTGCGCTCAGAAAAGCCTCCGTTAGAACAGCACATCAGCAGCGAATGACATGTTTAACCGGCAAGGCTTTAAAGCACATGGAAATAATAAATTTTTATAAACTACAGTGTCCCGTTCCTCTGCATTTCATGTGAATATACGTCGCGCTGTACAGTAGCCTATGTTGAGACGGAGGCGCCAGAACTGCAAACTGATAGAATGCACGATCCTACGATATTTCTTCAAAAGCAGATCGTGGAGACATTTTAATCATAATATTTGACATAATATTTGACGGTGCCCAGGGCCCCTTAGATGTCCTGGGCCCCTGGGCAATTGCCCAGTTGCCCTAATGGTTAATCCGGCCCTGCCTACGCACAGCGCGTGGTGGGAGCGGCGGCACTGGTTCTCCATAACAGAGCGAATTGCATCCCGTGTCTCGTTTCGGTTTTCGATTTCTCTAACCTACAATGTAAAACTCGGCGCTTAGCGTCTACGTCACGGCTCTCAGCCCGCCCTCTGTTCGTTGATTGGCCCGGCCGTCCGAAGGCCGGTGGAAAACTGAAAGATAGGCCGCTATCTCAGACTGACTACAGGAGCGAAATGAAATTAGCGGAAGTAGGAAGTCTGACGTAGTCAGGCTATCTGAGAACCACTGATCTATATGATAGTTCACTGCAGCATCCTCTCAGTTCTCAGATAAACGCATCTAAAATTTACCATTTTGTTCTCTTTTGGGAATACAGGAAAAACAAATATTGATGACTCAAGGAAACT
Organism: Phoxinus phoxinus; assembly: GCF_949152265.1. Classification (NCBI taxonomy): domain Eukaryota; kingdom Metazoa; phylum Chordata; class Actinopteri; order Cypriniformes; family Leuciscidae; genus Phoxinus; species Phoxinus phoxinus. The sequence goes on along the minus strand of NC_136882.1, from coordinate 11,167,249 downwards.
GCACTCAGTACTCTTCGTGTCAGTTCATGGTGAATTTTAAGTATTAGGGTGTGTTCACACCTGGCATGTTTGTTTAGACCGTTAGTGCGGTTCATTTGAATAAGTGTGAACGCTGCCATCTGAACTAGGGCTGCACGATATGAGGAAAAGCTGCGATGTGCGATAACATTGTTTAATATTGCGATAACGATATGACTTGTGATAAATGTGATTGTTAACTATACTGTTCCCATGTCTTAGTGCTTTAATAGGTTCTTTGCGTGATAGGTCAAACATTTATTACCTGCCTGGTTCAGAATACACGATTTTAGCGCGATTTTGGCACGATCCGTTTGACGTATGGGTGTCGTGGTGATTCGTAATAACGACAACGGGCGTCGGGACGCAAGATTTGATCGTTTCATCTCGTAGTGTGTCACAGTGGGCGACAACCTACGTCGCGTCTGCGATGCTTCACGACAGAAAGACTATAGCATGTTTAATTCTTTAACGGTCCTCCACGACGGGTTGAATATGTGAGCGAGGCGAGACGTGAGTGAGTGTGTGTGTACGCCAGTGAGCGTGTGAGCGTATGTGTGTGTGTGTGCGTGAGTGAGCGAGTGAGTGAGCGAGGGACAGTGAGTGTGTGTGTTTGTGTGTCTGTGCGTGCGAGTGAATGTTTGTGAGTGAATGTGTGTATGTGTGACGGCACGCGATGACTGGTCGGAAAGCAACGTGTTGTCTGACATGTTTCTTGTCCACGACAAGATTTTAGGAGTCAAAAACGTGTAAGTTAGTGCTAATCTGAACCAGGCATTATTCATCGTGTCAGGCTGTCTGTTGCGATGTGTTCATCGCGGGAGTTCATATCGCGATAACGATGAAAATTCGATGTATCGTTCAGCCCTAATCTGAACCCTGGTGCCACCAAACAAACTGACCAAGACGCTGAAAAAATGGGTCTCAGTTGGCTTCCAAACGAACTCTGGTGCAGTTCGAATGAAATATTAACGTAACATGGACCAGAGACATGTAAACAACCAAAAACAGGAAGATGTGACTCTAAAAGGACAGACTGGTCAAGCATAACAGGTTTGACGATAGAAATGCCAATCTGAACATTAAGCGTACACGGACCAAACGAACCAAGCGAACAGAACTACAGGCATGAACTAAGTATTTTACAGTTCCAGATATTTTAGCATCCCTACTACATCAATCCAACAGTTCTATACTCACCACCAATTTTTGCCATGCCACTGAAAATCAAACAGGAACGTGTTCTCAGCTTCAGTGTAGTGTTCAGTTCGGTCAAGACTCTCCTGTGAACTCAGAAGTTCACCTCTGTATTCAAGAACAAAATCACCTCTGAAGAAAGCTCCAGCGGTGAAAACTCCACGACCTAAAGAGGAGAAATAGCTTCAGTTTCTTTAATGTCAACTATTATTTTGATTATTACTAAAAGTTCTCAACCATATTATGTACATTATATGATGTAAAAGGGAAATTACTGAAGAAAAATAGTCAATAGCCAGGGTAATCTCGAAGCATGCTTTGCTTTTTTTACTTTACATTATACTTTTAAGTCTTAAAAGTATACAGTTAAAATTTAATACATTTTTTTTAGACAATCAATATTATCATGGCTATATATTGTTTAGAACAGAGTGCTGCATCGATGACGTATTTTTGCAGACCAACCGGGTAGTTCACCTCCCCTGGTTCCCTCCACAAAAACCTTATAGGATTTGCAGAAAATAAGCTAAAGTTAGTCTATAAACTACACCACAGTTGCAAAACTTCAACTTCCTTATGATGAAGGTTCAACAACTCATCTAGAATGTGTCTGTGTTGCATTCATTTAAAAAACAATTATGTTTGTTTATTATTTGCATCTCTTTCGGATAGTTTTCTTTGTGGTATATGGATGTTTTATTTGGCTTCTATAGTTTAGATAAAAGTATAGAGTTTTTTTTTGTTGTTGTTGATAAATGTGCCTACAGGAACTCTAAAGCTTTAAGATCCATCTCCCTTTGTAATATATATAATGTTTTTGCATTCTTATAATGCATGTTGACTGATTGTGTGCCGTGTACATCCTTTAATCTACCTGTATAGAATAGTTTGCAAGAGTGTGATTATAAACACAACGAGGCTGTAAAAGTGACTAGATGAGTTTATCTGTTCAGTTGATGGTGTTTAATGTCCCAGACAACTTGTCTCCCATTTAGACGCTTGTTAGCAACTGTCTTTTACAAGACAAGTAAAGGCTTTTTTTTAAAAACACACAAGAGAGCATTACTGATGTATTTTATGTTGTAGAATAAACGTGAATGTTTACTTGCACACCGATACGCTGATAAAAAACAACAAACAAAAAACACCTTATTGAAATAATCCATTCTGCCGTGCAAAGGCAAAGGACTGTGACTTAAATTGTGGTCGAAAATTCGTTATTTTTGGCACAATCGAGACCTCCTTTATCATGTGGATAAGTATCTTAAGTCAATTATATTGTTTTTTCAAAAAAAAGAATGGGTTGTCTTAACAGTAATTTCAAAAAGCCCACGAGAAACCAAGGCAGAACACCGTAACTCCAGTTACCGCTCTTTGGCTTTGTTTTGGAACGCTCAAATTGAGTTACGGTACTCTGCCTTTGTTTAGCCGCCCGTCAATATGAAGATACTGTGCCGGTGTTCTATCAAATAATGCCACCTATCAGATTGTACGGTGTTCTGCCTTTGTTTTACTGTCCATTAAAATTGTATTACAGTGTAGCCTGTGCACTTGGTACAGCTTCCATCAGTCCCTGTAGCTTCTGATGTCCCCAGAGCTTAGTCCTGCACAAACGCGGTCAGAACATTTAGTACGGTCTAAACCCACTCCATTGACAAACGTGCGATATCGATCGCGAAGGATATATGCAGAGTTGACAGAAAAATATTACACATGCCGTAGCAGATGAATACAACAAAGAACTAAAGCCCCGCCTCACCCAGATCGGGTACCGGACCTGGTTAAAACATTCATGCATCTAGCTGGCAGAGAGCCAAAACTGCACAGACGCCTTTAGCACCGCCCTGAACACCGTCGAACCAACGCTGGACTAATAGCCTATGTCACAGGGAGTGATAATATAATGAAGCAACAAGTGCTGGTGCATACAACATCAGACCAGCTGTTACGCGAGTTATACCTACAATCACAGCGTCTGGAATAAATCCGCGGGACGAGCGAAGTGCACCACCACAATAACAGGGCAGACAGCTGAAACCACCACACACTGAAAAGACACAGAACACAGAAGGTTGTGCTATAAATGCATTAGTCATCGAGGTAGTCCAGAACGCACTCCCCACTGAGTCCCAAAGGGGAAATGGCATTCGTAATTTTCATGAACATACAAGGAGCGCGACACCTTCGAACACGAATCTCGGGAACCGCCTGTGATAAAGGGGTTATCTCAATGAAGTGTATGCGTCTTTTAGATCCACCGCTATAAACCAGTCCCCGGGTCGAATGTGCGCAACGATCTGTTTTATCATTTTGAATGCGCTTAGCAAGTCTTATGTCACTCGATACCATACTCTTTACCACAATGGAGGTATTTTGTCATGTCTAATGTATTAATAATGCCATCAGAATGCAACCAAAGCACAGGATAGTAGGGGTGTAACGGTACATGTATTCGTACCGGACCGTTTCGGTACAGGACTTTCGGTACGGTTCACATGTGCACCGAATGCAATCTTTCATGTAAATTAGCCTAGTTTTGTGTGCGGAACATACATCCATTCCGAGTTTCCACACGAACATATTAAGTGTCGGAAGTCTCCGCGTTGCACTGATTAAATCTGATTAATCGTTTTTGTGATTCAAATACATGTAAAAATTACCATAACATCTGTCTTCCTGTGTGCGGACATTTGTTTATGTTGCTGTGACAACGAAGCGCGTGCATGCGCGCCTGTGTTAAGAGCGCTGATGCACTCATCTGTGGAAATTTCCGACTGCCTTTCTGTTAAAAGCGGGCTTTCCACACAAACAAACGTACAGGTGTCATTAGTATGAGAAAAAAAAATTGGACTTTAACTCTCGGGTCGGGCTCGGACATAAATATCGCATAAATAAAGATCACCACATACACGGCACGCTCGCTTTAGCCCAGCCTCTCGCTAGCTAGCGTCATGGCCAATATTGGTTTGAGAGTATTTTATTAGTGGAGAACTTTGCAGCAGTATTTTATTTTTTTTTATTTTTTTTTATATATATATCTTTTTTATTTATTAGCCTAACGTTATATTTTATTAAAAAGTGTGTTTAAAAAAGTGTAAACAAATTGTTAAAAAAAAGTTTATAGTAAACAACCAGCAGTTTAATGTTTTGCATTTCTTTCCCTTACTGTACCGAAAATGAACCGAACCGTGACTTTAAAACCGAGGTACGTATCGAACCGTGATTTTTGCGTACCGTTACACCCCTACAGGATAGTAATAAGTAGATGGTTATAAGTAATTGTAAATCATACAAATTAAATGCCATGATCACTAGATTTTATACAGCTGTTACTATAATTATTTTGTTAAAGCTAGAGTAGGTAATGTTGGAGAGCTAGCCAGATTTGAAAGTGGCACCTCTTCTGAGCTCCGCCCCCTCCTGTCAGTGCTCCGTCCAAAGCTACGCCCCCCCACAAACATGAACGCGCATCCACATTTGGAGTCAGCTGCATGTACCTACCAGTGATGCGCGGGTTGATCCAAAATGAGCGGGTGCCTGCGGTTACTCGCGGTTACGAGTCATCCAAAAATATTTTTAATGATATTCGGGTCGCGGTCGGGTCATTTACCTTTGTAATTTATATAGTACTAGACACAATGTTCTATGAAATACACAGGTCTACACTTGATTGGCTGAATGCGCGAGGATGACGCACGAGCAGTCTGCAGATGAAAGTGGGAAATCCTTATTTACCTTTTGAATGTTGAGCGCGTTATTAACTTTTGAATAAAAGCTGACGCGGGACAAAATGCCTGATTTCCCAACGCGTTGAACTGAGCAATGCCATTGTGCCATTTTAATAGGCTACTTTTAAACGCATATAGCTCAGTAATGTCAGTTTTATGTAGCCTATTTGCTGAGAGGGGGCGGGATTTTTGTTGGGAAAGTCCGGGGAGAGACGCACGCACACGTCGATTAGGCTGGATAAACACATGCAGCATCTTAATTGTTAAGAAAATGAAACGAAATAAATGAATAAATCAAGCCTTTATTACAGAACACTAGGCTATTTCATACAGCATTCTGAAAAATGCGCACCCCTAGTTCCTCCGTCGATGGCCCATGACGCGATGAGCATTTACTATAACTACTTTAAAAAACGCGGGTTGGGTACAATATTTTCTTTCTTTTTTTTTTGCGGTCCGAGTTGCGGGCGGGTTAGTTGAAAACGTCGGTCGGGTGCGGGTTGTTTATACATTGACCCGCGCATCACTGCTGTGCACGCAGTGGTGCTCGGGCACGAGACATGAAGGCATCTGATTGGTTCTTTACATTCGCACCGAATGGCAGTGATTGGTCAGAGTTTTTACTGTCCTACAGCTGCTACAGAGGTCAGATTTGTTTTATTCCTTTTTCTGAACACATAATGTATTGACTACTATCAGACTGGAAGGACCATTTCACCCAGTATAAAAAAAAATGTTTCTGAACAGGATTACCAACCCTACCTTTAATGGTGATCAGCAACCAAATATTGATAATGTGGAAGTTACTGCCTTTTGGATGACATCTCACTTGTTGCTGACAATACAAAGGCAGAGTACAGTAACTTTAAAATAGTGGTCAAAAGTCAAGGTTGCGCTCAAGATTTTTTTATGTAAATCATTTTCATTACTAAAACATCTAATTGCAAGATTTGCAGTGTCCTACCTATAATTAATGTAAATTTGGCGGGACAACTAAAAAATCTTTAAAGTAATTTTTCTCAGTTCCACACACGAGTTAAGGTCTTTTGCCTTTGTAGGGCAGCACTGTCCTGGTTTACATGCAAACCAATAACCACATAAACCACAAGACTTTATAAGTAAATCAGGTAAATTATCTCAAAACCTAAACATTCGTGTATCTGACTGTGTACTCCATATGCCATGTCAGTTGTGATGTTAAAGGGGAGATGAAGCACTCAATCAAGTTTACATAATTTACAAGATGGATTTCCACTATAATCAAAAAATATATAAGAAACGTGAAAAATGTAAGGATATAAAAGAAAAAAGAAAAAACGTTTTAACTTTCGCGGCCAGGGCGCCGCCATTTTGCAGAATTCGAACCTATGACGTCACGGGGTTGGTTGGCTCTGTGTGCAGTGAATGACAGAGATAGATTACCACACAAAAAGACGACGTCTACGTTATATGTTAACTAACTGCACATGGAAACATTGTTCGCGATGTCTGCCATCATATTCCCGTTTCTTGTCTAACAGTTAGTCCAGTAAGTTAGCATGTAGCTATTTTTATCGGTCCAACCAGCTATTGATGGGACGCTCCAGTGTCTCCGCTCGGACATCCTTCAGGGAGAGCATTGCCACTTCCAACACGTCTGGGCATTAAGCCACATTAAGCGTTCTTATAGCCTAATGGTGCGTTCACACCGGACGCGAATAGCGTGTCAGGCGCGAGTCATTTCATTTGTAACGCGTCTTTGCATTGACTTAACATTGAAATCACTCGCGCCTGACGCGCTATTCGCGTCCGGTGTGTGGATGCAGTAATGGTTTTCTATGGGAGGAAAATGCTTAACCGTTCATATTATGGGCTCATCTGATTTTTTTGTACATAGCCTATTTGTTAGGATTTTAGTATCATAATGATTAGGCTAATAAATGCACGCACAATTATCCGTGAACTTGATTTGAACAAATGCCTTTCAACTTGTGTGTGCAAAATTCAGAATTAAATTAATGTGCAGAAATTTGTACAAATAGAGAGTAGGCTAGTCTATGTAGGCCTACTATAGGCTACTGTTGTAGCCATTTAAAAAAGCGCATTTCATATTTGTTAAAATATTATAATGTTATTTTTTTTTTCCATTTGGGCTATGTTGATTTATGAAAAGTGAACAGCACGACCGAGATAGGATGCGCAATATGAGACATGGAGCGGGTCAGACATGATTTTGACCGTTGAAGTTGTTATAGAAAGCCTTTCTTTAAAGTGAATTTCGTTTTGTATAAATTGTATCTTAATGTTAATCAATTTTTCATCAACCAATTGCCTGTATTTAATGAATAGGCCGACGAAACAAATATAACGGAGGCGCCCGCGCGCTCACTTATTGCACGTGAACTAGAGCACATCCTAACTTAACGAAACTCAGTGTATGCCTCACACAGACATGACAAATACATCAAATACACAAAGCTTGAGATGTTTTTAAACGAAATAATTCAAAACGAAAAAGCCTACTCTCTGATAATCCATTATTAGGCTTATTTATGTGCATTTCTTTCTATAAGCGCGTTCACACGGAGATGGCGATCGTCAACTTCATCTTTGCAGCCGAGTCGACACTTTTAGAGAAAACACTTGTTTATTAATAAAAATCAATACACGCGTCACCGGATTTACAGATGCACGCACACATATTATTTCGAAATAACGAGATACTGTGTTGAAATAACATTATTATTAATAATAGCCTACATCTTTGTTAAAAGAATTTTAAAAAATGAACGTGAACTAGTTCATTTTTAGATATGTGAACTTAGTTCATAAAAAAAAAAAAAAAAAAAACTATGAACGAACTAGTTCATTATCATCTGTGTGAACTGAACTTTGAGCTAGTTCTTTTTAAGTATGAACGGGCACAACACTGACCACGCAATACATGGTCAAGATCAGCCTCTTGACAGCAGATCGACTCTGAAACGGTGGGCATCGCAGTACAGCAGCCACACTGACAGCGTTCCCAACCCGCTCTTCTCCCCAAACCACCACCAGCTGTTCGACATACCGACGTACCACTGCTCGGTTCTCACGCCGTATCGGCTCAAATGCATAGGCAATGGGACACACGGGCTCAACAGGTCTTTCAAGTTCGTCTTCCTCCATTTTAAATCAAGCGCGCATTCAGTCAGGTAAAGAAATGCTGCATTCTCTTCACTAGCCATTGGACCCAACCAACCCCGTTACGTAGGCTGTGACGTCACTTCAAAATGGCGACTCGCTATCTAGAAAGCTAGCTAGAAATTACGAAAATAATTTGTCATATATGTGGTTTTAACAACTTAAAAAAAAAAAAAAAATTAGGCAAGGTGATTTTTGTAATATATGTAGCTACTACCAGTGCCAAAACATGGATGTTTCATCTCCCCTTTAAAGGTCAAGTTCTGTATTTTACACTTAAAGCCCTGTTTTCAGATTGTTTCTGATGAAATAGAACGGTTAAGTTTAAAAGACACATGCTGCTGTCCCGAGAATTTTAGGTTTATTTCGCTTCCAATCCCCCCCCCCCAGTGCACATAGACAGCCATTGTTCTGCCATTGCACCTAAAATTCTTGGGACAGGAGCATGTGTCCAAATTTTAATCTTAACCGTTCTATTTCATCAGATACGATCTGTAAACAGGGCTTTAAGTGTAAAATACCGAACTTGTCCTTTAAATAAAGCCAAGTGTATTCCAGAATTTTAGCGGAAAACTTACATATTCTCCTCTCATGCAGTATCGGATGCAGTATTTTGACTGTACCCCTTCTGCATGAGATGAGAACACATTTTAAGAGTTTCTTGGGTCAAGAAAACACTCGCTCTATCTGGATGTGCTTAAATCCACAGTATGTAAACTTTCCTGTCACACATCACACATGCTCACTTCAATAAGCCACAGAATGCAGGTGTTTACATGCAAATTTGGAATAAGGGGTAAAAATCTATCTGTGTCGATTGGCTTAAGCCGTTTATGATGACCTTAGTCTGCATTTACATGACCACAAGAACTGTCTGCTTATTATGCAATCGAGTTAAGAATGTGCAAGTAAACATTAACGTTAGGTTGATAGAACTGGAAGTGCAAACATTTAAATGTTGCTGTTTTAGGGCTCATGCCTGCAGAACTCTATTCAGGAATCTTGACTGCACAATAAAAAAAATTAAAAATACTTTTCAACTTGTGAAACATGGATTTTAATTGGCCTAATAACCATATGACTCGCCTCACATTAAATTCTCAGTTATGTAGATTAACATGATCACTAAACTGCTTAGTCATAAATACTTGCCTTTATATTTGCTGATGAACTGCTCTTGAAGCCCAGGCTTGTCGGTTTCACAGGCAATGTGGTGCTCAGCGTCCTGCAGAGGTTTTCTACGTCTTTTATTTCCCAGCATGCTGACTTTCTTTCTTGCAATGACTGGAAAAAATTTATAAAAAATATAAGGTGAATGAAATAAACAAGCATATTTAAACAATCTTGTTGATCTTACTGGATTTGTTCACCCAAAAACATACATAATTAACATACAATTACATTAATTGTTGTTCCAAATTAACCTCATGTTGTTCCAAACCTGTGTTGTGTTTTTTCTGTTCAACACTAAAGTATATCTTTATATTATATCACAGAGCTCTATTCAATGACATCACATGTGACCAGTCTACAACAGGCATTTAGATAAAAAAGGGCAATGTCAATGATGCCAAAAACCATTGGTTCTTGTGTGTCCTGTGACCACAATTGACATAAATCTACTGTATATTCATATTTGATTTAAGAGCTACAGCATATGGGATATTTTCAATAACCAGCTAGATTCATAGGGACTATTTTTAATGTGCTTTTTGTCTGCTTTGGAGCTTGAAACACAATAAAAATACTATAAAATGTCTATGTACCGTCATTGGGCAAAACAATCAATATAAAAATAATTAATAAATAAAAAATAAAAAAACATTCCACTGATTTTTTTTTATAATTGAATAATGTATTACATAAAATAAATAATATATCAAATAATAATGATGTAAAAAATTTGCTATTTGACAACACTTCTGAGAAAAACAATGACATAGTAGACTATCACTGACTCGGTTGTTTTGGTTAATTTGTAGAATCTAAAGAACTATTATATAAAAAAATAATAGCAAAATTATATTTACTGGTCAATGCCTACAAGTAGACAACAAACTTTTTTCCTTATAGCAACAAATCATCAAATGAGAAGCAAACTCAAATATAAGCGATAAGTAAATAAAACTCTAAGCAAAAAAAAATATTAAACCAATAAAATAAACATACATCTTATTAACTTTCATATTTCTCAATGTATTTAGTTATCTTATCATGCATTTTCAGGACAAGTCTTGATCTCACCTTTCCTGCGTGGTGGAGGGTTGTCGTCTGTTCTATGGTCTGTTTCGCGTCTTGTCACGTGTCTGCATTTCCCGGGAAAACGCATCCACGCACGGTCGACACTTGCGTAAATGACGTAGTTACGTATTATATGACCTAATAGAAAATTATCTAATGACTAGAATTTTTTTTGTTTTAATCACAGTACGGTTTCTTCAAACTCACAAAAAAAAAGTGGAGGTGGAGTAAGTCTTTCTAGTGGACAGAGCACATGATCACTTTTAAACAAATCCACCCGCATCGACCTAGGAACCAGTGCGCATGTCCGTACAAGCACAGGTTTAAAAGAGCAAAAAATCCTAAATGAACAACCTAGATCTCTTGAACAGACATCTTATTTTCTACTAATTGTATTTATTAATCAAAACAGTAAATTGATGTCTGCAAATACACAGCAGGGCTGATATTCAAGCTGGAATGTCTCCAGTTCTGCATGAGTCTGTGTTTTTGTCGTTTCATCACGTGTCGTGTCCATAGACTGTAAAAAAAATAGGTCGTGTCCCACAACTACTTCAGAATTTATTAGAGTTAAGATGGGGGAAGGGTGTGGATTATGTCAAGGCTCTAAATTAAACTTTAATGTGTACTTTAACAGCATTATCTTCTTTTTATTTCTTTAATAAATTAATGGTATTTTACATTAAAGGGCGAAGAAGCTGCTAGACCTTGTAAAAGTGCTTTAAAAACGCATAGCCACAACAGATTGTCGTCTTTTGAGCAGCACTTCTGATTAAGCTATATACCTGTCAGTCTGTTAGTTCATCTCTCTGTCACTGCAGTCAGTCCCAGTGGGGGAGGGCGCGCGCGCGATCAGAGTCAGTGCTGTGGGGGAAGGGCGCCCGCGCGATCAGCGCTGTGGGGGAAGGGCGGCTGATCTCAACATGAGCAGATCTCAGTCAGACTGGCAGTCAGAGGCAGAGCTAGGGCTAGGGTTAGGGTTAGGGTTGGATATCCAATGGCTTTTAAAATCAAGTAAGAGCAAAATAAACCTGTAAACAAACATGTAAATGTGTCAGCTTGATTCATGATTATTTTAAACATTTTGTTTTCTTTTGTATGACTATACTGCTCTGTCTCTCCCCCTCCCTCCCTCTCTCTCTCTCTCTCTCTCTCTCTCTCTCTATATATATATATATATAATATATTTATATATATATATATATATATATATACAAGGGCGTAGATTTGGTTTGAACATTGGCGGGGGTTTTTTTCATGGTATAAATATTGTGGGGGTGGGGGGGTTGTAGGGGTTATCCCCCCCACAAACTACACCCCTGTATATATATATATATATATATATATATATATATATATATAGAGAGAGAGAGAGAGAGAGAGAGAGAGAGAGAGAGAGAGAGAGAGAGAGAGAGAGAGAGAGAGAATGTTTGCTGTAACTCCACTCCTCTAGTATAGTTCTTATCAGTCGCTTTAGTACATTTCTTGAACCTTAAGATTTGCAAACCAGTAAGTGCATTTCTCAAAACAATTTGTACAAACAACAAAACACAATAGATTACCATCAAAAGCCTGTAACTTGCTCAAAATACTAGTACTAAATCAATTAACATATCAGTGTCATCAGAATGACAAGTCCTTGTGTGTCATTGTTTGCAAACAAGAATGTCAAAATGCTTAGTCAGGTTGTCAATATAACTGTACTCTATCAATATTTTCAGAAATAAACTATGATTTTGATGACAATGATTGAAAATGCATAAGACTGCACTTAATATCTGTATGACACACATGTACGCATTACTCTAGATGAGACTGGACAGGATTCACAGATACACTGTTGGTCTGTCAAAAAATGACTGTACAATGTCATTGCGATATAAGGAAAAAGACTGTCACACATATACTGTATGTACGTGTGTGTGTTTTACATTATGTCTCTATCAAGTATATTTACTGTATAATGTAAATTGCAAGTAGACTGCTGTAATATAGCATTACAGTAAGTCTACAGTTTATGGTATACAGTACAGTGTGTGAACACTGTCTGATTACACACCTGTTTTGTCTACAAACGCTTGAATGATTGAGGACACACTCGATTGTTTTCCAAACATTCAGCTGCACCATTCGACCGCCTCGGCCATAAGGTTATGACTGAGAACATGATCTACAATAGTGGCCCTTATTTCTTCAGAAACACACAATCTTGGCCTGTTCTACCTCTTCCTCTGTTTTACCTCTGTACCCTTCCACCACACATACTTACTCTTCTTCTTCTTCTTCTTCTCGGCTGTTCTTCGGTTGTTCTTCCATTCTCAGAGTGTGTAACGTGTTGTGCTCTGTCTATTATGCTTCCCAAATGAGATGCACTCTGAGCTATTATAGAGAACTGGATGATCATTGATTGATCTAATGCTTTACATTCCCCTTCATTAGTGAAATTCAGAATTCACCTCTGCAATTCAACAAAATGTAAATGTAAATTCAGGACAAAAAAAATCTAATAGAATTGCATAGAAAATGTATTGGCAGTTTATGACAACTAGTTCATCCATTCTGCATTAATGACTTATGGAACTAATGCCTGTATGTTTTGAGGGGTAAGACTATTCAACAGAGAACCAGTATAATACATTTTGATCAACATGACATAAGAAATTAATAATGTAAGAAACAGCAGACACTTGTAGCCTACATCAATTGCATGAATGTAACAAAGCATTTGCAATTTGTTCAAAAGAATGATTGATTTTATGATGTGCACAAGTGACTAGATAATGTGGAGGTTGAACAATAATTTTTGTTGTGATCTGAGAAATGCACCAAAGTGACTGAGAAAAACTGTAAAATAATATGATATAATTAGAATGTTTGCTGTGCTCTCCTCTATATAATATACTATAATATAAAGATAATGTTTGATGTAACTGCTCTCCTATATATAAAATATATATAAAGAGAATGTTTGCTGTTACTGGTTTCCTCTATATAATATAGGCTAAAGAGAATGTGTTGCTCTGTGTGTGTGACTGTGTTCTCCTGCTCGTGCGGTGGGTGGGGGAGGGGCGGCGGCCGCTCAGGGACATCGCGGATGAAAGAGAACGGCAGAACGCAAAGTAGGAGAAAACACTTAAAACAAATAAACTCACTCATAAAAGCAAGCGATTTAGCGCGTTTTCATATATTTTTGTGGCTTGTGTATTTTTATTAAACAAACTCAGATGAATAAATCATCACACCCATATTGACAGATTTAAGCAGTTGTCCCGCTTTTGGAAGGAAATATTAAATTCACATGACTTAATCTGTATGTCCCTTCCCCGCTTCAAACTCGTTCCTACATGATCAATAAACTCCTATACATGTTACTGTTCGTGCTGTAGTCACGGTGACGCGGGGAAGCGCGATCTTCACACACACACACACACACTCAGAGCAGAGACTGATGCGAGAGCAAAACGCGAGGATTAAAAGTAAAAAAAAACATGCTCATATAAATCATGAGAGGTCCTGCTGCTCAGGGCAAATGAGTCTATTTTTATTTAAATACTAATTATTGGGAATTTTTCTATAATTTAATGTGGATTATCTGTCAATTCGGATCATAATCATGATCGTTTTTGCCTCCGCCATGTTTGTTGATGATGTGTTGGCCTCTGATTGGTCAGATCATCAAGTCCCGCTTTTGTAGTGCTCTGATTGGTCAGAATCCCCGAAGTGTGTATCTTTTCCGGAAGTGCAGTACTCCTAGAGGGCGCTGTGTTATACACACTTTAGTGGGGGGGCATACACACTTCACATACACAAATCACTTAAAAGTGATTTTTTGGGACAAGTGAGATTTTAAGTCTGGACACCATTTTAGAGTATGCTGAATGCCATTATATAGTCAAACAAATGAGGACATACAAAATGTCCTAAATTTTTTAGGTGGTCCTCAGTTTACTGGTGTGTATCCTGGTGAATGTACCCAAAAGGGACATAAGCACACGCACACACACACACACACACACACACACACACACACACACACACACACACACACACAGTTTGATAAACAAAGTTAATTTTGAGTAAGTTACGTTCAGACGATAACCTGAACACTCATATACTACTAACCCTCTCTCTTTTGAAACTATTTCCTGTTGGTGGAGACAATCTATACAAACTTATTAGCAAAAATTATTAGCAAGAATGTAAGAATTGTAATAGAAATGCTTGAATAAAAACTGTAATGGCATTGCTTTTATCAATTGTTGCTTATCGTGCCTTGTTTCTTTATTTTATACAAGTGGAACAGACTGTTTAACATGTTACCTGTGTTTTTAAATATAATAAATATATATTTTTTACATATTTTAAATAATTTGGGTTTTAAACTTAAATTCTAACAGTTGGTGGATTTTCCATTTTTGTTCTGCACAAAATATTAATGCTATTGCAGTTATATCTGAGGAATGAGTCTTTTCAGGTAATACACAACTGCTGAGTCAACAAAAACAACAACAGATTACTCAATACCACAAAATAACTATGTGATCTGGGAAAAAATAAAACAGGTTCACCCATGAGCTATTTTCTGTGTGTTTGGTACATGGCATAACAGTGTTGAGGGCTGCTGAACCCTAGACTGAATCAGCTAGAAAAAAGAAGAAAAAAACCTGCTGACACACACTTGCTGATCTCTGCTGTGTGTGTGCTGCCAACTGGCTCTCATGATGATGTATTGACAGATGCGGTTCTCTCCAGTGCTTCTCTGGGCCGGAGAATTTGGTTTACAGCAGCACCATGGGAAATAAAAAAGGGGATGCCCAGGGGCCTGGCTAGATGAGGATGAATGGAGACATTCCTGAATGTCAGCAACGAAAGTACCGGACCAAGCTGAGACACGCACCTTACAGCTGGACCTAAACAAACTGAGCTCGGTGTCCATAACTTTCCATGCATTCCTTTCAAATCATCAAAGGGAGCAGAACGTGTTTTACTAACTCCGGAATGAGAACAATGTGAATCTTTTCAAGGAGATTTTATCAAATTACTTCCATCAAAAACACAAAGCAACCTGAAATGCTGCCCTTCAGTTCTAAATGAAGCGGAACAAAACAAGCTAATGGCAGCTTGACTTCAACAGAAGTGACCAGAGTGTCAGTTTCTATGAAGACTTGTTGGGGAAATCAAAGGGCTCAACATTTTAATAGCTAGCAGTGAGGCAGTTTGCAGATAGGCTATTTTATATTATAGTATTTTTATTAATTTATTTGTATGTCAATACTTATTTTATGGGACAGGGCTCTTACATTTATATTATTATTATTGTATTCGTTGATAACTTTTGAACCGTAAGGGCTAACAAAAAGAAATTCCTCTGATTCCTTGGCTCAATAAGATTTGATTGCACCCTAAGGCCCTGTTCCAAATGGCTCCTTAAGCACTCGCGGTCTTCCTCTGAGTAGAAGAAGTAAGTCTGCTGGGAAGAAGTCTGCTGCGAAGTGCGCATCAGTGCGGGCTCGGCAAAAGTGTGCATCGAGGGCGCAAATCGACCGCAGAGCACCCTTCTGAGAGCTAAAATGACAAATGGGACACCCTACGGACTTAACAGACGCGGCAGCCATTGGAAGTCCACAAGACCGAAAGTGCATATGAAGTGTGCCATTTGGGACAGGGCCTAAGATGTCAATTTCCCCCCATTTTGAATTTTCTGAAAAAGCTACTTTTTCAAACTCCTTCTAAGTGCAGTGCCATCTAGTGGTCAGGAGATATGAAAAATTAAAATTTTTGCTTAAAACTTGTCTGTTTAGATTTGGTTCAGCATGTCAAGTCGAACGATACCCACTTTTTTCAATATCGCCCATTTTACACATTGGCATATTGTTACGAAACTCGGTAGGCTATGTGTCTTCGGCACCATGCCCTGACGGTACTCAAAAAGTTTTGGGTGATCTTGTGGTCAAAAGTTATAATAAAATTTCCCAAAATGATAATAACATTTGATGAAATTAGCCGATTGTACTAAATATGGTCTTAATTTAATCCTTGGGTCAGGCCGAGAACATAGATACCAATTTTGCCAATTTCGAATGGTATCATCTTCAGACCATGCCGGCAAACATTTATGGATTTCGTGTCAATAGACAAAACCGTTTTCGTATACCGCAGCAACAAATTTGTAGCCTGGTCCTTACCAGACTCTTGTACATTTCATTTGTACTAAGAGTCTGGCCTCCATTGACAAGCATTAACTTCCTTGAAGGCGGGTACTCTGTTGAAGTTTAAAACTATTGGACTGCCCAGAGCCACTCTGGATCTGCCATAACCAATCGCTAACGTTTGGTCGTGACGAAACTCCAACTCAAACCAGCGCACGACCTCAACGCCATCGTTCTCAGCCACTCCCTCTGTACGCTGATTGGACCGGTAAAAATTGACAGGAGAAAACCCACGAATATACCGCAAACCCAGACGACATACTGAAGGAAAATTAAAATTGAGCGGAAGAACGTAGGAGGGCGGAGCCAGGCTAAAAAATGTGAGGCATGATGCCAAAATGACTATTGAGGCTGTTTCTCTGCAATGCTTTGGCATATTGACACCAAACTTTGCACGTGTTATTGTCCCCTTAGTCTGACCGCATCAATTTGGTCACAGCGTCACCTATTGGTCAAAAGTGATAGACAATTAAGCCATTACTAGTTACTACCGTTAAACCGAGGTCCTGACTCTCTGTGGTCATTAAAAATCCCAGGATGTCTTTCGAAAGAGTAGGGGTGTAACCCCGGCATCCCGGCCAAACTTGCCCAGTGGCCTCTGTCCATCATGGCCTCCTAATCATCCTCCTATATATACTAATTGGCTTCATCACTCTGTCTCCTCTCCACTAGTAAGCTGGTGTGTGGTGGGCGTTCTGGCGCAATATGGCTGCCGTCGCATCATCCAGGTGGATGCTGCACATTGGTGGTGGTTGAGGAGATTCCCCCCTTCTATGTAAAGCGCTTTGAGTGTCGAGAAAAGCGCTATATAAATGTAATGAATTATTATTATTATTACTGTATTTATGATTTTTCGGCCATTTTGCCTAAAATCATCTTAATATGTCTTTAATTGCTCAGTTGGTCTGATCAATGGCCCAGTCCAGACATGTCTGCATGACTTATTGTGTTTTTTGTGCTTGGTCCCTTGGAGCTATAGTTATTATTACATTTATATTATCTTTACACTATCATTCAAAGGTTAAAAAAAAAATCAAAAGTCTGGGTTCAATAAGACTTTTTTTTTAAGAAATTAATACTTTTATTCAACAAGGATATTAAATTGATTGAAAGTGACAGTAGAGACAACAAACATTACAACAAATAAAGTCTGTTGTTTTGTTTTCTAATCTAACTTTATAGTCATAAAAAAAATCTCAGTTTCAATAAAAATATTAATCAGCATGACTGTTTTCAACATGGATAATGATAAGACTTTTCTTGAGCACCAAATCAGCCAATTAAATGATTTCTGAAGGATCATGTGACACTGAATGCTGAAAATTCAGCTTTGATCACAGAAATAAACTTTAAAGTATATTCAAACAGAAAACTGTTATTTTAAATTGTACTAATATCTCACAATATTGTATTTTTATCAAATAAATGAACATCGGTGAGCATAAGAGACTTCTTAAAAAAAAAAAAACATTTTAAAAAAAGTTACTGTCCCTAAACTTTTGAATAGTGTATACACTTTTTCCATCTCTGCTGCTGCTTTGGGTCTGTGTATATTGTTGTGGTGCCCTCAGCCGATCAGCGTTGTCATGATGTAATTTCCTGCGACTCCAGAGTGATTAGTTACATGAGATTTATGGTTAAGGACTTTTTTTGTGAGTAAAGGCGCAATAAGCAGGTTGCGTAAATCTGACAGGTCACATGCCAGCTGAGAAACTGCCGTGGAGATGAATGGAAAAAATATTGGATAATTCCTCCACCTAGGAATTATACAGACCTCCACGGGTAAATAAACTACTAAAGGATATCATAACAAAACTTCCTTTTTCTGCGAAAAAAGTGGCACTCCAGTAAAACGGACCTCAGATGGCAAATTAACTTTTGCCATTTTCATTCCACCGTGAAAATACTGTTCTCTAATTGGATTAGGTCCTTGATCGGAAGTGGAGTTTCAGCGGGTGGGAGCGTTTCTCTCTGCCGAGAGCCAAAAAAAAAAAATCACTGACCCCTGAAGTGTCACCCTCATGAGGCCGGTAACAGTACTGCTGTAAAATGAATCATTCCTTCACACTGACTTTCCCAGAATGGCCATGGACTGAGGTGACAAACAGAGTAGGAGAACGGCACAGCTGGGCTGCGTAAAGGCTGCTAGAAAAACAACGAGCATAAAACATAAACCATGGACTTAAACTATGTTTTATGAGCTTTGACTTAATGATGACCACCTCAGAGAGCGTTATAGCCTGACCTGTACAGCCACACATGCAGGATTAAACCACTGAAATCACCACAATTATCACTGGGTGAATATGAAAGCTCTTCGAGGTTTGTGCATCCCTGGAGGAGAATATCAGTTAAAATAAACTACCAGTCATAAGTTTGGAATAATAAAAAAAAATTATGTTTCTGAAAGAAAAATATTTAATCAGAAATACAGTAAAAACAGCAATTTTGTGAAATATTAATATAATTTTTAATATGTATTTTATTCATGTGATGGCAAAGCTGAGTTTTCATCAGCTTCGCAGCAATGTTTCAATTCAGCACCAAATCAGCATAGAAAATTCAGCTTTGCCATCACAGGAATACAATTTATTAAAATAGAAAATAGGTGATTTAAATTGTAAGAATATTTCTCAACATTACTGCTTTATTGTATTTTGATCAAATAATGCAGCCTTTGAGCATAAGAGATTTTAAAGAAATCCAAATGTTTGACCTTATTGACGTTAACATTAATGCATTAGCTAAACTGAAAATAAGTCATATATATATTTGACAACATTTAATTATCTGGTAACACTTTATAAGGTTTATTAGTTAACATTAGTATTAACTATATGAAGTAACAATGAGTAATACATTTGTTACATTTATTAATCTCTGTTAATGTTAGTTAATAAATACAGCTGTTCATTGATTGCTCATGTTAGTTCACATGCATTAACTAATGTTAACAACATATACAGCCTTTGATTTTAATAACGTATTAGTGAATGTTGAAATTAATATGAACTAAGATTAATAAATGCTGAAGAAGTATTGTTCATTCTAAGTTTGTTAACTAAGGTAGTTAACTAATGTTAACTAATGAACCTTATTGTAAAGTGTTACTATTAATCTTTGTTAATGTTAATATAAATATAATTTTGATTTTTTTTATGTATAAGCACATTTTGAAAATAGATTAACAAATGTTGTAGAAGTATTGTTCATTCATGTTTACTACAGTAGATACCTAATGTTAAAATGAAACCTTAAAGTGTTACCACTAAATCTTTTTATTTCCTTATATAATTAAAACAGGGATTCTACAGACACATACCGTACTTGAAACAACATAGTGGACGCTGACTATATTAACAGCAGACTAACTACATCCAAATGCCTGTGTGCTGATGTCATAGAGAGAGAGAGAGAGAGAGAGAGAGAGAGAGAGAGAGAGAGAGAGAGGGGGGGGGGGGGGTCGTGGGGAATTGAAATTAATGAGAGTAATCAGTGGCAAACAGCGAAGGAGGCAAGGGCAATTAATATACACAGGCTAGCAGCAGGCCTGAGATCAGTGTTTAGATGCAGATACAGCAGATGTCCTGAAGAGCCAGAGGACAGCAGCCAAAGCCAACCTGACAGTCTGCTGGCACTCCAGATAACATGATCATTTCCCCATCAGCAGACGCACTCAAGCCTCTTTAACACCCGCTGCTCGCTCCTCGTGCACTTCTTACACAGTTTGTCCAAATACTTCAAAAAGGACAGTCTGACAGACCACCTTCAGCTCTGAGACCATTGATTTGTTGTGCTGTAAACAGTAAAGTGGTCATTAAACATCACTTGAATTATTTCCATTTATTTAGTTTGTCAACCGTTTTACTGGGTCCGGTGAACTGCATTGTGCTTATTCATTGTTAACCGTTAATCTGCATAGTATGAGAACTCTGAAAGAGCTTCACAAAGAAAAGTACAGCATGCTCCACAAAGATTAGTGCTTTAAAAAATAAGACACAAACTCTGTTTTAATTTTTTTGAAGTGAGTGATGCATGTTAGAAAAACTACAGTATATGTAACATTACAACATGTTAATTAATAATATACCAAGAAGTAAAAAAAAAAAATTGGGTAACACTTTGCAATAAGGTTCATTAGTTAACATTAGTTAACATAAACTAATAATGAACTGCACTTATAAAGCATTTATTAATCTTTGTTAATGTTAATTTAAACATTTACTAATACTTTATTAAAGTCTTGTTAACATGAGTTAATGCAGTGTGAACTAACATGAACTAACAATGAACAGCTTTATTTCTATTAACTAACATTAACAAAGATTAATAAATACTGTAACAAATGTATTGCTCATTGTTAGTTCATGTTAGTTAATAATACATTAACTAATGTTTAATAAATTAACCTTATTGTAAAGTGTTACCAAAAATTGCAACTTTATAACCTTCTGTCCAACAATTAATTAAAATATCCAACAAATTAAATTATAGAATATCATGACATTGTAATCTGTTATATTGTAATAGTCTATTGTAGTATTAACTTTGTTTAGCTTTGTATGCAACATGCTACTGCATCATTTTCATCCATTACAGAAATATTATTGGGAGCCTTTTTATAAATAAATAAATCTTATTCTTTTTTTTTAATACATTTGTATGCATGTAGTGTTGACTACATTTCACAAGCTCAACCATTCAATCCTGTTTTTTTTTTTTTAAGAATCTAACAAATGTTCTCTTAAATTTATGAGAAATGTACACGTAGTTTATCAATAACTAAAACAATATATATATTTTGGTAACAGATGTATTAAAATGTAATATTAAAATAATATAACAAAATAATATAATAATGACATTTAACTCCTCGGATTGACTCTTTATGGAAAAAAAGTTTGATGGCAGAAGCAAAATAAACTCTTCTCATTGAAATAAATCAGCCTGGCTTCATACGAGGGAGTTTGTTTTGATCCCGCGGCTGTAGAAGGCATTCCACATACTAATGTACACGTGAACAGAGGTCAGAAGATAAATGTTGATCACGTCTTCAGGTTCTGTCCTTCCCACATGTATAAACACGCCACAGTACACTGATGCACTATAAATGCCTCTGTTTGCTTTGCAGCTCTAATTCTTATGGATGAGGGTCTCTCGGACTTCAAACAGTAACTCATTTAATTAACCAATTGATTTGTCTGGCCTGTCAAAGGTTTAATAGATGGATTACTTGGTTCAAGGCGTTTTTGTATTTCTTCTCCACTCCACCCCTCTTTTACTAAGGACATTGTCAAATACATCAATAAATAATGTTCACTTTTAATATACTTCATCCAATTGTTTCCAAAAGTAATAATTTGTATTTGCAATACACTTAGGATGAGATTGATTTACAAGCAAGCAATCAACAATAAAGTTCAAAATGTACACTTTGGTACATGAACAGCACTATGAAATATTGGAGTTGCATAAAACAAAATGACTTCCTAAAATAATTGCTTTGCCTCTTGAATTTGACACAAATAATGGGGCAATTGTGCCCCCATGTGGGCATTTCATTAATTGTGTGACAAATAGGCTACGGCAGACCAGCAAAGTCCAAGTACTGAAACAAGTTAATATACTGGAGATACACGATTCTGGATCAACTGAAAATCTCTTTTTATATATATATATATATATATATATATATATATATATAGAGAGAGAGAGAGAGAGAAATCACAATTCTCTCAAGATTCTGAATAGACAACAATGACAAAATGTTAATTGCTGCAGTCTATTTAAAAAATATGCAATTCATTTTATTATTATTATGAATGTATAATGTCAAAATCGTATTAAATAAATGCTTCAAAATACACTCTAAAAAAGGAATGGTTCTTTAAAAGATCTTTTAACGTAGTGACAGTTCTATTTAGAACCGTATCGTCCTGAAGAACCCTTTATATGCTAAAATGGTTCTTTGTGATATAGTTTTGGGTTCTTTATTCCCGCCTTTTGTTTTTCAAATCTGTAACTGTCAAAGCCAGCTCATTGCTGATTTTCTGGAGCTCAGCTATACCAGAGGGACTGTGAAAGAATACAACGAAACAATGTTTGGTAAAACTTTATTTTACAGTGTTATTGTTACACTTTACATGTATATTTCACTTATTTCATTATGAATCAGCATTTTTGATCGAATCTCTTGTCCTAATTCGATGGCAACTACATTTTTAACAGTAACTTGTTGCCACCTGGAATAATTGATTCAATCATTTGAAGGGTCAAGCTACATTCAAACAGTGATTAACTCTGCCTGCATTTGACATCACATACTTCATATAGTAGGCAAAAACAGTACATGTGACAAAAGTAGTATGTCCGAATTCACAGTACAGAGATTCTGGGATTTTGAATTGTGCATATAATGGACACTTTACTATCCCATGAGGCCACGGGAGAGAATTTGTGAATGTTAGGTGTTGCTGATAGGTCACATGTTAATAACAACATGGCAGATGTAGTACGTTCCAGATTACATTCACACTAAACACATTTATACTATATAGAATGTACTTTTTTTTAGCAGTTATTAAGTAATTACTTATTCTAAATAAGATCCCAATGTTCTCAGATCTGAATGTTCGCTGTGATCGTACTTGTCAACGATTGGACATAGGTTGTCTTTCACGTATAAGATTGTAAGTGTTGTAATTGAGTTAATCTTGTAGCGGTTACACGATCTATTGTGCCGCTCTTTGATAAACTAGATTGTCCCAGTAATTTAAAAAGCTTATAGTTGAAGTTTAAACAGTTGGTTTAGTATACAGCATGGCAAAAGAGCTTAGCCCACACTTCTAAATTCTCTTTAGTTCCACTATGAAACAGATTCATAAGTGAATGAATGTCTAGAGAAACGTTTTAATCATAGCACAGCCATTCAGTTTGAATACGCCTATAAAGGCTATAAACAAGTGAACATATTAAAGAGCTTATGTGCTATTTTCTAACCTTTAAAGCAATAATTGAAACGTAACAACCAAAAAAATAGACTCGCCAATTAAAAAAAGTTCATTGTTCACCACTCCAAAACATATCTGAGAGATTTACCATCAAGACGTTAACATGGGCTTTATGAGAAACACACTTCTCCATTAAAGACAATCTGAAGTCGCAATGATCCGCAGACGCCAGTGAACTGTATTTTTGAACCTGCACGTCATAACTGTGAGCTCAGCCAAACCACTTATTAAAAAGAAAGAGGCCACGGCTATAAAGACAGAAGGCGAGGAGCTTGTTATTTTTCTTTCGGGGAGGTGAACAGGAAAAAGATCAATGGTTGTGGTGCCGTCTTTTGCCACAGCTATGGCACTCTGTGGCATTAAAAAACAGCTCAAGAAATGATATTATCGAAGCGTCAGTCTTTGAAGCGAACGCCAAGAATAATTTCCCACATATAACATTCCCCACTGAAACCACACATTGCTGTGGTAAACACCCCTCCCAGCCCGGCTCATATTCACTTCCATATTCCTCCAGAGAGAAATGCAGCTTCATCTACTGGCCAATTAGAGACTGATGAGTCAAAGAACTCGCTTCTAGCCTCTCAAGCCCCACAAAAGGTAGGCTACTTCATTCCAGTAAGGAGCGAAAAGTGTTATTGCTCCTTCCGCAATAAAGCAACAGAGCTGATGATCATGAGGCCTTCATATGGGAATCAGTGAATGTAACGCCACTGCTGTACAAAATTAATGTAATGTGGAAATGATTTGGAGGAACATACAGTAATAAAACAAAAAAGTTATTCCCAAGATTTATAAAGATGTCCATGTGTTTGAGCCACAACTTGATAGATAAAATAAAATAAAGCCATGAGGCACAGAGATGTTCTTAACAAATATTTTTTTTAATGGTATTTTAAGTGGAATCTTAAGACGATTATAATACTCCAGACAGTTTGAATTCTAGCCAACCAGAATTCACAAATGAATAATAATAATAAAAAAATAAAAAAAAAAAAATGACGTGAAACACTTAAAATTGGAATATTTGATTTTGGCCCTAATACAAATTCAACAAGGAAATTCTGAATGTGAATTTAAAAATAGCCCTCACACAAAATTATTATATAAATTAAATTAGGATGTCTATATTAAACAATAAATCAAGATATAAAAGTAAGACTTCCATCTTAAAGTGGTAGTTTTGTTTATTTCACATATGATCTAAAATGACTAAAAAGTCAAATTTATTGTTTCTTTTATACACATTTTGTTTATAAATTAAAAATTGTGTAAGGCCAAGATCAATAATTTTTATAAAATTACTGAAATTACATTTTACAGTTGAGTTGAGGTTTGCTAGGGGTCAAACTGACTGGAAATTGTCCTTCAAGTCAACAAAAAATACAAACTAAGATCCTTTTATAAAGTCATATGTATCCCACAATAAAGTGGTTTACAGATGTTTCACAGAACATTACATCCTCCATGTTTAACCCAGTTTATCTCTTCACTGTCGAAAAAAAAAATGTCCTCACAAGGACTCTTAATTACAAAAACTCAGCAACTCTTTTGAATCATATGTAATAAGCGGTAACTGTCTCTCTGTGATGGCACTTTGTGCTTCTACTTTTATATATACATACTTTATTTTCCAGCGATTGTTGTCGATTGGTGAGCGAATGAGCCCAAATACTTGGTCAAAAATCCCAAGGCAGGCATTGTCACGGTGGATGGTCCCTGCTACGGCAACTACCACCAGCCCATGAGCTGAAGATATACACTTTAACCCATAACCCTCCAAGTTTGGGCAGAACAACAGGCGTTCCTCTCCTGCAAGAGCATGTAGCCGCTGGCTGACCATCTGTGCCCCATTGAACTCATCTACACGCTGCTCTCCCGTACATAAGAGAAGTCGAAGTCTCACGTCCTCCAAGAAATGCTGAGGACCCCAGTCCTGCACCGGATGCCCTTGACTGGGGTTCTGAGAGTTCAGAAGACCGTAGAACCACTGGCAAAACTGTTTTCCCAAAGCTGCAAGGTCTGACAGACCATCTCCAACCTCATCTGTAATGACTGTGTTCTTCTCACGCCTTGAGATCTGTTTGAAACATGGACCGGGTCAAAATACAACCTATAAAACCTTAACTTCACAAGGGATATTCAATGCAGGGTTCATGCAGATTTGAAAGTAGAAATTCAAGTAGTTGCAGACGGTGCTTTTCAAGAAATGGGGAAGGTTTTTTTTTTGTAAGTTAAATCACTTAATTACACAAATGTTTTTTTTTTTTTAAGAAATTAATACTTTTATGTGGCAAGGACAAAAAGATTTATTACAAAAGATTTACTGGAATATTAAATCATAATGGAGCATATTTTAGAAGGATCATGTGACACTGAAGACTGGAGTAATGGCTGCTGGAAAGTCAGCTTTGTCATCACAGGAATAAATACAGTGGGGAGAACAAGTATTTGATACACTGCCGATTTTGCAGGTTTTCCGACTTACAAAGCATTTAGAGGTCTGTAATTTGTATCATAGGTACACTTCAACTGTGAGAGACGGAATCTAAAACAAAAATCCAGAAAATCACATTGTATGATTTTTAAAAAATTAATTTGCATTTTATTGCATGACATAATTATTTGATCACCTACCAACCAGTAAGAATTCCGGCTCTCACAGACCTGTTAGCTTTTCTTTAAGAAGCCCTCCTGTTCTCCACTCATTACCTGTATTAACCGCACCTGTTTGAACGCGTTACCTGTATAAAAGAGACCTGTCCACACACTCAATCAAACAGACTCCAACCTCTCCACAATGGCCAAGACCAGAGAGCAGTGTAAGGACATCAGGGATAAAATTGTAGACCTGCACAAGGCTGGGATGGGCTACAGGACAATAGGCAAGCAGCTTGGTGAGAAGGCAACCACATTTGGCGCAATTATTAGAAAATGGAAGAAGTTCAAGATGACGGTCAATCTCCCTCGGTCTGGGGAACCATGCAAGATCTCACCTCGTGGGGCATCAATGATCATGAGGAAGGTGAGGGATCAGCTCAGAACTACACGGCACTACCTGGTCAATGACCTGAAGAGAGCTGGGACCACAGTCTCAAAGAAAACCATTAGTAACACACTACGCCATCATGGATTAAAATCCTGCAGCGCACGCAAGGTCTCCCTGCTCAAGCCAGCGCATGTCCAGCCCTGTTTGAAGTAGAG
Source organism: Phoxinus phoxinus (assembly GCF_949152265.1). NCBI lineage: Eukaryota > Metazoa > Chordata > Actinopteri > Cypriniformes > Leuciscidae > Phoxinus > Phoxinus phoxinus. The sequence goes on along the minus strand of NC_136882.1, from coordinate 11,140,480 downwards.
GTCGACCGATTCATCGGTTTTGCCGATTAATCGGCACCGATTGTTGACTGGTGGAACTATCGTTATCGGCAAAAATATATACCGATAGTTTTTCCTGGTTGCGTCCATTGCTGGAGCGGCTGAGAAGCGCGCGCTGTCATTCATTACACAGTGTAAGAGCTGAGAAGGGTCTGCTGGCATGATGTTGTACAAGAGCGGCCTCTAGAGGTGTAATAAAAACTCGTGCCTCGTGTTGTTTATTTCGACACGTGATTCTGCGTCCTGCACTGAGAGCACATGCTGCGTGGAGAGCGCTGACATCAGATGCGCGTTTAAAGCACCGACAGCTCAAATGTATGTATACAGTACATTTTGTCATATCATTATAAAGTGATACATTTGTTGACTAAATGCTGCATTAGTAGAGAAAGAACAGCACAACAGTATGTTTGTTTGCCTTCGAGGCTGAGAGGACGCTAACATTAGTAGTACCTCAAGCGGTTAAAACACTGACAAACATAAACGTAAGTCCGACCCGAATGTTTAATGTCACAATTGTTACCTCTATATTTGCATTAGTTCATATCCAGCTGGTCACTTTTATGCATTAAATATGCAGAGAAGTTGCATATTTAAAGCTAGAGACGTAAGCAAACTGATATGTTCATACAGCCGACAGAAACATAAACGAATCAGAAAAGCATTCGATTTCGGTTATTTTATTTTTTTTTATCTTCACTTTAATACAAATTTTGTTACTTTTTTATTAATTAAGTTGGCTTGAAAAGAACAGTTAAATAGTTAAATTTTGAATGTAACTGGTTTTATTTGTTATTTAGAGTATTACTTTTTGTTTCAGTTTGAATGAATGTCTTTTATTGACTTAAATATTTATTCACATTTATATATTTATTTCATTTAGCATGTTTTCATGGTTCAATAGTTTTTTTTTATTTTATATATATAATAAAGTTCAGCACTGTTTTACTTGGAGTATTATGTTTGTTTTTATCCAGTATCAATTTTAAAAACTATCGGTTCATTAATCGGTTATCGGCAAGTATGGCCCAACCTAGCTATCGTTATCGGTAAAATCCACTATCGGTCGACCTCTAGTTTGAAGTTTGCCAATGACCATCTGGATGATCCAGAGGAGGAATGGGAGAAGGTCATGTGGTCTGATGAGACAAAAATAGAGCTTTTTGGTCTTAACTCCACTCGCCGTGTTTGGAGGAAGAAGGATAAGTACAACCCTAAGAACACCATCCCAACCGTGAAGCATGGAGGTGGAAGCATCATTCTTTGGGGATGCTTTTCTGCAAAGGGGACAGGACGACTGCACCGTATTGAGGGGAGGATGGATGGGGCCATGTATCGCGAGATCTTGGCCCACAACCTCCTTCCCTCAGTAAGAGTATTGAAGATGGGTCGTGGCTGGGTCTTCCAGCATGACAACGACCCGAAACACACAGCGTAAGAAGCATCTCAAGGTCCTGGAGTGGCCTAGCCAGTCTCCAGACCTGAACCCAATAGAAAATCTTTGGAGGGAGCTGAAAGTCCGTATTGCCCAGCGACAGCCCCGAAACCAGAAGGATCTGGAGGTCTGTATGGAGGAGCGGGCCAAAATCCCTGCTGCAGTGTGTGCAAACCTGTTCAAGAACTACAGGAAACATATGATCTCTGTAATTGCAAACAAAGGTTTCTGTACCAAATATTAAGTTCTGCTTTTCTGATGTATCAAATAATTATGTCATGCAATAAAATGCGAATTAATTACTTAAAACAATCACATCATACTATGGCTGTAATCTCCCAGTTGATTAGTCGATTGTTGGTTGATACGTTCTGGCTCGGCCAAAATTCTGATTGGTCGATTTTTTGCTGCGTTCATTTCATCAGTTTTAACGCGTTCATTTCATGAAAATGAAAAGGTGGAAAGCACTAATTGCTAATGGGGGTGTTTTCAGAGCACCCCTGTTTCACAGGTAACAGTTTGTCTTCAGAACACACAGTTTCACTTCTTTTGGATTAGCCCAGGTCACGTGATGCAACGCTGTCAGAGCCGACAGACTCGTGTGTCAGACTCAGTTCAGTGCAAAATAATTAGGTCAAAAACGATTTCATATACTGCAAATAGCGTACTATTTTTTATGTTTATTTATAATTCAACAAGGACAACAAGGCAACCAAGTCTGTGCACAGTGTGCAGCTAATTTATTTAAGTTTTTTTTTCCTAACAACATTTTTAGTCTAAAATTTCAGGACTAGTCGACCAAGATTTTCTTTGGTTGATTACAGCCCTACATCATACAATGTGATTTTCTGGATTTTTGTTTTAGATTCCGTCACTCACAGTTGAAGAGTACCTATGATAAAAATTACAGACTTCTACATGCTTTGTAAGTGGGAAAACTGCAAAATCAGCAGTGTATCAAATACTTGTTCTCCCCATTGTACATTTTACAATATATTAAAATGAAAAGTTATTTTTAATCGTAAAAATATTTCACAATATTACATTTTACTCCTTTTTCGATCATAAAAATGCAGCCTTGGTGAGCATAAGAGGGTTCTTTCAAAAGCGTACCGACCCCAAACCTTTTAAACACTTTAGAAGAGAAGTCTAAACACACCGAGAGAAAGAGGTATTACAACACTCCATGTTTGTACAGTAATATTTTTTTAAATGACAAGTGCTTTAGTGATGCACCGAAATGAAAATTCTGGGCCGAAACCGATACCGAAAATTTAGGATGCACTTGTCCGAAAACTGAAACCGAAAATGGCTTCTTTTAAAAACTTTAATATATATTTATTTATATTGCTTACTTTTTAATGGATCTGAAATGAAAAATCACAAACAAATAGAATAATCATCAAACTTTTATTACCACTAACAGTTACATAACAAAACCTAAAATATTTTATATATTATATATATTTTATATTACATGCTCTTCATGAGGCACACGCGCGCGGTCTCTTGCTCTCTCTCCCTCTCTGCCGTGCTACACGGTTTGGAGCACAGTCTCTGTCTCGCGGGCGCGCTCGCTCTAGATTCCGGAGATTTTAACTCATTTGCGGGCATCAGTGAGCCGCTATCAATATGCGGGAGACTCCCGGAACTTCCGGGAGACTTGGGATGTCTGTATTTCTATACTGAAATAATATCGGCATTATAATTATTGATTTTTCATTACGCTATTTTTTGGTGCCCTCTCAGCTCATGCGCGTGGTGGGAGCGGCGGCGCTGGTTGTCCTCATCTGAAACTTTAAAATACTTCCATACCGCTGACATGCTCAATCTTTGCAGACGCGTGCAAACGACTCGACCGTGAGTGAAACCTGCTTGAGCACGAGGGGTGGGGTGGGTGTCGGTGACGAGTGATAACAGCTCGACCGTGAGTGAAACCCAAGCGCTTGCGCGCGGATGGGAGGGGCGCGGATGACATTCATTTTCGGTTGACATTTTCGGCTGGCTTTTTTATTTCGGCCCGAAACCGATAATGCCATTTTCGGCCGAAATTTTCGGCGACCGAAATTTCGGTGCACCCCTAGCTGTAAATCATGTATGTCACAGGTTTAATTGTATTGGCCGCTCATGGCAAAGTTCTGCCTTTTTAAGACCTCATCCAATTATAAATATAAGCTGGGCGTCCAGGCGGGACAAAATACAGTGCTTGAAAGCTCAATGTTTAATGTTTAAACAGATTCCTGCCACACATACCACTCTGACAAACAATCACAGCAAAAATTACATTGTTTTTTGCCCTATTGAAAGCTATGGATTCCCTTTTGCTCATAAACTTCTATTGAATCCCAGCTTTAGTGATGTTCTATGGACTGTGTTATTTAACTTTCATTCAAAAAATACTGAGATACACAAAGAGTGATTTTTTTAAATTATCCTTCATCTAAATTAAAATAATCTAAATTATTATTGTAACATTACAAGAATTATATTCCAAATTCAAGCACAATTCAACTCTTAAAGGATTAGTTCACTTCAGAATTTCCAGATAATTCCAGATCATTTAAAAAATGTGCCTGAAAATTTCCTCCAACTTCAAAATTGTATTACCTTTTATTTATTTGTGTAAATGGTGTTTTACTTTGGACATTTCGCTTTGTACCTCCGCCTACGTCACGTGTGACCTTTCAACGTGCTTGTGCAAGACGAGCATTTGTGGTTAAAAAGTATATACATTATATATTTTCAGAAAATAAGCAATCGTTTCCGCTAGATGAGACCCTTATTCCTCGGCTGGGATCGTGTAGCCTTTGAAGCTGCACTGAAACGACAATTTGGACCTTCAATCCATTGGACCCCATTGGGGTCCACTACTATATGGAGAAATTGAGTATTGAGTATTGAGTGTTTTCCTCAAAAACCTTAATTTTTTTTTCAGACTGAAGAAAGAAAGACATGGACATCTTGGATGATGTGGGGGGTGAGTAAATTATCAGGACATTTTAATTCTGAAGTGAACTAATCTTTTATTAAGTTGAATGCAAAATATTACTAATAGCCTACTACTACTATTAATAATAATAGAATTAGAAAATGCTGATTACAGTACTTTAAAATAAAACATATGTCAGGATGTCAAACTCCAAAAATTATTTCATGTCAACTACCCATTATAACAAGCAAGCAAATAAATAAATAAAAATATATTACAACATATTATAATTTATTGCACTGTAATTAAATTATACTTTTTTTTATTTTAAGCTCTATCATGTAGTATAAATACTTTAATTATATTGTGAAGTAAAACCACTTTTTAAATAATAATTTTAATTAGATTATCAATGATAATTGGGGCAAAATGTACTTAAGTGTCATAAAAAATAATGAATATGAACATAATATGACCTTCAATGGTCCTAAAAAATAGACTTTTTTCAAGGGGGAAAAATCTGTTGATCACCCAAACATGTTTTTAACAAATTGTGTTTAGAGATACACCCAGTGTAAAAAGATCAGTCTCGATGCCTACCTCACCAGACGACCAAAACTCAATGGTTCTCCTGACCAGCTGATGTTTGTCACTATTAGGGGGCATGGCAACTCCTTCATTGGCAAGATACTTAAAAATGACATCCCGGTGTACCTTCTTTCTCTTGAGGAGCTCATCAGCATCTTTTGAGTAAGTTATGATGGCTTCAATAGCCTCTGTTGATCAGGAAATAGACTGTGACAGACTGACAGATACACAGCTCACAATAAACAAGTCACAATTGCTAAAAATTTGGTGTGTCGCCTACCTAAACACTTTTCTAACCACCAGACATCACCGATATTTACAGAACCGTTTGGAAAAATGTTAGCTTCACAGTCATCTTACCTTCTGTGTTCTCCACAGCAATCAGTCGATTCGTTACTGTATCTTTAAGGGGGAGCAAGTCGTCCAGGGGTACTAATTTTAACAGTTTTCGACAGCCACTTTGCTCTTTCATTGACAACTGTGACATACTTACACCAGTTATGTCAAACTACTCATATCACGTACTTCTACTGGGATCTGCGCTATGTTGTGAAAGTAGAACAAGCAGTTGTTTCCGTTGTTGTGGCGCGCTACAGCGCCTTCACAGTCCAGATAAAGGTGGTGCACCAATCATCCCGTCAAAATAAAAGTTCAAGATACCTAAAAGAGACTAAACATAGTTACCAACAACAGCCCACTGGAATATTGGGAAAACTGTTTATATCTGATGGCATTGCAGTTTCTGTATACACCAGCCTTATCTGTAGGCCTACCCTGTGAGACAGTTTTCTCAAAGGAAGAGGAAGTAAGAGGAGAAATAGACTCAGCCCAAACAGTCAAACGCTTTTATTTCTCATTTAAAAAGTTACAGTTTCCCACATTTACACTGTTAAAGAAGTACATATAATAACCACATGACCCCTGGTATCACCAAATGTTATGTTCTTATTTTTCTTCCACCTTTGTGAAAAAAAAGCAGATGTTTTTTTCCCCCGGAACTTTTTTGACGTTACATTATGCCTTACGGGTATAATGCTATTCAAGCTGAATAAATAATATGTTATTACTATACAAATAACTGTATGTCAAATACATGCCATATACAACTCTTTCAGTTTTAAAAATCGATCAATTGCTAGCTTACTGGGCCCCTACAACAGAGTTAAGCAGTGCATATTACACTAACTAATATTGACTTTTATTTGCATGAATTAATATTATACATAACATATATTATCAGAGGGTAAATGGTTGTTGTGCTTTAATTTGTGCACTACAGAATAAAATGACATCAATGATGAGGTGAGAGCTTCATCCAGTGAAGCTTCATCCCAAGTACCGGCTCTTGTACATTTTATTAACCACTAGATGGCCCTGTAATCGATACTCGGAGACATTCTTTTCACAAGCAGGGGAAAGCCTCAGAGATTCACAAGGCTCTATCCCTACAATGAGGGCCATCAGTGTCCCAATGTGTAGTGAGCCAAGGTCCTTACTGTCCTTACCAGTGCCTGAATTTGTGTACAGCATGGCTAGACGGTATACTGGTTCACTACCAAGGAAGCTAGGGAGTTGATTGCACCCTGTGTCTAACCCGCCTCCACTAATAACCCTACCCTTAGAGAGGCTATATAAGAGGCCGTATCTGGCCCATACACAGCAAGCCACAACTCACACTAAAACCGGCTTGATGGGTGTAGGGCCAGATACGGGCCCATATGACCTTTGCCAATGCCAGAACTGAGCCATATGCCATAGTTGGCCCAGATGAGGCCTGGATATGTGCTATTGCCAGCCACACATCAGGTTGAGTCATCGCCGCCATTGCATGCGGTAAATGGGCCAGAAGTATGTGGGAGATGTGGGCCACAACAGATGTAATTTGCTATCTGGGTATAATCTCCACACTAACTTCCGGTCTGAGAGAGCTGGCCTGGCGCGGCTGTCCTGAAACTGTCTCTGGCTCTTCGGCTCTGTAGTTAGATACCATTGTCCTAATCAGCAACAGCAACAAGTGTCAGCAGCTAGTATGCATTTACTCAGTCCACATTAGCAGAAACCACATAGCAACGCATTGGCAACCACCCAGCAATAATATAGCAACGTGCTAAAAAAATAGTCAGAACACCTTAGCAACTGCATAACAACACCCGGGCAAACATTTAGAACAAAGTAACTGTATGGCAATGATAAATCTCTAAGGAAAATTTAGCAACCGCATAGCAACAACCTGGCAACCATTCAAAACACTCTAACAACCATATAGCAACGTACAAACCATAATGAAAGCCTTAGCAAGCGCATAGCCTTGGTGATTCTTTTTAGTGACTCAAATTCCAGGGTATCCATTGACTTTGACCAGTGTGCGATTCCTGTACCTATTTGACTCCTATAAGCCTGCCCTTTTTGGTGAATAAAAACTTTTATGAATTATTTGTTTACTGAACTGACTCACTTAACTGAAAGTTAACTTTCCGACTCAAAACTCAATATTATTTTAAAAAATCAAATATTATTTGTGCAAACACAATTTAACTAAATGCATGTATTTATTTTTATGGTTGAAAATCAGCAACAAGTGTCCAGCTAGCATACAATTTGTTTGTTTGTTTTCATTTTCAAATTCTATTTATTTTACACTACAGTCAAGTTAGCAGCATAATTCACTTTGTTCTTCCATTGTGTTCTTTTTTATAGATTTAATGGCTTACTGTTAAATTAAAATGGAGAAAATATTAGCCTAATAAACAATGAGTAGGTGTTCCCAAACTTTTAAATGACTATTTTAACTGGTAGTGTGTGTTGAATGAGTTAAAGTGTCTGGTTCAATGTGAGTGGTGCAATTTCATCAAGACGACGCATGATGGCAGTGTTGCAGTTAGTTTTTTTGCTTGCCGAAAGTTGTGGCTGTTCATTCAAAGGGGTTGGAGGAGATGGGCGTTTTTCTGGGATAAGGTGATTATCACAGTGGGACTCCAGTCACCACTCCCCGTGCTCATGGAGCAGCAGTAGCCTAGTCTCAGTCAGTTTCACTGCACGAGAGAGAGACTCGTCCCACACTGCTCACGGGACACACAGACAAAAGCGCCGGGAACACGCGAGTCATCTTTCCCAATTTATTTAGAGCGGGATATCGCTTTGCCTTCAAAGGTGGATTAAAGGGGACATTTTAATCAAGAGCTGAGGCAAGTTATGTTTTCATTCATTTAAAAGTTGCTTTTTCATTCCGGATTAATATTTTGGGTTGCTAATTGAACTTCTATTCACAGCACATTCACTTATTCATTTATTGAGTCAAATTTATAAGAAAGAGACACAAGCGGCGATCATTTGTATATTCATTTGAACGGTTTCACGGTGAACTTACTTTAAGTTAGTTATTGAATATTGATGCAAAATGCGTGGTCATAAAATAAACAGAAAACCGCGTGCCGCATGAACTCTCAGAGCATCGGTTCTCGAGAAAACAGGATTGAAGTTTTATTCAGAGTGTAAACTGGATAATTGAGCTGCAGACTTAAACAATATCTGAAGGGGTTAAGGGAGGAAGGAACAAGAGCCTCGATTAATTAAAAAAAAGTTTCATGTTTGGGTCAATTGCCAAGCAACTGCGCGTTAACCTGAGACTTTTAAATGATAAAGCATAAAGAGCGCAACAGTATTTGCATGGATGGTAGATATGGCTACACACACACACACACACACACACACACACACACACACACACACACACACACACACACACACACACACACACACACACACACACACACACACACACACACACACACACACAGAGAGAGAGAGGGAGCGTCAATGGTCTTAAAGTTAAGTGGCAGAGACAAAGAAGCCTGAAGCCTGCTGAGTTTGAGCTGGATCTATCAAAACCCATGTACTTAGACCACTTTTTTTGTCCAATGTCTCCCACTTGTTAGTGGTGTGTGGCAGGACCAACATCACTACTGTTGCTCGTATAATGTTGGATTAAAGGTTTGTTCAAACCCTAAAAATTTATTAAACTTCAGCACGTAACTCGTTCCTCTCAGAACTTGTTACGGGCTTGAGTGATACAGGATAGGCTACCTGAAATAATTACTGGGAAGAGGTGTTGTTACTTTTCTATCAGATTTCCCCCCCCACCAAACTATAAAATCCCATAGACCTGCATCAAATGGACCTGAATATCGTAGAGACTTGTGGGGCAGATCACTAAGCGAACACCTTAGAAAATGTATATAATTACTCAGGACACAGAAACCACACAGCAACTCCTTGACAACCACCAAGAACACCCTAGCAATTGTACCAACATGCTAAAAGCACTCAGAACCACATAGCAATGCCCTAGAAACCATCTAGATTGAAGACTCTAGAATTCAAATCACCTGACAACCACTCAGAACACATCAACTGTATAGCAAAATGCTAAAAACACTCAGAACACCATAGCAACCGCATAGCAACACCCTGGCCACACCGAACATTTTAACCATATGGTAATTGTCTAAAACCCAATCAGAAAACCCAAGCAACAACTACTCCGAACACTTTAACAACCATATACCAACATGCTAAGGTGTTCTGCATAGCAATATCTTTGGAACCATATAGCAACACTGAACATCTTAGCAACTGCATAGCAACACCCTTGGAAACCACGGGACATCTTAGCGTTGTGGCAGTGAGCAACAGGCACTTGCCTTTTCTTCAGACAATGTTTACCCTGTTTTCTGATTTTTTGTTTCTTTCTATTACTTCTATGTTTCTGATAGCCATTAGACTTTCTTTTCCCTTTGATCTAACTTGATTTCCACTTTGACACTAAAAGCTACTTTGATCATATTGGTTTGATTCATTATCTTATTTGTTATTTGAGTAATTGTTAGTGCTATTTTAAGGATTGATGGGATAGATGATAAAATGGAGAAAGAGAAGGGCATTTTTTATTTATGTGAAGCACACACAAAGTAAAAACATATTTGTTATTGTAAAATTAAATGGTCTCCTGTCATGTTAGATCCCCATATTGCTGCCTGCAGAACGTACACTCTCGGTGAACTGAGTTTATGGTCTATGGAAACCGCTCATGGCCAACAGTTAGTGCCAAGAAACTGCTCATATTGGGCTTGGTGTAATGTATTTAATCAGTGTAACTGGAAACCGTTGGCTTTATGTTCTGGCTGACTCTAGTTTTTAATAACTTTCTGTGTATTTCCCTCAATGTTGACTTGTGAATCGTATAAATGCAGCAGGTATTTCTCTAAATCAGATGTATTTGTCTTAAAACAAGTTCACAAAGTATTTTCTCTTGCATTAAACTTTGTAGAATTGACAAGTACTGCATGTAATGCAATTTCTTTGCACCTTACTCTCACCTCATTTGGAGGATATGCATTAGTCCACCCACTGGACGCCTACAAATACATCGCTCTTCTCTGGAAAGGTGCTTTGCAAACCACAATCAACAGATGTGAGAGACTGAAGAGAGTGTTGACTTTTCAAGAGGGTTAGGTCTCTCAAGCTTCATGCAGTAGAGTCACTTTCTCTAATGGAATGGCCCTTTTCATCGAGGTCTCTACATTTAGTTTTTATAGAAAGGAATAGAAAATGTTTGGTTGAGAACTCTTCACAGATGAGTAAACTCAAAATCATTGCCCACTACAACTTAATATAAATAAAATAACAACATTGCATAATTCCCGAATGTAATTGTTATTCCGAGTCAGTCTCAGTGCGCTCTCAAAATTTTGCAGAATTGATATGCTATTCTTTAAGTAAGGACTTTTTGTAATAGATTTATAGGATACCATTGTTTCGATGGCATCATTTGCAATGCTTCATGGCATAAGAGGTTATTTCCCTTGTAACTTGAGTACATCGGTTTGGTCCTTTTGTCATTTTTCTCAGTACTTACCTTTTGCTTTGAATGTTGTGTTGTGACTCATGTTGGAGCTGGTTGGATTGCTAGCTTAGAACTGTGTGAAGAGTTTTGCCTTTGGAGAAAAAAGATTCTGAAAAATACTGTGAGAATCAGTGACGGTACTTTTCACCTTATGCTTTATGAATATGAGTTTGGACACCTTTCACCTACTAGTAGGTTAGTAGGCATATACAGAGAACAGACATAGGACTTGATTAGCTTTTTCATTGATTGTGGTTGGCGCTAACCACTTTATGAATATTCCTACTCCCGTACTATATAGCCGGAAAACAGTATGTGAAAAGAGTATTTCCTAAACAGTTGGCGAAAAGTAAATGACCTACTACTTCTGCCGAGATTCTGAAGTGCGCATTCGATGGACTTTTTTCTATCCCGTGAGGCCACAGAAGAGAAGTTCTAAATGGCAGTGGAGTGACTGTTACATGATAAAGCCAGCATGACAAATTAGTTAGTCTCAATTTCGTTCATACTGTATAGAATGCACTTTTTTTATTGTTCATGAAGTTCATTCCTAATCAAATGTACTACCTACTCCGATAGCATGCAATTTCTGACACATCTAAACTCTGCAGGATCTCTCCTCAGGGGCCAGATTTAAAGAACAATCAACAATCTTCACAATCTCCCATGACACCTTTAACCCAGGTGGAATTTATTGCTTTTTTTAAAGGATATTGGAATGAAATTTCACCGTAGCATAGCTCTTCTCCTGCCTGAACAGTTGAAAAATGAACTTTGTATGCACAAAATATAAAGTTATTCCATGTAGAGCATACTTCAGTGGAGTTAGGTCTGTTTTTTTTTTCCATTGGTTGGTGCCACACTCTGAAAGAGGAGTTCAACCAGAACACAAACATTGCTAAGTGTTCATCAGCTTCTCATGAATCAGCAGTGAGGATAAGAGCAACAGACTTGAGGTGGCTCTACTGTCTCAGAGCCTCACGTGTTGCCAGGGTCACGGTTTTCCTCACAATTGGGCTATTTTGAAAATGCAGTCAGATGTTAGTGAATTTGGAGTATTCTCTTTGCATAAAACATGCCCAAACTATCTACATATAATGGGGTGGCAGTGGCTCAGTGCTTCATGTAGGTTGTCTACAAACCGGAAGGTTGGTGGTTCTATCCCTGGTTCCACCTGACCAAGTGTCGAGGTGTCCATGAGCAAGACACCTAACCCCAGCTGCTCCTGACGAGCTGGATGGTGCCTTGCATGACACTGCCGTCGGTGTATGAATGGGTGAATGTGAGGCAATATGTAAAGCGCTTTGGTGGCCATGGGTTTGTTGAAGCGCTATATAAATGCAGTCCATTTACCATATAAGGCACACGCTTTCCTTGTGACAGCCTTTCGTCACTCTCATCAATGTCAAACTTGCCGCTGTTTGCAGACGGGCCTTTTATTAGCCAGCTGTACATGCGTGTATATCTGCGTTATTCAGAGAAACTTTGCAGCTGAACATATAGGCCTAACGCAGCTTTTCTTACTCTTTAACTGCATGATAGTAGGCTATTTAAGATTAAATTAAATTGTTTTTTTTAATACATTAATTATAAAATTTTATATATGGGTTATATAATACAATTGATGCAACATACTTCAATATAATTACAGTCGTGTCTTGTGCTAGGATGCAATGGTATAACTTCTTACCATGATTAGCTATGAGGCCGTACAGATTAAGTGCTTTTTGCGTGCGTGTGGTTTGTTGTTCCTATAATTTTGCTTCTATTTATACATTTTATTACAACATTTTTGATGAATCGTGATTTGTTCTTAAAATTGTTCGTATGCACATTTCACACTCAAATTTGTTTGTACACATGCTTGGTGAATGAGACCCAATGACCTCTGTTACTTCACTATCTCATCTCATGGCTAACAGCACTGGTTTCACTATGTAGAGAGAGAGATTATTTGTCACTGGGAGAACATAGACCTAAAGTTATTTTCCTCATGTGAAAACAGGACATAGTAATCCCTCTTTGGGTGCAGTTAGTGGAGAATACACGGATCGAAAGCATAATAGTATCAGGAGTTAAAGTTATTTGTAGCGAAGAATTATAATGTCATGTTTTCATGTGATGCTCAATTGAAACTATTGTAAAAGTAGCCTTTAAAGCACTCGTATTGTAAGCATATTTATAGAATACTGATGCTTTTAAATATAAGCCTATTTATGATACTTTATGATTGAGACTTTCAAACGCATGTCTTCATCTTCATTGACTTATTTTGGACATGAGTGAGCTTTTATGGTGTCTTAGCAGAAAGTTTATTATATTTTAGTTGCTGAAGCAAGACTTGGAGTTATGAACCAGCAATAAGCTTGTCACACACTATTTTAGTTTTATTACTATTATTATTTTAAATGATAAATGTCTCAAAGATGCAATTCAGGGATTCATTCTAAACTGCCAAGCCTGGCTCCCGTGGGATTGTGGAAAGTCAATCCGAGGGTTTACCCTGGAAACGGTGCAGACTCTCATAGCAGTTTTTCAGGTCACTGAGCATGCTTGCATATACTCACAAATAGCCACAATGGCTTTGCCCCATCGCTTCATTTGGATCCCAGCTGAAGTTGCCATCACCAGCCATGTGTCTGGCCCTTTATTCAGCGGTCTGTACTCGATTAAACCCTATTATGTTGTTAACTTGTTCCACTGGCATCACTAAGTGTCAGGTTAACGTTTTGGTTCTGCATTTCCAGATTTGTTTTACCTTTAGAAAGGGCATGGATTGATTTGAAATTGCTGAATCCTATTTATATTGAATCCTATCTTATTTTACTTAAATGTATTCTTATATGTAAATGGAGGGTCTGTTTGATCTCAGTTGTTTTAGTGTATGCATGTCTGGTTGTTCTAAGTGAAAGCTTAAAAGTGGGACTTTCTGCTCTGCCTTGTCCGTGTACGGAAAATCACACGTGGCTGTCTTCCAGGAATTTTAAATTATACATTATTGGTGTTGCACTTAGAAATGTAGGGCAGCTGCAGAGTTTTGGGTGTGGGCCAGTTCAGAAAGGTGACAGCCGGTCAATCCAGTGAAATACTAATGCTGATGCTGCTTCATTTTTAGGGCAGTCATGTAACTAAAAATACTACGCGGCTTAATCTGATGGGTTTATAAAGAGTTGTGGGGAGCTCTATGCGATGATTCTGAAATCTGACTTCAACAATGATGCCTTATTTGCTAATGCACATCAACTGCATCCAATTATGAGCAGAAAAACATGTCTGACCTGATGCACTTTATGGAAACTGCATGGCCCTTTTGTTTAAAGCAGCAATTCCTTTGCAATAGTGAAAATAGGAAGTAGTTTGTATCAGGGTGGGGCAACATAGCAAAAAATATATATGTATCACAATATCGTCTTGACGATATTCAGTATATCTTAGGAGAACCAACATTCAACCAAATAGCCATTGTTGCCTAGAGCCGTTCATTCATTCGTTCGTTCGTTCAGCCATCCGTTCGTTCATTCATTCAGCTTGTATGCTTTGGCTCAAATGATTAAAATTGTGTTTTTAAAACATTTTTTTTTAAATATGTTTTCTAAATCTTTGCAGCAATTCCATTAAAATAAATTAATTAATAAATACCACATGATGTGATGTCCTTGTCAGAAAAAAACGTAATCCTTCCTCTCTTGATCTGTAGATTTATTCTGAAGGATTTATTATATCGTCCATGTACTCCAGTGCTGTTTAAATGTAGTTATGTCATTGGGGGGTATCTGGGCTACTAGGCTACCAGCACACATTCACATGCTTATTGAGGATCGCACCACGCTTTTGGAAATTTTAGTAGAACAACCATTTCCAATTTTTTCCACTTTTGATGGGACCTACATTCTGATGTTTCTCCCTACTGTAATCTTTCCTTCTAGAATGAATGTTATGACCCCCCCACACACACACACCCCCCACACACACCCCCCACACACACCCCCCCCACACACACACACACACTTGCAGCTTTAATACCACATATTTGGTGGTGCCTGTTTATTACCTGGTTTCCTCCTGGCTTGTTTTTCTGCTCTTCCTGTATAAAGTCACAGTATAAATTGTCCATTTGTGCCATGTGGCATACAGGCAAAATAAAATAAACCAAAATATATTAAAATAAATAAACAAGTTTTCATATAAAGTCTGTCTATATGAAACCACATCTTTACCATTAAGTATTTGAAGCAGTGATGATCATGGATTAAAGAATTCAAAACACTGGTTTTCTGAGGAGAATGTTTATTGGCCAATAATTTGCCCTTCCAGAGCAGCCGGTATTCAGCCGGTATTCAGTTAGACTTGTAGATTTTGCCAGGAGTTGCTATGCAGTGGGGAGAGCGAGCCCTGGAATTATTCTCTTTACTCTGGAACTGCTGGATACATCCAGGGTTTCTCCATGTCTTGTATGACCTTTAGTCTGTGGTCCTTTCCACTGTCCTTTTTCACAGGTAGCTGATTATATCCCCGGCTGCTTGGATACAGCTGTTGCCAAGACACAAATTGAGCAAGACATAGAGATAGGTGGTTTCGCCCACTATTATTCGACAGCAGAGATAATGCAAAACAGAAAAACAATTCTAAAAAGCTTAATTGTTCTATCCTTGACTGAGATAACTGTGATTTTATTAGCAGTCAGGGTCATACAGTATATGTATATCATAAGCAAAACAATATTGACTGATTTTAGCACTTTGATCATTTCCGTCAGTGTTTAGAGTGCAGAAATTAACAATATTGGCAAAAATGGCATAAATGTGGCAGAAAAGTATGATCTGTGTACGATACTATTGTTATCTAACAAGATCTCTATTGTATTTAGATCTCTTATTTAACATTTTGAGTTTTTTAACGAGATTTCATAAAATTCTATTCTAAGTAGGGGTGTGCGTGTGTGATAACACGATTTTAGATTGGGAACGATTAAAATGTTTCCACGATCTGCTTTTGGTGAAATATCGTAGTATCGTGCTACAGTGCACATTATATCAGTTGCAGTTCTGGCCCCTGCGTCCCAACATACTGCACAAACTGACATAATTCACATAATAAATTCACGTAGCAATGCAGCGGTAGTTACAATTCTTGTAGTTGTAGTTAGCGGTAGTTAGTTCTTCGCAATCACTAAACTTTATTTGCATTCATCTTGCCCAACCCGACTACTCTAAATGCGTCTCTATAGCACACAGTGTGTTTATCGTGCAATTTATACGCGAAAATTAGTTTTTACGTGCATAGGATATGCATGGGTAGGTTAGGGTAGGTTTAGTAGTGGTGTGGGGTGCGTGTGTATTATACGTTTGGTTAGGATTAGTGGTGTGGGGTGCGTGTGTACACGTAATGAAGTGCGTATCAAATGCATGCGAAAACTGTGTATCATATGCACGTAAAAACTAATTTTTGCGTATAAATTGCACGATAAACAATGCGTGCTATAGAGACGCATTTTCATGAGATCAGGCTGCCTCGCCAGTTAGGCTTTTTATGTACCACCACTGTTCTGATATAAGCTTTTCTGAGCTCGTACACCCAAAGTGCATTAATAACCTGTCAAACAGAGCATGCCTACTAAACTCTTATCGGATGTGTGTGTGTATTAGATCCGTGCAGCCTAATAAACATTGTGTCAAAAGCCTTGCGAAGAAATAATCAGTTTGGGTTTCTTGCCCTTATCTCAGTGACTTTTTTTTTTTGTCATTTTCACAAACCACACATAAATGTTATCATCTCAAAACTACAAACTTTTACATACATGCTGCTGACATATTATTGTAGCAGAGTTTGTGCTGAATACAGTGTAATAAGACTTTAGCCATGAAAATGTCACAAGTAACAGAAATAAGCACAAATGTTAGAGCATGTCAGAACACCTCCAGGACCCAGAAAACACCTCAGACCCCAGAGGGTTAATGGTAATAAAACAAGAGATAAAGAGAAAATCACTTCCTGATCTTAACTGAATAACTTCAGTAGCTTTAATAAAAATCAATGTGTATTTAATTCATAACGTGAACTCTATGTAGCGTTTTATTTTTCAAGATATGTCAGATGTCTTTTTTTACAGTCTCTAAAGCAAGTTTTGTTAATTGTTTAGCTAATGTTTAGTGTTATTTAAGGGTTATTTAATATCTAGTGCTTTAGTATATGCAAAGTCTGTGCAGTTACTTTTGTTTATTTTTTTTAATTAGTTAATAGGTATAATTTTATTACTTTTTTGTATGTGCTCCACACTATTTTATATTATAAGATATTATCCCATTTATTAAAAAAAAAAAAAAAAAAAAATCGTCTGAAATGACTAGCACAGTTTTCATTTCTGTATAGATGTTCCAACAGGAAGTAAAGGTAGCAGTGGCATCAATGTGCTCATGACTTTTGTTTAATGTGTTGTAGTTTATTTCAGCTGTGATCCACGATCTGCTACTATATATTGTTAGTTGCTGACAAAACATATTAGGGGAGGGACATTTCCTTCTAGAGATATAATTTGATTGGGCAAAACTTTGTATGATTGTATTGTACATTATCTGCTAAATGTAATGCCAACATTTATGAGTACACTAGTAGATAAAAAGCCAAAGTCTGATTTCAGTTTAATGGGCTCTTTTTTAATTTCTGACACCAGGGCAGCAAAGTCTGAAAGTTGATGACTAATTCCACCCTAAATACTGCAAGCTTATCAGTCCAAGATCTGGTGTTGTCTTTCACCTCTTAATCCTTCATTTACATTCAACTTTTTCAGTCATGCTTTTCAGTGCACGCAAATGACACTTGTTTATGTTATCAACAAACCACAATGTATTACACTGTCTGCCCTGTATTTGGGACTTGTTTGACTAGGACTGGCGAGGCTGGGTGCTTTGTTTGTTTTCGCTGGGAGTGAAAACGTAGGCTCTTATTGGAGGAGCTTTATGCTGAGCACTACACTTTGCCATTGCCCATTTGTTTGAACAGTGCATAGGGGGTTTAGGGGCTCGGTAAAGCCTGGTATCAAGGCCCTGAATGCAATTGGCACCTGGATTAGTGACCGGAGAAGGGAAAAATTAGCGCACCTAGCAGTTTAGCTGTTTAACTGTGAAATCACAATTTAATGTTACGTGATAGGTTTGCTTAAAGTAAACATTTAAATAAAGTTTGTTTTGCCGTAAACAAATCACTTTGTTTAGTGATTTTGATGTCTCTACCCCTTAAACGTCTTGGGAGTGTCTATGGGTCATCAGCTGGGACAAGAGTTTTTTTGTTACATAATTCCCGGTGGAATATCTTGTGTCCATAGTGTAGTGTCCTGAACAGAACTGAACATTGCCAGTCCAGTCAAGTGCTGCTTTGCAAATACAGAATTATTTTAGTTTAGAAGTGCAAGAAGCTGATGGTGACGTTTTATCAGTATGAACAGACATCAGCATTAATGCACCGTGGAAGGACCGCGCATAGAATGCTGGGTTAGATGGGTCAGTGTCGTGATAAATAATAGTGTCCAAACAGTGGTGGATAAAATCTTAAACTCAATTGAAAATGCATGTGCCAAATTGTTTTGAAATGTTGTCTTGATATTCATGTTGTTTTCACATGGTTTTATCTTTTGCATCATTTAGTGGTGTAACCAAGTAATTTTCTACCATACAGAATTTGTCAGACAAAAGGTTTTCAAATAACACAATCAAAATTTGGTAATTCAAAAATGTCAATTGGTTTAAAAAAAATACGAATTGGTAATAAGATTTTTTTTTTTCATTTACTTAATCTGGCTCGTTGGCTCCTCATTACAAAGTTGGTAATACCACAGTTACATTTTTAGATTAATCCTCCAGTCCGCTAGCCTGGTTGACACCAGACCCTTCTCAGTTGTAACTGAGTCTGTGGAAGGTTCATTCACAGCCCATTTCCAAAAGGGCTTCACCAACGGACGTCGCTCAAATGCCTCTGTGCGCAATTGGATACACCTAAAACCAATCAGAGCTATCGTCGTCGTGTAAAGCCCGCCTCAACATTTGTGATTGGTGCCTCGATTTGGAAATATTGGAAATGGGATTGAATGGGCTCTAGGCCAGACTGACTTGCAGAGCAAATCTCAAATTTGCCGGAAGTTCGTCTGTGTTTTCACAGGCTACCAGTCCGCAACATTATTTTAAAACAATTGATCTACTATTTAGTTTTTTTTTGTTTTCATATTTTAATGTTTAGTTTAAATTTTAATTTTAGGTTATGTTTTAAGTTTTTTTTTTTATGTTTGTTTTTTTATAAACTGGTTTTAGTGCGTGTTATTTTAGTTATTTAAACAGAAATGAGAATATTTTTATGTGCATATGTAAATTATAAATGAAATTAATGGTTTTGGTTTTAGTTAACAATAATATCTACAAAAATATCAAAATTCATTTCTTTATCAAAAATGTATAACGTTTATCATCATTGAAGAGTTGTATTCAAGCCATTTGTCAGTATAAATTGTATTTTTAATGTATTTTGAAATAATCTATATACAGACATACATCTAGGTCAATGGAGGTAACGTATAAGTCAAGGCCTACAGTTTTCTGATATATAATTGTCTAACTTTCTTTCTAGGGGGTGCTGTCCAAAATGGAGGTGAAGACATCACTTCTCGACAATATGATAGGGGTGGGCGACATGGTCCTGCTTGAGCCCCTGTCAGAAGACACCTTCATTGAGAATCTAAAGAAGCGGTTTGATCACAACGAGATTTATGTAAGTAATGAATCCATTCGTTCAGTCGTTTTTTGATTTAATATCGAAAGTAGAAAAGTTTTGAGACTAATATAACTTTGCTTCCCATTTATTTAAGTACTTTGATGCCAAAGCAAAAACTCCTAACTACTAAAGTTCAAACATTATTAAAGACAAATGAACAAACAGTAAAAATAAGAATACATTAAAACATAGATAAGTACTATAGAACAGTTAGAAATAGTAAGGTCTAAGAGTAGTATTCAGGTAGGGAAATGTAATCTCTTGTTTGACCAGTGGCAGATACTGTGAGTGTTAAGGAAACTGATTTTCAATATTTTTTAGCATAACTTACACACTTCATTCTTAAAGGGAACCGTTTATGCAAAATTTACTTTGTTTTTTGAACACAATTGTGTCCTCGTTGTGTGTACGTAACCACCATATTATGGCAAAAATTAATTTGTTATTTTCTCCATAAATCAGAAACAGTGTCTCAAAATGAGTTGTTTAGGAATGCACTCCATTGTGACGTGAGTTTGCCATATTAGCTTAGCTCCTCCCCTGCGTGAGCTGTACTCGGTCGTTCATCTCCTCTTCTGTGAGATTCACTTTTAACAGCATAGACATTAACAGGTACTGTACATTAAACTGCTGTCACTTTAATACACCGATCTAATATACACTTGCGATTTCTTTCCCAGCTGTTTACGTTCACAGACATAACCGACTGTGTTTGAGAAGTGTTTTTGACAACCTTGTGTGTATTTGACAGTTTAAGTTCAGTAAGATGCAAAAGAGTGCTCAGAAAAACTTATATCAGACGTTTAATCTGATATCGCTTTAAAACACATGCAAATAAAAAATTCAAAAACAAATAGGTGTCCATACCCAATGTATCCAAGGCATGAAATGATGTAGACCACAATATATTTGTTCTTTGTGCAACTTATTTTTCTTGTTAGCACGTTATAGTCAAATCAACCATAAATTAAAAGTCTGTCATTGATTTAGTCTCTCTCAAGCTGAATTTACAGTCTCACACAGCTCGACATTTCACTGAGCTCCAGAAAGGACAAAACGGTGTCAAAGTGTTCCATACAACTTGTGCACTATTTTTCAGTTTGTTATTAACTCATTCTATGGAAAATGACAAAGGTGGGTAAATAAATACTAATGAATTAATGGGTGAATGTTTCCAAAAATGAAAATTCTGTCATTAATTACTCACCCTCATGTCGTTTCTAAACCCGTGAGACTTCCATTCAAATGAAGATATTTTTTAAGAAATCTGAGAGCTTTCTGACCCTCCATAGACAGCTACGCGACTACCACTTTAAATCATTAAAAAGTTCATAAAGAGATCAGAAAACTAAACCATATAAATTGAGCAGTTTAGTCCAAATTTTCTGAAGAGACTCGACCGCTTTATATGATGAACAGATTTAATTTAGATTGAACTTTTATTCGCATATAAACATTGATCAGCGAACATAAACCGAAGCTCAACTGAACCTGCTTGATACGCAAGAACAAACCTCTTGCTGAAGCTCAAACGTGATTAATTAAATGTGAATAAAAGCCTAAATTCAATCTGTTCGTCACAAAAAGCGATCATGTCTCTTCAGAATATTTGGGACTAAACCACTTAATTCATATGAATTAGCTTTCTGATCTCTTTAGGAACTTTTTTAAGCGTAGAAGTGTAGCTGCCAATGGAGGGGCCGAATGCTCTTAGATTTTATCAACTTCATTTGTGTTCTGAAGATGAACGAAAGTCTTACGGGTTTGGAACGATATGAGGGGCAGTAATAAATGACAGAATTTTCTTTTTTTGGATGATCTCTTTAAGCTTATTGTACAGTTCATGAAGTTTCTAGGAGTGTCTCCACTCTCAGTATCATCTATGTATGCCAAGAAGCTTACATCATTGTCCATCATATCACTTACATTTCACCAATACTAACTTAACAAAGAGTTATCTCCTTATCTAATCAATGTCCTGTAAAAGAGACTATGATGGGTCCAGTTTCTTACAGCAGGCAATAAGAGCGGAAGTATGAAACAAAGGTCTTTGTATTTAACGATATCATTAAACTTTGCTCGGTATAAAATAACTGCAAGAAATAACAAATGTATTAATGGGAATGTGTGTATTTGCACATTTAGTGTTAAGGAAAACATGTGGTTGTGTAGCTCAGTTTTTTAGTGATGGTCTTTATTAATCCACAGTTGCTCGTTCTGCCAAAATGTAGGTGCACCAGCTCTCATTTGGACTTTGGCCTACTCCTGTTCTAATGCACCGATAGTGGTCTCATCTCTAGTGTCCCCGATGTCACCATTGTTGAGTGTTTAAATACATCTGGGAATGGGAGGATGCTATCATTATTCCTCATAGAAATGAGAGATGTCAGTCCTATTCTGTTTGTGTGAAAGAAGAATCACTCTGAAGTTAATAATACTGAAGAATGTTTTTTTTTTCTCCATGAAAAGTTCATGAAAATCATAAAATCACTATGGAAAGTTCCATGTCATCAAAACTATGAAATAAGATATGTATATATTATAAATAACAATGTATGGGAATTTAGTTATTTCCTCAAAGTTGCCAACGTCTGTCTGATTTATTTGGTAGTAATAATAATAATTAGTACTGATTTCCCTTCTATGTAGTTAATCTAATTTTCATTTGTATTATTTAGTTACTTTGTAATGTACTTTTTTATATTTTAATGTAAACTATTCATTTTGTTTTGCAAAGAAAAAAAAAAGATATAGGCACAAATTATGTCTACAAATTTTAATTTTAGCAATTTAGTTCAAAAAGCTTTTAAGATAAATTCAGTTGTTGGAATTGTCCCAATGTGTCCAAACTTATTTGATGGTTAGTGTATGCCTTGAGGGATGTCTGTGCTTTTGATTTATTTTTTTTGTCTTCAACTTTCACTTGATCTGTCCATTTACAATTGTTTTTTATATCTTAGGCATTCATTATGCCTCTTGTGAACACCTTGACAATAGGCTGTTGCCATGGGAGAGGTCTGATCCTCCAGCTGCAAGCTTTATGCAACACTCACTGTAATGAAAGTTGTAGAAATAGACATTGTTCTGAGGTCTCTCAGACATTTAAGATTTGCTTTTTTTAACGTGACAAGTTGAAAATTTGTTGTAGTGTATACGGAAAGAACGACTTCTAGAAAGAGAAGCTGGAATAAATAATTCAATGTTTGTATAAGTCTTCTGAAATGGACTACTTCAGACACAGTTGTCCATACTGGCCACTTTTGACCACCCTGTGATGTTGATGCTTCCTGGGATTCCGAACATTTTTGTTTGTGTTCTCTTGTTCAGTTGCTTGCGGGCCCCCCGCCTGTCTGAACAATACCCAGGAATTCCCATCTGGATCGTGCAGACGGAGGCATATTGTAGCGTTACTCCCCTACACTGCTGCCGCCACTGTTCCTACAACAGAATGAGCCAGCAAATGCGCTTGCTGATGTCTGTGTCTCACAGCAGGGGATGAACTAGATTTGACAAGTATAAATACTGTGAACTTTTAGGGTTGTCACAATAGCAGTACAAATTCACAATTACCATAATTTTCATAATTGCACCGTTTTTTTTTTTTTCGTTTTTTCATAATGACTGGCTTGACCCGTTCACAAACAGTGTCCAGTGACAACACTCGGGTACCAAAATTAGTCTATATACTATAGATTGAATATATGACTGGTTGTGTTGTCTCAACCATCTCGTATCTGGTATTTTCACACATTCTCATGCTTTCATTTTCTTATTTGTTGATCAGTGGTTCACTGCTTCTTTCACTTTCCTCCACAGACATACATTGGCAGTGTGGTGATCTCAATGAACCCCTACAAGTCCCTGCCCATCTACACAGCAGAAAAGGTGGAGGAGTATCGCAACAGGAACTTCTATGAGCTCAGTCCACACATGTGAGTTTAGAATCCTTCTCGTCCATTGAACCTCTGTGTCGCAATATTACAATTGGTTATTGACTGATGTTTGCAAATGTATTTATTTTTATTGTTTATATTTCATATTATTTTTCCACTCATTTTCCAAACAGCTTGTCCTATGCAGGGTAGCCTATACCAGCATCTCAGGCCGTAGGCAGGGATTGTTTCTTTCTACTTTAACATTTAGCTTTTAGCACTAAATTTAGGAACAGTTAGCAATAAATACAGCAACGATTCTAATCTTTTGGGAGCACTGTCCAACAGAGTCACTGGGTCCTAGTTAAACGATATAAGCGCACGGTGCAAGTGCACTTACTGTAGGGCGTGTCGAATCCACTTTTGCTGGTTTTGCATTGACGGGAAAAATTGTCTAAAAGGGTTGTCCCTATTCTCTTAATGAGTAATGGGTGTGTTTTTGGCGTAACGTGCAATAATCCAATCAGTTTCATCTCACATTCCCTTTAAAAGCCAGTTACGCTTGCGCCATGGCAGATTTGCTATTTACATGGTGGAATTTACAAGCGGAAAAACTTGATTTCTTTACCAGAGAGGAAACAGATCTGCTCGTGTGCGAGGTTAAAGTGACCAAGCAGACCATCTACGCTGGGACAAAGTGTATGCGCGTTGTGGACCTGCCTATAGGCGCACATTACTAACGCGCTCTTTAAATAACAAAAAAACTATTGCGTGTCCATAAAAGCGTGCTGTTCTGAAAACGTGGTGTGTTCAGGCGAATTGTTGAAATGTTGCTATTTTGAGGCAACTGAAATAGATTTTATTTCATTGACTTTAGACTAGGTTTTTGTTGGTCTATTTCAGTTGGCTCAAAATAGCAACGCGTCCACACACCTCGTTTTCAGACCAGCACGCTTATGGGTGCACAATTGGGTGAAAATACATATGCTATTTAAACAATGTGGCGCAGGACATGAAAATGATAACCGCGTCGGGCTGAAACTAGCAAAAAACACTGCGCCTGGTGCCCCATTGTGCCGTGTGTATGATAGGGCCCACTATCTCGTTTCTTCTAGGCTTTCTGGTCAGCAGAGCGCAAACTTTAGAAAATAGGTTCAGACATGAATACACAGGGTTGGAAAAGCCATGCAGATTTAATAAAGCACTTTTATCAATAATAATGCGAAAGTCCCCCAGCGGTGTCATGTTTGCAGAAGTGCTTTTGCAGAGTAGTTGTTCATAAACAGAGTGTACTCCATCCACACGACCCCTGAGACATGTTGTCCAGCCCTGCTGGCGGGGGAGGGGCTACTCCAGCTCACTGTCCTGTCCTGCTCCAGCTAATGACCATCTGTCTCTCTAGTGGGCTGCTAGCCGCCTGACCAGACTGCCAAATCAAAACAAAGCAGTCTGCTTTGTTTGATCGGCAGATGCACACTTGCCCTCTGCAAAACATCATAGCCCGATCTAACTCTCAAAACAAGAATCATTGAGATTGGAATGGATGTTCCAATACACTTTTCCTACTCATTCTATACACTCTCCCCTGGAAAAAGAAAGTTCAAATAAACAGCTGTGTACAGCTGTATTTTCTTTCCCAATATTATTATTTTTTCCTTTATGATCTTTTGATACTTTCGCCTGTACAGTATATTCATAGTTTGCTCTCCTCGTGTTTCTAAATTGATCTCTCTTCTGTTTCTGGGATCATCATGTTCATCTGATCTATTTTCTGTGGTATGCAAGTTCTCCTTCAGTCTTAATTCCTTCCATATTCATATGTTTTAGTCTCAGCACTGTTACAGTGATGTCAGGGTCGATGCTCCTCTGATCTGAAGCCAGGCTCTGAGCTCATTCCAGGGCAGCTGCTTTTCCTGTCATGCCTGAGAAGCGGACCTTTTAGATGGCTCTGGGTTTACAGGCCTCCCGGGCTCGTACATTCAGGCGTCCTGGGACAATTGGCCGTAACTGGTTCTGTTAACAGCACAAGTTAGGCTGTATTTATGATCATCACCTCATCACCTCTGTAAACAGAGCAGTAGCGAAATGGCCCAGAGCCACTGCGCTCAAACTGCTGTCAAGCTTTTGGGTGAGTTTTTGTCAAGTCTGTGCTTGTTTTATCATTTTCAGAAATATTATGAAGAGCCTAGTGTCATATAGCCAGACTTTTAACTTGTGGAATAAAGGTGTATAATACTTAAACAAAGCTATGTGCTATCATTCCCATTGATTTCAATGGCAGTTGCTCAGCTGGTGAAGGACCCCCTGCAAGTGTACAATTTGAAATCAGCCCTCTTTGCTCATGGGCACTTTTGCAGTCAATGACCTTGAAAACTGAAGATAGTTTAACAACACGATGAATGCAATGGATGCTGTTTAGTTGCATCATGAACGTCATACAGACATAAACACATTATTACATGTGCAGGGGTGTCCAATCCTGCTCCTGGAGGACCACTGTCCTGCAGAGTTTAGCTTCAATCCTAATTTTACACACCTGAACAAACTAATGAAGTGGCGTGTTCCAATTTGTGTACTTGTGCACTATGCTGTTTTGTAGTATAGATAGTGAGTAATGTGTTCACACTGAAAATTCCCCCCCAAAAAAGTGCACTTTAAATACCCGAATTATGCAAAAATTAAGTGTGGAATGTTGGACACTTCTTGCACTCAACTTTGGCCTTCCAGAAGACAGACTGGACACCCTTATTTAGTGGACTATACAGTATAGTGGAGTAGTATAGGGAATAGGGTATAGGGAGCAATTTTATATACAACCTTAGAAACTTCCAGGCAAGTTGTAGCTTAACTCTTTAATACATTGGCCCTCCAGGAGAAGGATGGGACACCATGGTCATAGTGTATAGTAAGTTTTAGACCTAAGAATAATTCTTATCTTGGATGAGAGGCTTGGATTAAGGTCTCTTTTAATTAGGTCCTACTCAAAGACTGTGAGGTTTTTCAGGACTTTGTAAAAGACTCCATAATTTGATTTTAATCTCCAAGTCAGGCCATCTGCGTGGGGTTATTTTGGTAGACCTTGTGTAAAATGAGACTGACAGGGTTTGGAAGTTGTCCTTGCCTAATAATCTTTTCCTATCCATTAAGAGGTCACGCTACCCTTATCGTTTTTAACAGCTGTTCATGACCATTGGGGTTTATTTGCTGTATAGTGATACTGTATGTGATGATTGCTCTTCATCCACTGTTAGGGGTGTAATGATACAATCATGTCATGATTTGATATGATTCCCAATACTGTGCTCACGATACGATACTATTGTGATACTTTAAGACAAAATAAAGAAGAGGGATTTATTATTATTGTTACTTCGAAGACATATTGTAACAAGTTAACAAAAAATGTACTGTTGATTAAAACGCAAAAAAATATATGGACATGAACTTGAATGGGCTTGGACTTGTTCCTGGTCCCCAATGCATTATACTGTATATTATATTCAACATTAAATCTAGTAGTTTAATGTAGTACTGTGAAATAGTATGCGGCTTTAAATGCAGTAATTCATTGGATCTCTTTTACACAAGTCGAGCACGCACACTCTCACTGTGTCCTGCCTCTGTTTGGATGACTCCGCTGTTTTAAGACCAGGTGATTTTGAATCCTGTATAAACAGTGTGTTTTTGAAAGAGGGCAGAGTGTGCAGATGAGCTTGAGGCATTGAGAGCTCAAATGCCCACCTGTTTTTAACAGGACGTGTCCACTTGCAATAAATCTATTGTTAACCAATCAATTGTAAAGGTTTTATCTCTACGGGTTTGTTGGAACTGGTAGCTGAGCTTCAGCGATGATCAGAGCCATGGAGACAATAAAGTGTCTGAGACCACCATGCTCACTAATCACCACAGATGGTCGCGTGTTTAAAGACACTCACTGGAGGTGGCAAACATCTGCTGGTTGCCACTATATCTTAACAAGAGCTATGTGCCCTCACAAGAGGTCTTTATAATAGGGCAATCTGACTGCCCAGAGAGAAGACTGGTGCAGGACTTAGAATGGTAAGAAATTTGTTTGCGAAATCCAACTCTGTAATTTCATGGTGTATTTGTAATTTTATATTTGTTCTAGTATTGTACTGGTTCATGGTAAAAAAGCTAGCCATATCGTTCGCCAACCACGGTTCGACACACACCGTGGTTAATCTCAAATCTCAAAAGTGTTTTGGGGGAAATAAATGCGCCTCAGAAAGCATGTGAAAACTAAATACAGTTCTCCTTCTCGTTGTGTTTCGCTTGAACAGACACATTCACACAGTATGTCCAAAGCTTGCCTGTCTTGGCGAGTATCCTAGCAAACATTTAGTCAGTTATGTGTGAACGTAAGACACTTGTACAAGTATCACTTTTGGATCCATACATTGTCTTGACTGAATAACTTTTTGTAACTTTAATAAGGATTGATCTTTTATTTAATTTATACAGTGACGATTAAATGCAGTGTTATTTTACATTTGATTACTTTATTCAATTTCTATACCTGAAACCTGTTAAAGCATTGGTTATTTCATTTGTATTTATAAATTGTATTTGCTTATAGTTTGATTATTTGTTCTTATTTTCTATATTTTCGTTTGACTTGTTTGTAGTCAGTAGTTTTTTCTGTTCGATTTATATCATGGTTTTAGGGTCTGGGTTCAGTGTGCTAGATAGAACCATTACACCTGTAATTTGTTCTAGTTTTTTTTCTCTGTATTTCTCCTCTGCTCTAGCTTGTTTCCTGTAAACATGGCGTTGTAAACTAAGAATATTGTTGACTCTGTGACCAATTGGTTATGCTGCTCTATTGTAAGTCGCTTTTAATAAAAGGGCTAAATCCATACATGTAAATGTTTTATTATTGTTATTATTATTATTACAACAACTGTTTTGTATAAGTGATATAAAAACATATGCTTCAGAAAAAAATGCATGCATTTGGAGATGAATAGTGGATTTTATCAGAAGGCAAAAATTGTATTCGATGGGGTGCTTGGAAATGCAATGCATTGGATCTTATCTGACCGCTGGAATGTGAGCTTGAACTTTGGTGTTGAGATGGTTGTAGTTAATGACCCAGCGTGAATGTGAAACTCTTCATTCTGGCAACCACACATGGTTCAAGAGCCCCGGTGTCACCTCTCCCTCCCAAACACTTTTCTGCCTTCTTTGGCTTAGTGGCCATCTGAGTGGTAAGAGCAATTCAGTCGAATCAGACTGTGAATGAGTTTGTCTGCGTTCAGAATTCCTGTCTTTTTTGAGGGTTAACTGTCCCTTTCAATGGTCTTTATGACATCTCTGTCTGAGGTTAATGCCGAATGTTGTCTCATGTGTTCAGCACATTTTGCTCTATTGCTTTACTAAACAGAGCTTTTTTTATATAATTCAGGACTGAAAGTGTTCTCTGGAACATCTCAATTCAGACACCCATGTAATCCTATTCTTAAATGACAATGATTCGATGTCTATTAAACCTTTGACAAGTAGATCACAGCGGAACATTGAGATCTGCATTTGCCGTTGACCTGAGCACGTGTCGTTTAGGTATGGGACAGTCTTCTCAACCATACAGTATCAGTATTACAGTACTAGTACTGTACTATTACAGTAGTAGTATTCTGTAATACAGTATTATTTCTGTTACAATAATTCACATTATCACAGAAGGACTGGTTCACAGAAGACTCAAATTTGGATATAAATACTGATGTCTACGGCAGAGATCAAAATAGAGTAAATCACCTTTGAAAGTAACTTGACACTTCAAATAAAGATTTTATTAATTACATTGTTACACCAATAGTTGGCGTCAAGTGACGTGAAAAAAAGTTAATTAATCTGTTGAAATGAACGATTCAATGACTCAAAGTAAATCATTATTAATAATTCACATTTTTTTAACATTATTTGTTCTTTAGATATTCCTTTTTAAAAGAAAAAAAGTATCGGCCGTATAGAAAGTGACCCACATTTGGTTTTTGACCATTGAAAATGTGTACAATTTACTCATGGAGTCACATTAACATGTCCATATCTCTGGGACTGAACTGCCGAGTGCCTTGAAAATGAAGATGCCAAAAGGAAAGTTTGTTAAGAATCTAAAAGATGTCTTTAATACTTCCTGTTACAAGCATGCAAACTACACAAGAAGTGCTTTTTGCCAGATTTAAACTCACTATTGGCAATAATAAAACCAAGATTGCTGAAGAATTTACTAATAGACCTACCAATCTCTAGAAAAATGGCAGCATCATTTTATTTTTACACAGTCATTTTTACAGCCCTCTAATTTGGCTACAAATCTTAGGTGAAAATTGTAATTTTGTGACTTACAAAATAGTTGATTACGCAGTAGATATACATCTGTGACATTTAATCTTTTGGCTTTAATCACAATTTATGTTTGTCTTTCTACAGAAAAAAATATTAACAAAATAAAACATGGGAGCTCTGGTTGAGTTGACACGGAATGGCGTGTTTTCTTTACAAAGTTGCATCGGCAACTACTGGCCTGACATGAATTACAGTGTTGATGTAGTGTTTACCTATGGGCTCTTGCTTTTGTAAGACTGTTCACCGATCCTTAGGAACTTACCACTCTAAAACATCCTGTAAAATCCATCCTTGCAAAGGTCCTGCTCGATCCTCTTGTTCATAAACGGTCTCTGGGCCTGAACCAGGCTCGAATTGGTATTTACATCATCGTTAATATTTACACCTGAAAGAGCTTTACACTGCACGCTGTCTCAGAAGAGCAGGAAACATTTTAATAAAGGATCCTTTCCATCCGGGACATCATTTGTTTGAATTGTTGTCGTCTAGTAAACTATTTAGGTCCATAAAATCGCGGACCAATAGACTCCAGAACAGTTTTTACCCCCAGCGCCATACAGGAGTGGAACACTGCCAGCACACACACACATACATATTCATAAACTGAGAAATGGACCAATCTGATGGGACATGTTATATCTCAACCTATAGAAGGTTAACAACACCCTCTGTTTATTTGAGTGTATACATGACACTATTCTTTAATTCGGGTTACATTCTGTTGCACTTACCTCTTTTTTTTCTTTATGTGCAATATCATGCAGTACTTACTGCACCATATTTTGTTTTGCACTATTTGACTGTCACCTTGCTTGCACTGGTTTTGTGAGTATTGTTTTATATTGTTTTGGCATTGTCTTGATTGTGGCATATTGTTTTTTGATGTATTGTACTGTATATTATTCTACTTAAATTGTATTACCGGTATTTAAATAAAATGTTAGTCCGCACAAGCTATATGTGATGGTACCGTAAGGATTGCATCAATTTCGCTATACCTTTGTATAGTGACAATAAATAATCTTGAATTTTGAATCTGAGCAGATGAAACTTGTGGTTATGGTAAGGGCAGTGGCATTTCTGGAACACGCTCTAAGTGGTTCACCGATCAGAACACGCCGGAAAAGCTAACCAATCGGAGCACATTTCATATTTCAGATGATGGGGGTTAATTGAAATCGGAACTAAACAAATCGCTTGAGATAGACTGGGAAGCGAGGTGCTGCAATAATAAAATGTTTAAAAAAAAGTTCTTTTTTTAATAATCAAGCATTAAAACCTATTCTAGTACACCCAAAAAAAATCAAGACTTCGTAAAAGGGCATAATAGGAGGACCTCTTTTTTGAACCGACGTTTAGACATAGTCTTTCCGCAGGCTTTGTGATCCATTACCTGATCCTTCACCACAGCACACACATTATCTTAATTAAATGGATGAGCTTTGCAAAATGCTTTAGACAAGCATCGTCTGTCCAGACATCTTTGAAACACTGTCATTGCCCATATGTAATGACTAGGTGGCACCCGTCTTCCCTCTGGGGTCTTCTGTTTCCTGTGTTCCTGCTTGCACCTGCTACCCAATACTGCTCATCCCTCAGCAGCTGTGTTCCAGTCCATTAGGCCTAATTGTTTGATTAGAGGATAAAAATATCTAGCATTACAGTAATATTCATGTGCTCTGCTCCAAACCTACTGCGTTGAACGATACACTTGTTGTTGCCTATGTAGTGCCTTCCAAATTACGTGCATATAATTTTGTCTCTAGACTGAATCTGCACATGCAGAGCACATTTTACCAGGTTTAAATCAATTTTGTTGAATTCCACAGTTTTCACCCAAAATCTGCACTGAAAACAAAGGTAAACGTCAGAATATTCTGTCTGGGTCCTGCTTATTAGCTCCAGTTCAATTAGGTTGGATTTGGGAAAGGTTTTAGGACCTGTCGTACTGCGCTGGATGCACTAGCCAGCATTCATCACATTAAACATTGACGTTAAACATCCTATAAGCCAATCAGTGTCCACATGTGGCTTTGAATGTTGTTTTGGTAATCTGCATGACAAAGTTGGTGGCAGGTGTTTATCCTCGTCTCATTTCTGGAAGATGGGGGTCTTAGATGGTGTCGCAGATGGGGGCTTTGGTCAGTGTGTCATGCTCAGATTTGAGCCGCTGTGTCTCAGGGGATGGGTTGTATTACATTGTGTAATGATGTAATGCGATCTCTCAGCACTCTGCTTTTGAGCAGCACCAGGGCTTTGTTTGCAGAGAGAATGTATTGTGGGGGTGAAGCCCTTACATCAAGGGTGTTTCCCTGCCTTGTGCCCACAACCCCAAGATTCTGGGATTGCCTCCAGCATTCAAGCGTAGGACCCCTACCTAGACAAGCAATTTGGAAAGTAGATGAATGGATAGACAATTGAAATACAACAGGGATTACTTGACCACCCCCGCCAAGAATGGGTACCTGATGATTTTGGAATAAATTACTTTAAATGCAGTTTTGGTAGTATCATCATACAAAAAAAAAAAAAAAAGCAAATGTTTGGATAAAGCAGATTTTTAAGTGATTCCCAACCCTTTAATATTCTAGTAAAGTGTGGATTTTTACCTTATTGAAGATTTGCAGGTCAGTGTTTGGATTTCCTGTTTTAATGACCCTAGTGAAAATAACAGTAAACATTCATATCCCATGACCAGTGCATTCATACCCAAAGCAGGACCTGAGTGAAAGCATTTGAGTCCCTTTGACCGGCTGAAATGTGGAGCAAAGACTCGAACAAGATCAGTTCAGCAGTTTTTACATCCCATGAGTCGTGGACAATTCTTTTGGCTCGTGTTTTGATTATGTTCTTCAGTCCAACAGAATTAAGCTCCAGACACCTTTTAGATCAGGGGCAGATTTACTCTAAATGTTTCATCCATGCAGGGCACTCAGCCATCAGTCTAATCACAGTAGCTTTTGTATTTACATATCTGTAGATATTTATTGTAGGAATTGTCTGATCATCTTGGGTTTAACCCTGCAAATCCTGAAAAATGAAATAATAGTCAGAAAAAGAAAACGTTACTTTTTATTGAATAGTTTACTGAACCTTTTGACAATGTATAAAAGAAAAAGAAAAAAATATATATATTATAATACCTTTATATAATTAGGTCAGTGGTCTCTATATAGGCAGATCAGATTACACAAAACTCACGAGACAATGTTTCTATGCGCAGCTGAAATTGCTTAACTACATTTACTGGTCTGGCAGTTCTACCTGGTGTCTGAAAAGGACAATAAATGTGCAATGACAACGCAGTGCTGAAGTGCCAACTAGTCTCTCCCTATGGAGGATCCCTTTATCACTCTACAGATAAAGCATTGTGGAAAATTTGCGCATTTACCCCATAGTGATAAAATAAAATTCTGTATCAAATTTATAGGCAGGACAAGTAGTTTGTATGGCTTGGTTTGTAGAGAATTACAAACATGCCCACATGTATTCAAACGCACATAACTATAGAATTAATTATTCATGCGCACGTGAGCGCCATCAGCGTTTCTCACAAGTTCACGTTTAAAGTCTGTGTAGAGAGTCAAGTCAAGTCATCTTCATTTATATAGCGCTTTTAACAATGTAGATTGTTTCAAAGCTGCTTTACAGAGATAAACGTATAATTTAAGGTAACAGATTGTTTTGACTTTATAGCGGTTCTTGAATAATGTTACTTTCCAGCTAAAGTTAGTTTTGATTGATTCACTTCCGTCGAAAGGATAATTTGTTATTAAATTAGGGGCCGCTAAGACGACACAGACTTTAAACGCGAACTATTTGTGTTTGAATATATGTGCGCATGTTTGTAATTCTCTACAAACCAAGCCTATACAAACTACTTGTCCTGCCTATAAATTTGATACAGAATTTGACTTTATCACTACGGGGTAGATACGCCAATTTTCAACAATGCTTTATCTGTAGAATGATAAAGGGATCCTCCATAGGGAGAGACTAGTTGGCACTTCAGTACTGCGTTGTCATCGGGTCCAGGTGGGTGGCATTCTTTTTATGATGTAACGAGTACATCAGGATTTAAGGGAAGTGTTCCCTGTTCCGGCTGACCTAATCTATGCACCCTAACATTGAGTTATAGAAGTCTATAATGCATTATGTGAATGCTAGGTCAAAGAGATGTGTCTTTAATCTAGCTTTGAACTGACAGAGTGTGTCTGCTTCCCGGACAATGGTAGGAAGACTGTTCCAAAGTTTTGGTGCTAAATAGGAAAAGGATCTACCGCCAGCAGTCGATTTTGATATTCTAGGTATTATTAACTGGCCGGAATTTTGAGATCAAGGACTATAATGCGTTAAGAGCTCGCTCAAGTACTGCGGAGCTAAACCATTTAGTGCTTTGTATGTAATCAGCAATATTTAAAAATGTATACAATGTTTAATAGGCAGCCAATGCAGTGTTGACAGAACGGGGCTAATATGGTCATACTTCCTGGTTCTGGTAAGAACTCGAGCTGCTGCGTTTTGAACTAGCTGTAGTTTGTTTGTTAAATGTGCAGGGCAACCACCCAGTAGATCATTACAATAATCTAGCCTTGAGGTCATGAACACATTAACTAATTGTTCCGCATTTTTCAATGAGAGCATGTGGCGTAATTTAGATATATTTTTAAGATGGAAAAATGCGGTTTTACAGATACTAGACACGTGACTTTCAAATGAAAGATTGGTATCAAAGAGCACACCCAGGTTCCTAACCGACGACGAAGACTTAACAGAGCAGCCATCAAGTGTTAGACAGTATTCTAGGTTATTACGTGTGGAAGTGTTTTGTCCAATAATTAGAATCTCTGTTTTTTTCAGAATTTAGTACTGTAGTTGGAAATTACTAGTCATCCAATTTTTATATCAGCTTTGCATTCCCTTAATTTTGTGAATTGGTAGGTTTCGTTAGGTTTTGAAGAAATATACAGCTGAGTATCGTCGGCATAACAGTGAAAGCTAATTCCATGTTTCCTAATGATATTTCCTAATGGTAGCATGTACAGAGTGAACAGCAGCGGTCCTAGTACTGAGCCTTGTGGTACGCCATACTGAACTTGTGATTGATAAGACATCTCTTCATTTACTGCTACAAACTGATAACGGTCAGATAAGTATGATTTAAACCATGCTAGTGCAATTCCACTAATGCCAACATAATGTTTGAGTCTATTTAAAAGGATGTTGTGGTCAATGGTGTCAAATGCAGCACTAAGATCAAGTAACACTAATATAATAAGAGAGAACGGTGTCGTCTTAGCGGCCCCTAATTTAATAACAAATTATCCTTTCGACGGAAGTGAATCAATCAAAACTAACTTTAGCTGGAAAATAACATTATTCAAGAACCGCTATAAAGCCAAAACAATCTGTTACCTTAAATTATACGTTTATCTCTGTAAAGCAGCTTTGAAACAATCTACATTGTTAAAAGCGCTATATAAATCAAGGTGTGTTGACTTGACAATGTATTTGCAGAGAGTAGAGACATTGCAACGACAGCAACCCTATAGCAATGACAGCAATAAACTAGGGCTATTATTTTAGGGCATTTCTTTCCTTCACAGATGTGTGCTTTCTTTCCTCTCTAAAAGCCAAAACTTAATGTCCAAATCAGCTAGATCAGTGATTTATCGTACAATACAGTCTACTGTCGCTAAACTGCAGGACTTCCTCAATAATAAAAGGAGTTATTAAAACTACATTAAGCTGCGGAAGTTATTCTGTTCCCCAAGCGGCTTTCTGTGCGCGCTCTAAAACTGAGCGGAGCACGGAGAAGCAAAGCGAACTTTAATTGAGCTTTGGGTTTACGCCTAAATGGGTAAATACACAAAGAAATATGTCAAAATGCCCGGCTTGGTGAGCATTCACACACTATTGGTTATGTCTTAAGTAAACATAAGCAGTTTGGGAAATAAGTTGCATGTGTGACTGTATATTGGATCTGTGCATTTGCTCTTAAAGTGCCAGCAGCCTAATATTACTGCAGCCATCTGTGTCATTAATGTTAATCAAACAACAAAATACAGAAAATCACTCCGTGCTCTTTAGTAGATTGGATTAATAGAAGGATTAATCTATATTTAATTTATACAGACTATGAAGTGTTGTTTTACATTTGACTGCTTTCTGTAGGTATAGACTGTTCTGTTTTTTTTTCTGATATGCTATTTTTGTTAATCTCTAAGAGAGGGAATTTAATATTTTGTTAGCCAATAAAGTTATCAATTCATGATGCTTTCTCAGCAATTTTTATATATATACAGTATATACTTAAAATGCATTGTTAAGAATAGTTGGCTTATTATTTATTTTTTAACAAAGTACAATTACTTGAGTACTTTTTTGTTGTGTTCTGGAACACAAGTTATTTTGTAGTTATTTTTTCTGGAAACTTTAACTTATATTAACTACATTTGAAAGACAAATATCGTACTCTTTACTCTACTACATTTCTGTCAAGGTCCTTGAGTAGAAAGTAGTAACGTCAGGGATGATTTTGGTTGCAGGGGTTGCATTTTGGTTAGAAATGAAAGTCGGGTTGACGTCAGAACTCGACTGATGTTGGTTTCTGACGTCAACCCGATTTTCAACCACAATACAACGCCTGTCCAACGTTGGAGATTAACGTCAATCTTATATTGGATTCTGACATCAACCTTATTTTAATTTTCAACGCTGGGTTTGGTCTTCTAAATGTGAATTTTGTCATTGTTTTGGAGCACACTAGGCTAACATATTCATTCTAAAAGCCAAAAAAATGGGAACAGCCATTTGGGTGTCCAAAACCATTGTGGATGTTATTGAGTACACTTATTCAATCTCAATACTGGAACTGTGTTCTAGAAATAAATGTGACATTGATATGAAGGTAGGCAGGCATTCAGAGGCATAAGGTACTGTAAATATTACATGCAACAATAATAAAACAATGCATTGACATTTACTTAAAGTACTTACTAAAAGTACTCATTTTTTAAAGTACTTAAGTATTAAAGTAAAAATCGGTCTTTACAACTTTTACTTGTAACAGAGTAATATTTGACCAGTAGTATCTGTACTTTTACTCAAGTAAGGAAGTTGTGTAATTTGTCCACCTCTGATCGCCCAATACTGCTTCCAGTGAGCGATAATCGTGAGCGCCTAAATCCTGATCGGACCACTCTTACTTGAAGAAAAAACTGCAATTTTATTCAGAGCAAAGTAAGGTGCAGATATTCAGATTAAAAAATCAGCTGAAATTCTGATAGATAGAGGCAGGCAAATGTATATAATGTATGGCAGGCAAAATGCATATAATTATCAATTGTCACATCTCCCAATAATATGTATAAAAGATTATGTAAGATTGTTTAATTGCTCTGTTTTGAACTATTCTTCCTTCTAATGGTCTAAAGTCCATTTTAGAAGACTTGTTTACTTGAGAATGAATCATATTTGGGTTGTGCCATGT
Source organism: Phoxinus phoxinus (assembly GCF_949152265.1). Classification (NCBI taxonomy): domain Eukaryota; kingdom Metazoa; phylum Chordata; class Actinopteri; order Cypriniformes; family Leuciscidae; genus Phoxinus; species Phoxinus phoxinus. Next base: position 11,103,118 of record NC_136882.1, on the reverse strand, counting down.
TGCACCTTTTGTTTAAGGCGGTCCGGCCCTCCTTGAGGTTGAAAACCGCAATTTAGGCTAATATTATCTCTGCACTTTACTCCTACTTGTAGGCCAGGGCTGGGTACATGTAATTTGTGTATTTTTGATGTTTTTGATTACCTGTTTACTATAACATTACTATAGCCTTTACTACTGTAGTGTTAGGGTGTGTCTCTTTGCATGACTATCTTTACAAGCAGAAAAAGAGATGTAGAAATTACAGGATGGATTCATCATTATTTCAACCCAGAATCAGGGGTCATTATCATCATCATCATCAATAGCAGATACTGATCACCCCATTCCCACAAATTGCAGGAGTGTGAATTTGGGGAGTGCTGTGTGTGCAGGAGACTCTTTTATTTGACTTGGTCTCTCACTGCCACATCTCACACACATATGGGAAGCAGGAGGCAGGATTCATCCAGGGTGTGGGCCAGATGTCTGCTTCTCTCATCACGCCTAAACTCCAGACTGGCACAAACTTGCTGAAACTGCCGCCTAAAGGGGTCGCATATATAATGAGGAATCGAGAAGAATTAATGAGAGATTCAAGTTTAGAACGTTCACCAAGCCTTGAGCTTTTTCTGTGTTTAGCACCTACTACTCTGCAGATCCCAGTATAACAGGGGCAGACATGAGCAACTGAAATATATTTAACAAGATCTCGGATCATTCCAGTCTGATCACATTTCATTGCAGATTGTTTTCTGAATTTGTTGCAATGAAATGTAGCTTTGCACAGAAGGATGGACCCCTTAAAACACAAAAAGAGGGCACTCAAAACAGCTTTTTAGTAATCTACTAGAGTCAGAGGAAAATTGTTGACTTTTTGGTGAAAAAAATAATAACGCGGGCCTAAGGGAGAACATTTTTAATAAAATTAAAATAATTTAAAAAGTGGGTACCTGTGTTAAGCCTAATCAAACCCCATTGGTTATTTACACCTTTCAGCTGTGTTTACAAGCCAAGACCTGAAGCTATTTTCCATTGCCAGACCAGATAGAGAAACTATGGTGTAAAAAGTTAATTACTGTTAAAAAATGTGTGATATCTGCTTCAGACCACATAACAGACGTAAGTCAAAGTGCATTAGATTAATAGCAGCATTAATATATATATGTATATATATATATATATATATATATATATATATATATATATATATATTATATACTCTACACTATCTGGTAGAGAAACACTTCATTATATATATAAAATGAAGTTATACATTTACATAATTAAGTTATACATTTATATATAATGAAGTGTTTAAGACAATTTAATTTTACACAAAATGGATAGGGTACTTTTATCATAGTGGCTGCATGACAATGCATGTGGAAAACCTACAGTACCACATTTGGTCTCTTCAGCTGCTTGTGTACGGATGTAGGCATTAGGCAATAAGGAAATGTTCAGCTACCTCTGCTGTTTACAGAGCCGCTACAGTTGTTTGCTTTCCCAGAATCCCTTAATGATCCAGGGATTTACAGAAAATAGCCCATTACTTTCTCCCTACGCTGTGAAATGTAAATTACTTGGGTTGGTACGGTATCATTTCAGTTTGCTGCGGCAGTGAGGAAATCAGAACGATTATTGATTGCCCAGTCAATCATGAGCAAAGTTCTAAGTTGTATATCTTGCATAAAGGATAGGTGATGTCACACAATCTTCCTTTACAATTATTGCTTATCAGATTGTACAATGTGACCTTGGTAAGATCCAATTTTCTTTTTCGGTCCTTTGCATTTACCTAAGGTTTCTGGGTTTAATTCAAATATGTTTTTTTCTCTATCACTTCAGCACAGTTTTATAAGCCGCAAGTGACTCTTGTTCATTGTTGCTCATCCCACACATGCTTCCAGGTAATATTGTATAACAAGTGTTGATAAATAATTTTCAACATTCACATGGACATTTAAGTGAATGTGTCATCCCGGTTGTTGTTATCAGCGGTGGCTTTTAGCACAGAGAGAGATGACCTCTGGACTTTGCGTTGGCAGACATGCTCTTTGGTAGAGTGTGAAGCTTCTCTTCTCGTGTAATTGTGGCCACCCACCCTTATCCTTTGGCAGTGAAACACAAAGCTAACCGCCTCTGTCCCAGCAGTATTCACTGCCTACAATTCAAAGCTGTATAAGTGTAAAAAAAAAGAAGAATAAAAGTCTGGAGTATTATGGGGCCATAGGGATAAAGTGAGGGGAAATGCTCTCTTCCCAACTGGAAAGTCCCTTCTATGGGATTGCATGAGAATCTGAATATATCAGCTCCACACTGTTTGTTCTGGCTCAGGTTGTGTAATAACTAAATCACTTCCCCTCTGTCATCAATAGATATGCATCTGAATGCACACAAGTGTTTACATTTCTTTTGTCAGCCAGTTAAGTCAGTTAATTATAGTAAAATTTCAATCCATAAAGGAGTTTGATGGGCTTTTGCGTTAATATCCGCTATTGTCCGTTTTTAATATGTAAATATGAAAGAGATACATATTTTAATCATTTACTGCATTGAGGACTTTATCTCTGTGCCGAGTTTCCTAATATTAAAATATCATGCTTTTGCCCTGTGTGGATTTATAATTTGTAATCGTCCCATGTCGAGAACTATGGTATTGTCATGAACTTGGCCTCAGCCTGTGTTTGCTTTTCTCATTGTTTACATTCTTGCTTTGACTTTCCTTGGTTTCTCAGGGTTGCAGCAATGACTTCACATCTTGACTTTACACTTGACCTCCATTTCTTTTCACCCATGGAATCAGGCATGTTTGAAATAAGCTTTAAACTGTAGCCATGTGTTAAATTGCTTGCTGTTTTAATTAAGTAATTGATCCTTTGCTAAGCTGTGTCTTTTCATACTGTTATTACCCTTTTTTACCTTGCCAACTGTTGCCATCTGTCATATCACTGAAGCAATTGCTTGATTTACGATCTCAACAGTTTGTGTAATGAAGCGATTTCTTTAAAGTAGGTTTTGCAATGTCAAACCTTATTTCAGTCTTCATGACAATAACAACTTTAAGAACATTTGTATTTTCTCAGATTTGATATACAAATTGCTTAAGCTTCTAAATGATTAACAACCAAGACTTTGCTGAAAAACCAGTTGAATACCATCTACTACATGCCTTCTGTCATCTGATTGATAGTTTGTCTGGGTTTTTTAACACATCTTAAGACATATTATTGGGAGTGACAACTTAAATTAAAATTGAATTAAAATAGCCCCACATCATCACATACCCTTCACCATACCTAGAGTTTGGCATGGTTTAATTTCAGTTTGCCTAATAGCTGGTTTGATTTGCATTGAGAGATGATCTTATGGAAAGTACCCAATGCTAATCTCTAGGTATGGTGAAGGGTATGTGATGATGTGCGGCTATTTTAATTCCAAAGGCCAGGGGAACTTTATCAGGATGCATACTATCCTGGATCCATGAAATAACTGGCCTTTACAAAAATAAATCTGCCTCTATAGGAATTTAACATAGGGGTGTCCTGACTTATGCACCCTGTATTTTAAGGAAGAACATATATTTATTTACGATACACTATTCATTCACAAAGAAAATTGGTGTCCTTAAAGGTTGGATTTTTCCTCATTTTTTAAATTAAAGGGGTCATGACATGGGTTTTTTAAATTTTATTATTATGTTCCCTTGGGTGCAATTATAGTATTACTATAGTTTTTTTTACAAAAAACTTTTAAAATGTAGTGATTTATGACCTTTTCCCACCCTGTTTCTCATCCTCTGATTCAAACAGTCTGTTTTGGGGGTGTTTCCCCTTTAAGAGTTCACTGTTAACGCCCACTGTTATGATTGGCTAACGTCAGTGCCTATGCATCAATTATTAACGCCCCCAGCCAGAACATTTGCGGATTCAGCGTATTTAAAAAGTAGTTTAAAGTTTTAAATACATTACTTACAGTTTGTCTCGACGTTGTTGAGCCCAGAATAGTCGGCACGGACTTATCTTTGAGCAACAGTTTTCTGGCAAAGCCAGCATCATTTTGGGATTTGTTCTCAAAACAGTCATCCTTCAAATGTATAGATCAAACGCTTAAACTAACACTGCCGTGACTGAGACGTCCGCAAAAAATAAAGTGCATCCATTTTGTGCATACACTGATTGGCTTCATCACTGTCTCCTCTCCACCAGTAAGCTGGTGTGTGGTGGGCGTTCTGGCGCAATATGGCTGCCGTCGCATCATCCAAGTGGATGCTGCACATTGGTGGTGGTTGAGGAGATTCCCCCCTTCTATGTAAAGCGCTTTGAGGTCTCAGATAAAGCGCTATATAAATGTAACGAATTATTATTATTATTATTATTATTTTTCCCTGACGACTGGATCTTTCGCAGCGTATTCAAAGATGTTGTTTGTCCACAGCCAGGAACAGCACATCTGCGTGGCATTGTAATTTCCCTGTACACAGACCCACTCGCTGTCCGTCAACTGAACACTTGTGAGGCGCGCAGCGCGCGGGCGCGACAATGATACGAAATGAGCGTAGTTGCCTTGCGCTTTAAGCGTAGTTGTCTTGTGCCGGAGGTGGTCGTATGCAAACGCTGGTACGTCACTTCGTACCGTGACGTCACTTCTTACCATGGATCCAGAACGAGCTGTATTTAGAGCTTGATTAAATAAATGATTCGTTTATAATGGGGAGGACGTCTTAAGCTATGAAACTTGCAGGACGTTTTAATGGTACAAAGACCTCTTATATCCCAAAAGATCAAGGCAAATTTGGTTTCTCATGTCATGACCCCTTTAAGGCATAAAGATCAATTTCCAAAAGATTAGCATGGGTGTCTAAACTTATGCATAGCACTATATATATATATATATATATATATATATATATATATATATATATTATGCATTTTATGTAGGTATGCTGCTATACTATGAGTATATTTATCTATATTATCGGAATTTCTTCTTACTTTTTGGTCATATAAATATAATATTTTTGCAATTAAATTGAGGAGGGTTTTTTTCTTCCTTGAGGATGTGCTCTATGAACCTCTACAACCTGATGTATCAAATATGATACTAAAAAAAAATTAGTTAAATGTATTTTTATAAATGTTATTTTAAAGGTCCAATAATTAAATGCATTTTCTGTGTATTTTTTTTTTTTTCATATGCTAGGCTTTACAGCGTTATATCATGCTGTTCACAGAAATGACTTATTCCCGTGAGACGTTCTGTAAACTTTCTAGAAGCAAGCAGACTTTGAGGTAGTCAGCCACGCTATACTGTGCTAAGTTATGACCATTATATAATCACCCTATTGCACCATATAATTGTATTTATTTTGGCTCTCAAAATGTGAAGGTGACCCCTCTCCCAGCATGTTCACAATCCCTCTCCCTCATTTCCTGCCACGGGGTTGGATAAACAAGCTTTGGCTCGTGTGGAACAGCCTCCCCTTGGCCACTGCTAGCTCGTGCCACAATGGCATCGTTTGTCGTCTAGTTGGAGACTGTTTGCCTCCCCAACAGCACTACATCCATTCAGGGTCACGTTTGGGTCACATCCCCCTCCCCTCCCATTGAGATGTCAAGTGATGTCTTTTTTTGTGGCATGTTCAACTATTCTTCTTTGTACAACCCGTCCACCATGTGTGTGTATGTCATCCACTACATTGGCAAATGCCATTTCTAGTTTGGGTTGTAGTCGACTTTGAATATTGGAAAAGCCGTATTCTCTCCCTGCGCAGTAAGGGTGAATGAATGAGAGAGGATGTTCTCTCTCTGGGGCATCAGGACATCAGAACACACAAAGGTTTGTGCTGGGCCTTTTAAAGCACGCTGTTATTTTGCATGGAATACATTTTAGTTCATCCGTTTTCCTGTGCATCGACAAAAGCCTTCTTATTACTGCCTAGACAGCATTTTAAGGCACCATAGATGTGTTCCCAATTTGAAGGCTGTTCCAAAATGCATCCAAGATGGTGGCCAAAATCCATGGCAGAAACGTGTATCCTTTACTGAGAAACCTATCCCAGAATGCATTGTGAGCAAGATTGTAGAGAAGCCAGAAAAATGTCAACTATAGTCATTTAGCCTTCATTGCTAAAGTTTTTGTGGAAAAAAATTATCTATTATGATTATATTAAAACCGCAACATGCATTTGATTCCAACAGGCGTAAATATTTAATTTGTTTAACATTCTAGTAATTCCATAGCCTGGTTCTACCAGACTCTCGTACATTTCATTTGTACAGAGAGTCTGGCCTCTCTCCATGGACAAGCATTAACTTCCTTGAAGGCGGGTACTCTGTTGAAGTTTAAAACTATTGTATCTGCCCAGAGCCACTCTGGATCTGCCCTAACCAATCGCTAACGTGTGGTCGTGACGTATGACGACTCAAACTAGCGCACGACTTCAACGTCATCGTTCTCAGCCACTCCCTCTGTACGCTGATTGAACCTGCAAAATATTGATCGGAGAAAATCCAAGAATATACCTCAAACCCAGACCTAGTACTGAAGGAAAATTAAAATTGAGCGGAAGTACGTAGGAGGGCGGAGCCAGGCTAGTAATTCCATACATTTGCTTCATAAACATCCTTCTCTGATATATCCATTCTGCTCTGTTTGCTCTGTTGTCGGTGTTTCTTTGTCTTAAGCACTCTAATACACTGCATGGTATCGGTATCAGAGCATTTGAATGAGTACAAGTACACGAGCGCAGGATCGGGCCCGGTGCATCCCTACTCTATAGTATACATGTTTGTTGTATGAATGAAATTTGGGTGTACTACATCTACCAATTTGATATTATCATGTTGTGCCACTTCATTGCCATTTACAATCTCTCCCCTATGGCCTCATGAGATGGTAAAGTGACCATAGGATGTTCTCTTCAGAATCTCAGAAGTGGTATGTAGTCCAGGTACTTCTCATTTACTGTTTTATGAATTCTTAACGAATAATTCAGACATGCTGCTCTCTTCCACATACTTTTCTTGTCAATTATACAGTAGGGAAGTTGGCATATTCGGATGCCAAGTTTATTTTCCAATGAGTTCATTGCAATGCATTCTGGAGTATTTATCTGCTTGAGGATGAATGTAATTCTGCCTTCTTTTTCCCAAAAGAAGGTATATATGTTCCCTTAAAATACTTCCCACAGACAGCTCTCTTGGTTGGCCTAAATGTAAGTCTACATGGGTCTCCTCAAAGGACAGTTGTAGGACACGTGACCGAACATACAGTGCACAGATGTCAGGAAAACTGAGTCAGAGCAGATAGAGGGAAGCAGTAAAGTCATCCGGTTTGGGGTGACTAAAAACAGACCGACTTGCTACTTCCTGAGCGTGTGAAGGGGATGATGGAAGGGGGATCCCAAGTGTAGGTCTCTATTGTTTCAACACAACATGTGCAAGTACCTTTTGTGTTAAAAACACAGCAAATGGAAGATTAGAGTTTTTGTTTTTTCCCAAAAGAAATATTACATTGGAGGAGTCTGAACTATCTATTTTGGGAAGTCAATTTAACTGTTAGGTTAAAGTCTTCAATGTACAGTAGACCTCCTCCCATCTTACTCCCAATATCTGTCATTGTTTTAAATTTAGACTTTGGCTGGAGAACAAAACCGCTTTTTTAACTGTTGAAAGTCACATTGTCTTATTTCATATCTCTCATGGGAAAGCATCACGTCCTGTAGCTGTTTACTCTCTCGGGCTGTGCAATAGCTTCTCCATGTGCATGTAGAGTCAGACACACTAAAGTCTATAAAACAAGAGTCATATTTGTGCATGAAGCAGCTGAGGTGGTCATGGCCACCTGGTTGAATGCACTTGTTTTTTGTTTTTGTTTTTTTGGGGCTTTCCTTCTCCGGGGCTTCTGTGGTCCATTGTTTCAGTGTAGCCTGTGATCATTCCACCTCAAGTTGGAAAACATTACTTCCGCTGTGGCTCATTCAGAAGCAGATATGGATATCCTATTCCAGTGTAGTGAGGTGTCCAGCATGCTGAGCCACAATTCATTATTTGGCTACAGTTGCTTTGTCCTGCCCCAAAAAACATGTGACCAGTTGTTGGCCCAGTTGTTGTATGGCATTTCTTATGTATTCGGCGTTTTATTTAATTATTTTAAATGTATGCATGTATGTATGTATGTATGTATGTATATATGAATGTTATAAAATAGTTCAGTTTTTTACCTTACCTCATAAGTAAAGGTAAATAACTGTAAATGTTTAACATCGCAATGTATGCAGTTTTACTGTTAAAATACTGTAAAATATATGGGTTTCGCAAGTAAGAACAATTCAGTTGTTAAATTAAATGGTCAAAAATGGTCAAATAACTTTCCAAAAAAGCGCTGTGACATCACATGATTGTATTTTTTTTTATGTATAATACATTATAGTTATTATATTGTTGTAAAATATACAAGCACAACTACAGAAAAATTACCATATTTTTACAGCTATTTTCAGGCAACTAGCTGCTTTTTCTTTTCTAGTGTTACCGTAAGTTTAATAGTTTGGTTTATTTTTACATTATTTTTACAGAGAAAGTATATACTAGAACTAAATTATTTTCTTGACACTTTTGTAAATTATCTGTAAATGAATGGCTCTTTATAAAAAAATCAAAAAGATCAGACAATCAGACTTGAACTTTAAATAGTTATTTGGTTTGAATCTAACGTCTCACTTACTAACTGAATCGGTCTGTCCACTAGGAAAAATAAAACTCAAAATAAACTAAGAACTGTAACATGGTTGAGGCACATTCAGAATAGAGTTTTGTAGTTTTGAATAGTTTTGATTTTATTAGAATAAAAATTAGAACCAAAAATATAGTTTTCTCAATATTAAAGAATTAAGTGGTATCATTCAGAACCAATATGTCATTTAGATGTGACAGTATCATACAGTGTAAATGAATCACTTCTACAGAAAAGCTCTGTACATTAACTGCATTGATGCCATCTGTATTTTGGGTGTTCCTGCCCTTGTGATAAGTTTTCCCTTTTATGTAGGACTACGGGTGTTAGTAACCTACTATTTCTGCCATGTGCCTCATGTTTGCGGATTTGGGCCTCACCACGGCCTTAAGCCAAGCTGAAATTACTGTTCAATCTCCCGTAGGCCATGTGCTAAAGGACATCCCTCCTCGATTCATCATGAAGCTCTCATTCATCTCCTGGTCAGATGTGGATACTCCAAGCCCACAGATTTCATCTCACCAAGTCTTTTATCATTCAGAGTGATGCATGTATACTCTAGAAATATCTCTTTCTTGTAGGGTAGACTTAGCAAACTGACCCCTCTATCCTAACCTTGTGATAATCGCACAGAGAAATTTAACTGCAGATTTTCTCACTTTACTCTTAATCTCCTCTCTTTCTCCGCACATGGTTTGGCTCCAGCCAGGGCGTGAAGACATTTCAAAGAACATGAATGATTCCTACGCCTATGAATGCAAACCAAAACTCAATTTTAGCTCAAAGTTGGATCAGGACATATACCACACACGCGTCTCCTCCCTTTTGTCATTGGAAGAGTGCTTGTCTTTTTTGTTGCTCTTAGTAGACTGACTGAGGAAGCGTAAAGGGTCCATTCATATTCAGATTGAAGGTATTCATATTCACATTGACGCGCCTCCACTTAAAGAGGTTTTGCAGTGCCTAAAGCGTCCCGTCGGTCCAGATCTGCCACTTTGGCAAATTTCCTTCAATGGGACCCTGACCCCTCCCATGTTCCTCTGTCAGGGTTTGGGTAATTGTATTATGCTTCTCTTTTGTTTGGGCCATGTCGAGCGTTTTGGCCACCTCACAATGCTCAAACATCTGCTCTCTAGGCTGTGCACGTTTCTGGATTGATGTAATGCCCCGTGCCATTTCTGGCTCTCCTACTCTTCACTTTTCTACTCCCAGACCTCCGCCCAGAGCCCAAACCAGCATTTGATGGGCTCCATATTTTTGGGTTTAGTTCTCGGTGCAATTTTTTGGAGTGTCAGTCTGTTCCATTCAAGATTTTGAGTTGGTTTATTATCTTAATAATATTTAAATGAAGGCTCTAATTCAAAACCTAGTGAGCTCCTTTTCTGGCTGACAGACATTTGCAGCGATAAAGTGGACTGAAGTTGGAACATTTTGAATGAGTTTCATAATTATTTGGAGTGGCGGCGACTATTCTGTCTGTTCTGTATGAAGTTTCAAATTAGAAGTGACATGAATATTGGCTACTGAAGCTGTGGAATATAATAGTTTTTACAATGTTTCTGCATCAATGCATAAAAGCCAAAGATCTGTTTTTTATGCAATTAAATAGGCTTATAATGCATATTAATAATAATGTGCTTTTTATTGTAAATAAAGTAGGCTACTTGTATATTAAAGTGTATTGTATTATATATCTAATGTATAACATTACATTAGATCTGTGCATTAGGTCTTAACTCTTTCCCCCCACCATTGATGGTATTTTCCTTCATTCATGACACAATGCTGCCACTGAATTAGGAATTGGAATTAGGGGGTGGGGTTAGGATTAGGCAATCAGGTATCGGTTTCAACGAGGAGTGGGAATAATTTGGCAGGGTGTCAAAATTCGGCACAACACCTCACTGGTAATCCATTACACTGTTAGATGGTAGGCTGCGCTATTACGCATCTTCTGCAAGAGTAGAGAATGTCGGGATCAAAACACAGGCGAAGAAGCAGCAGAAACAAGCCATCGAAGCATAGTTTATGCACATGTAAAATAATGTGATCACCTAACATTATACAGCATTTAAATTAAAAACTGCCTAATGTTACTGAATGAGATGTCGGCCCAGAAAGAGCTATACGACTGTGCAAGATTTGGGGGTTTTGATGGAAGCCATCTAGTCCATTCATTGAGTTTGTTGAAGAGTGCAACAGGTTAGATGCCATCCCGCCTTATGGTGTGGTCACTTTTGCCTTTGTACGACAAAATTATGCGGGTAAAATTCAGTTGATCAATAAGTGGATCCACACAATTTCACACGAGAAGAGATGTTTCCCCAATTGTATTTCGCATCAGATTCAATACATGAATTTGAATACATGAATTTGCAGGCAATGACCAATATAGAGCTGCTTTGTTTGGAAGCGACCTCTGAGTAAGTGGCGCTTCATGCATCGTTACACTATTGATAAAGGAAATGTACCTTCTTTGCCCACAAAATTTGCTAATATGACAGTGCCTTTTGGATTTGACTATAGTAAAGCACCATAGAAGGCAGCATAATCATCCTGGACACTTTTGGAACCGCCTACAATGCCTAAAAATGCTGTCTATGTAGGCATGAAATATTTTGAAGCCAAAGTATTGCAATATGGTGGTTGTTTGTATGGTATCTTAAAAAAAAAAAAATTTGTGAGTAGAATAAGTCTTGACATTTTAGTGCAATCCAGTGAAATTCTCAAATGTTTTAATGTATGGCATGCCACATAAGATAAGGCAGTTTTGTCATGGAACATGCATATAAATTAAGTATTACATCAGTACCATTTAACTTTGGAACTCCTTATCAATGCTCTGGAGTTTTTGTACACTATGACTATATGTATAGCTACTTGTGAACCTGACAAATCCAGACTTAGAGGAGGGGAAATACATGCAGCATTTCCCTCACAATCAGACCTATTATTAGTGGTGGTTTTGGAAAATTCCTGAGTAATGATTGTTGAGAAGTACAGACTGGGAGGAAACTGGGAGGTAGAATAAAATGGGTTGAAATTAGCACTGTTTTTAGGCCAATTTATTTAGAGCTGGTCACTCAGCCTGGAGAGTGTCAGTCAGTAATGGACGTGTTTACGCCTAGTGTCTACAGCTGCCAAAAACACACTCACACAAATGTGAACTGACAGACTGCTGCTGTTGTCTTTTACTCCTCAAACAAGTCATTTACAATTACATCACTGTTACAGAGCTCACTGGGTTATAGGACAATATGACCCACTTTTTGCTATCCTGGAATTTATGTAGAATTAATCTAACTGCATATATTAAGAAGATCCTGTTTGTTTTCTATCAGGAAATCATACAAAACAAATGTAATTGGTCTGTGGAATTTTCTAAAGTGCTGTCAACTGTTGATGCATCCATCATTAAAAAGAAAATTGGATGCAAAGCAAAATTATTCAACAGACGGCTGGAGGGTTGTGACCCAAACATGGATCACAGTTCTGTTGTGGTAGAGTTGTTTTGCATACCCTTCAGAATAAAAATTAGGGTAATGGTTCACCCTAAAATTAAAATTCTGTCATAATTTACTCATCCTCAATTTGTTTCAAACCTCTATGAATTTATTTCTTCTGCTAAACACAAAAGAAGATATTTTGAAGAATGTCGGTAACCAGCAGACAGTTGATGCACCCCATTGACTTCCATAGTAGGAAATAAAAATACTATGGAAGTCAATGGGGTCCATCAACTGTTTAGTTACCGACATTCTTCAAAATATCTTTTGTGTTCAGCAGAAGAAATAAATTAATTCTGGTTTGAAACAACTTGAGGGGGAGTAAATGATGACAGAATTTTCCTTTTTAAGTGAACGATCTCTATAACCAAATCATGCATGCTATATAAATACACTTTTTAATATGGCTTGAGCACAATATGTGTTGTGCAGTGAATTATTGGATGGAGAGATCACTATTTTTGTAGCTATTTAATAATTTATAGTTTGTATGCAATGTTATCAAGATGAATACATTTCAAAGGTTAATTGCAAGGATTTTTTTGTGTAGCAATTTTGGTACTGTCTTGTTGCCACTTGTTGTCCCATGTAAAAATCTGGGTCCTAAAATCCACTACCGTAATCCATTTGAAAATAAATGTGACCTAGTGTTGTCCAGGTTTTAAACATATTGAATCCCTGGTGTGTGGCTATCACTGGCAATTTCCACCTCTAAACCTTGTACTCTTATTTGAGCAGAAAGTGTTCTCGATTTAGGATTGGTATGTTAATAATAGGTCTAGATGGTAGACGTAAATTGCTGATATGGTACAGATTCAGCAGAACGCTGAAGACAGGTGCCTAATTGCAAATACAAGCTTTGCTTTTCTGTTCAATTAACTCTTAAAGCCTGAATATTCTCTCTCTCTTTTCAGTTATGCTCTGGCAGATGAGGCCTACCGGTCCCTGCGGGATCAAGATAAAGACCAGTGTATTCTCATCACTGGAGAGAGCGGGGCAGGAAAGACGGGTAAGACCACTGAAAATACTTACTCTCGAATCAAGCTAATCGGTTACAAACTAGATTAAAAAGTTTGTTGAGACAAACTTTAAAGTTGGCTTGAGAAAGCCTGACCGGAAAGCTTGAAGAAGTTTTAAAAGCTTTGAAAGGTTTTCAGTTTGAAGTGGTTTTAAAGCATAAAGTTGGATGGGTTTAAAGGCGATGGATGGATGGATGGATGGATGGATGGATGGATGGATGGATGGATGGATGGATGGATGGGATCGGTTAGAAAAGATATAGCACACTAAGTCAGAACAGTCTGAAGGTCTAGTCTGAGTTTGGCAGTTCTAGCTTAAAGTCTAGGAGGAGTTGACATTTTTTGTCTCAGAAGAATAGTATATGTTTAAATAGCATTTCAGTAAGTTGACTCTCTCAAGCCAACTTTATAACAGTAGTGATGCTGCTGACTTAAATTTTTTTCAGTATTGTGATACTACTACTTTCTTAATATAGTATTTTGTAACTGTGATGTCATTTCCTGTTTCCTCATGGTCCTCATTCTTTTAATCCACTCATTCCTAAATTCTCTCCAATTCATCTTTAACAATGCCATCAAAGGAGGATTTACCCACAATGCATTGTTGCTAACTTGCTCTTATTACATTTTACAGTAGATCCATTGCATCATCTTTGTGGGATAAGTAGAGAGTAAACTGTATGTCATAGATTCTGGATAGATCAACAGTAAAATTGTTATGCAAGTTGGACTAATCTGCAATCTTAAGTAATATCTTGGATTAACTCTTGTGTCAAACTGTTCATCTGGTGTTGGGAAACAGATCTAATGGGTAACAGGGTGCTGTGTTCCTTATAATTTATGATCCAATCATAAATGTATTTGACGCTTTCATTTGGCTCCCATTCAGTGTTTACATATGGATACCATCTCATATTCTCCTTTTTAAGACATCACATAATTTTTCTTTGTGTGTAGAATGGCAAATTGTTTAGAAGTTCTGTTTAATAAAGTTAAAAAGAAAACTTTGCCTTACAGAAAATAGAGATGATCGAGCAATTAATTATTTGCTCAACATGCATATTATATAGATTAAAATATATATATATATATATTGGGAAAATAAAATACACACTCATATATTGTAGTTTTTGAATTGCAAGTGTTCATCTGACAAGCAGGGGTAGTATAGTGCTCTTTTGACTGAACTTTTGCTTGTTCTTTTAATGTCAGCTCAACTCTGTCATGTTCATTTGAAAGAAGTTATTTTACAAAACCACAGCTGTTTAGCAGTGCATAACTGGACTCTTGTTTTAAAATGACCATCTTACTGTGCCAACCATTCAAATCCAGGATGTCCAACAGTTAAGGCAATGAGATAAATGGGGATTGTGGTAATCCACGCACTACAGACTACAGAGCGAGGGCTGATGAAAAACATTGACTGTTAGTCAAGGTGACTGTTAATTTCAAAATGCTCTTCTTTACTAATGAAAATTTACCACAGCTCAGAAATAAATTAAATTGGACTCTCCTATTCCATATTCAGGATCCATGCTTAAGCTATATGAAAGTGGAGTTATGGCGTTATTTTCTATCTGCTTGATTATCACTCTATCTCTATGTATTAGATTTGATCAAAATGTTTCATAGTTTAAGTCCTGTGAATTGAGCAGAGTCCAATAATGGCTGTAAATCTCTAAAACATAAGTGGGCGTCGTTCCCTTCAGAAAACATTTCATATCAGCACTTCTGTGTGTAAGTCACTGCTCTCATAGGTCCAGACATGGGAAAGTCATTAAGTGTTGAACAAGATAAATCTTAAACGGCCATTTGTGCCAAGTAGATTTAAATAATTTCATGTAAAAAATAGTTTTAAATAATTTTCACATGGTTTATTTTTATTTTTTACGAAATTAACTAAAGGAAGTCGAATTTAACCATTTTCATTTAAATGCCCCAATTTAATATGCAGCAGTATTTGACAACATACATTTTATTATATTTGTTAAGGCACACTGGGACTTCCGTTGACATTTTTGAATGAGGAATCAAACAAATCAGCGACAATCATTACAATATAATAATTTAAAGCGATATTTTTAACTAATTTACGGAAATAAATCAGACTTAATATGAATCTAACAAACTTAAATAATTGTTATATCTTCCATATATATATATATATATATATATATATATATATATATATATATATATTATGCAAGGCATACTGGACATCGATGCACAAGCATTCCCCTATATTTGAGTTGTTCTGTCTTCTCTTTATAATTAATAGCACCAGCTCAAGGGAATGTTGAAGACTCTTTAAACAGTTGATCTCATGGTTGGCTTAAAGGAATGGGGGAGTTTGAATGGGAAAGGCGTTTTCTCCCTGTAGGATGGACGAAGTTGATGTAAAGGGGATTTTTGGAGGTGAGGTCTCGTCTCGAAGATGACCCCTGACCTCATTCTTCTGTGGTCTGTTTTTCAGAGGCCAGTAAGTTTGTGATGTCATATGTGGCGGCAGTGTGTGGGAAGGGCCAGGAGGTGAACAAAGTGAAGGAGCAGCTGCTTCAGTCCAATCCTGTGCTTGAGGGTGAGTTTTCCGTCTCTTTTGATTTTGTACCAATTGTCACACCTTTAGGATGTTCAGGTCCCTTGTCCTTTTAAACATACATCAGATGTTCCGGAGGTCAGGTAAAGGCAAGCTGAGTGGCAGATCTTTCACATTCTTGAAGGCTAGTTTGAAAGCAAGATGATTTGAGATGTATATAATTTTAATTTTCCCATAATCCTACCCCTACTAATGGGCCAAAAGCTCCCTGGTCCCTGTTGGCAATCAGACAGTTGTGTTTTTATGTGGGGCCATGAACAGGAAATGCCCATAAGCAATGAGATGGAGATGGAGCAGGAATGCCCAGTGCCTCTTGGCTGCAGGACTCCGAGCAGAGTGAAGTCCCACATCTGGGAGAGTTTAGCTGCTGGAAGTAATGAGCCCCACACTGGGGGTCCTGCACATTTCCTGCTGCATGCTTCTCTACCATTGACTTTCTGTGGATGTAGGTTATACTATGAGGAGATGGCGTTCAGAAGGAAAATACAAAAATGCATTATATTTAATGAGGTACATGTTACACTTAAAAATAAAGGATCTTTATTAGCATCTATGGTTCTATGAAGAACCTTTAACATCCATGGAACCCTTCCATTGCACAAAAGATTCTTTATAGTGGTAAAAGGTTATTTAGATTTCTATTTCTAAATGTTGCCATTGTTTGTTTAATCTGAAGGCACAATAATACTTTCATTTGTTGTGGTGCCATCTTGAAGCTTAAACAGGCATGTCAATGCCAAGGTCATGGGTTCAAATCCCAGGGAATGCATGAACTGATAAAATGTAAACAGTAAAGGCAATGAAAGTCACTTCAGATTAAAGTGTCTGCCAAATGTAAATTCCATTCAGTGTCCATCACTGTCAACTAAAATACACATATACTCGTTATACTGTTTTATAATGGACAAAATTATTGATGGACATGTGAAATTGTTCCTGTTTTTTGGCCTTCTAATTATTTTATGTTTCATGACTATGATGAAAGATAGCTGAGAGGATTCAGGATCATTTTTCCACCAGAAATGTAATGCTGAATGATTATGGCATGACTAACTCACAGCATGTTTTTCCACTGCAGCTTTTGGTAACGCCAAAACCGTGAGGAATGACAACTCGTCTCGATTTGTGAGTATCTATTTCTTTTACAGGGAAGAATATTTTACGACTATTTTAATGCTGCTCCTCCCTTTAGCGCATGTTTGCTTTAGATTAGATCAACATGGACTTTTGATCAGTGATGTAAACACAGGCAAATGATTGTATTGCTTTGTCAGCCCACCCCTAGTTTTCTCTTTTATTCGTCCTTTTCTTGGGAGTTTGGTTTTGCTTACGGTCTCCTTTTGCTTTGTGTTCCTCTTCTTATTGACCGACACATCTATTCTGACACAGCAACTGTAGAGTGATTGCTGTCCGTGCTTGTTCATACAGTGGGATTCAAACAGAACCCTGTGTAACCTCTCTGGCAACCACCTCCAGATGCCTTTGACTCTTTTCTGCTTGTTTTTCTGATGTTTTTTTTTTTTTCCTTATTGACTCCCACAATGCCATTCAACACAACTCGCAAAGATTAGCACAGTTAAATATCTCAATTTATGCAAATATGTGTGATGCTGCTGCGGCTCTTTGACAGTTTGGCTTTTTTTCAGCTGTCTATCACGGCCTGACCACACTAAATAAACATACACTGATCTATAGAGTGTGTACTTACAGAGGTCAGACCACACAGAATTGTCCAGCATGTGCTTTCAGAGGTGCTATTTAATTTACATAACAGGGTAAACAGAACAGAGTTGAGTCGTTGTTGTTGTTGATCTAAATTTGAGTACCGGTAATTCATGGGTCAAAATGCACAAAAATGAGTTTGAGCACTCTTACTGGCTCTTGAATCACCCACATGAAACCATCAATGTTACATAACCATTTATTTGTGTGGCTTTGTTTCAAAACCTAGCGAGTTTGAGGCATCAGGCACACTCCCAAATCCCAACACAAATGCAGTTACATGATTATGATGCCTCCTAAATGGTTTCATTTTTAAATATATGTTTTTATATTTTATATAGTTTGGGTTTCCCAGGATATGTTGCCCTATTAGGGAATAAAAAAGTCAAAGTCATCAATATTTATTTATTTGATGCAAAAAATATGTAATATTCAAAATATGGATGTATATTTTGGATGTAAAAATGTCTAAGTCTCCTAGAATTGAAGTGTACACAATTTTTGTATTTTATTCTATTGGACTGTCCTGTCCTCAACCTCTGAGTGAACAACTTTAGCCCTTGAGGTCCACTGACCTGCAGGGTTTAGCTCCATCCCTAACCAATCATTTAATGTAATTCATGATACAACATATAATTTGTGTTACATATAACTATGTAATCCTGAAGACTTTAGTTAGATTTCTTCAGGTGTTCTTGATCAGGGTTGGAGCTAAACTCTGAAGGATATGATCCACTAGTGTCCACTATAAACTCCACTATGATAATGAAAACAGAACTGGATGAAAAAGTATTGCTCATGCCTCTGACAAGAGATTCGAGTATGTATTCTGTGTTGCGCATTGCCTGTTTAAGGGTTAATGTAATTTCTATTAAAATGTGTATGTTATGCATTTAAATATAATCGTAATTACAAATTTAAAATGATGTTGCAATTTAGTACATTGTGTTGTCTAAATTAAAATAATCACATAAAAAGATGTACTTTATAGAACAACAAAAGATTATTAAAAATGATTTGACATTTATTACAATGCACTTTTTAAAAGTGTACTTAAGTGTTAAAAAATAGTATACCAAATACACATAAGTGGCATTTTATTTCATTATTATATTAATTGCAAGGACAATTTAAAATATTTAAGTTTTGAAGTAAACTACATGTGCATATACAATTAAGTTTTTTTTAAAGCGGTTATATATGAGGTTATATATATACTTAGCTTAGCAACATCCAATCACAAAGCTCTTTTGGAAGTCCATTTATGTGGCACAAACAGTTGTGGACTGGTTAGGATGCTGCCCTATATAGATGCCATGTTAACACTTTAACATTTAAAATCTCAAGCACCATTTTATCATATCATTTTTTAGCAATCCCATAACACATATCATTGTTATAGCAATCTTTATGCAATTTTCAGCTATTACTTCCTGTCTTGGAAGAGGATTTTCGAGTTTATCCATCAGCCTCTAACGCAGTTTCTTTTAGAAGAGCTGTTGGATATAAATAAAGAGGGAACATTTTTATTGGCTCCAGAGACACTGGGCTTACTGTTCCTTTCCCAAATAGTGTACTGGGACAGAAAGACAAAAAAGTTTATTTTACCATTACAGCAGCGGAGAAAAAAAAAGCCTTTTCTCTCACAGTAGTCCATTACTCCATTGCAAATCTATGTGATTGGCAGAGTGTGTTATGAACAGGCCTGTGCTTGGAGAATTGACTGCGCTTAGAGGGAACGTCTTTTTTTCCCATCTGCCTCACGGAAGGCTCACATTTCAGCCCTATTTGCAGTGATCACTGCCCTCGTTGTCATGCGTCTTTTCCTACCATCAGAAACCACTGAAGCCACGTGGTTCTCCACAGCAAGCCTTCCATTAGTACTAAAGGCCTTGAAGTGTCACCATAGGGGAGGGACACACTTCTTAGACCTTAACTTAAGATCATATCTTATTTTGACTGCACAAAAAGGCCCTGTTAAACAACAATAAAGAACCATGTCATCAACTAACCCACCATGCACTTTTTATGGGATGTGCTAACAATTTCTTCTCTTTCTACAGGGAAAGTACATGGATATCGAGTTTGACTTCAAAGGAGACCCCATTGGTGGAGTCATCAGTAATTGTGAGTATAATTATAAGGCAGAGACCATGGTGTGTCCCTGTAATAGTTCCCAAGAAGGAATAAAGGAATAGTTCAGCCAAAATCTGTCATTATTTAGTCACCCTCATGTTGTTCCAAGCCTTTATGCTGTTTTTTTGTTTTAGTTTTTAATACAAAAGGAAGAAAGCTGGAAAAATGTTTGCACAGCGACAGTTTGTGACTATAACCGCTTTTCCGCTTTTATTTTTTTTGTATTTTATACAAGTGGCCCTGTCTTTACTCTTGCTTTTAGCAGTGTGCTCACAGAGAGGTGCATTTCATACACACATATGTGTCATTGTTTTGTAGCAGCATAGCAAGCAAAGGGTTACTGTAATATCCCCTTGAGCCTGTCTCTCTGCTAATTCAAATCCAGACCAGCAGTCTAGTTGGTTTGGCACACATATCCTTGACTGTTGAAGCCAGTGGTTCGTTTAGCTCATGCACTTAGTTCATTTATAGTCTCCAATTAATGGGTTGTTGAAATAAGGAATGGTGACCAGTTGCAGGACCTAAAATATGTACTTTGTCTAATACGTTGATATAGATTTCAACATGAAATCATGACCCTTTCTTTTATCAACTAACCTAATAAATAATTTCTGGCATAACAGTTCATTTCTAAACTGTAGCGATATTTATCTGGTCAAAAATCAGATTTTTCCACTATGACAAGTGCCCTTAAAGTCTTTAAATGGAAACAAAAGTGCTACCACTTGGCATTGAGAGATAATTAATCAACCTAGGTTTGTTATACCACAGCAACTTCCTGTAACTGTTGACACGGTCTATTGACACAATTAGCTAATTGATTTGAGGAGAGTTTGTAACCTACAGTACAGCAGTTTGAGTGACTAGTCGATCGGTTAGTGTGTCACCATCCGTGTGAGAGGATCAATCAATTCTCTTATTGTTGCTGTTGTGATTTCTCTACTTCACTCCGTCACATACACGGGTGTCACTACTAGACCTAAATGACAACCTAATGATGTTTCTAATATTTGAAACAAAAGGACTGACTTACTAACAGTTACACCTTCAGGCCAGGTTTTGTAGTTGTAGATAAACAATTCTCCATGTCTTGTCTTCTCTCATATCAACCTAATACATGTGGTTGATGATAAGATAATCAAGGCGTTGGGCTGATGCTGCTGTTTTCTACTGTACACACATCTGGATGGAGCGTGGGTGGTGTGACCCGTCTCTCCTCCTACAGATAAATATCTCCTGTGAGACTTCCTGTCTCAATCTAAATACAATGAACAATGCAAACTTCACCATGAATACCTAAATATTCATTCTAATGTAAACAGGAAAGCACCTTTGTTTTCTTCTAAAATGACTGGAGAATTGTCTGTAGCCAATAGCTAAGTTTGATCATGTATTATATATGTCTGTCTACAAACTTTTTGCTTCCTGAAAGTAGGTGATTTAAGACAAAAGAAAAACTGTATTTCACAACAAAATAAGTGAATGACATAAGAATTAATATGTATATAAATTTAAATATGAAAGATGTTCAGAAGTCTGGGAGACTTGTTATTTACAATACTTTATGGGAGTGTTTAATACAGTAACAAGTTGATTCTCTGATTGGTGGATACTGTATAAAAGTAATATAAATATATAATGTTAAAGTAAAAAAGTAGAACATTTTATATTGTGAAATTAAACACATTGACTTCATTGAGGATATAATTGCTTGAATGTATTTTATCTCACGTTAGGCCTTGTCTCTTAGGTTTAAACATTCTCGCTAAAACTTTCTATGTAGAAAATTAATTATTTTATTGTATTATTTTTATTTCTTTACTTGGGGACAACATTGAGGACAAGTGTTTACTTTTTACTTGGGGGACAACACCCCAGCTGTTGTCATCTCTGGGTGCACATGAACTGTTTTGAGTTTTGATATTTCCCCATCACAGATCTCTTGGAGAAATCCCGTGTGGTAAAGCAGACCAGGGGCGAGAGGAATTTCCACGTCTTCTACCAGCTGCTTTCTGGAGCATCAGATGACTTGCTCAGTAAGAGACTACTTGCATTTTATTTTGATTACGTGTGTATTCTGGATGCACTATCCATTCAGTGGCTTTCAGAACATGGTGAGGAACAGATTGCACTAAAGCGTACCTGAGAATGTATGGTTCATTTGTAGGGGGTTTCGCACCACATTGGACCATGGCCATTGTCTGACATTTTTAATAAAAGAGAACACAATAACAGACTTTGATTTCAGGCATCAAAGGGGTGAGTGAGCTGGACAGAAAACCACATAGATGTAACATAATCTGATGGCAACTGGGTCTTATGAAATGATTAATACATAGACCGAAATATTTGACAAAACCAAAAACAGTAAAAGTAAAAATTAGTGCTCAGTTATCAAAGATTGTTGAACTGAATTGCCTTTTTGGCACTATGATTGTATTTTTCTTTCAGAAAAACTGAAGCTGGACCGAGACTTCAGCAGATACAACTACCTTAGCTTGGATTCGGCAACAGTCAACGGATTGGATGATGCTGCCAATTTCAGAACAGTCAGAGTAAGTTTGCTTTCAAGCCTACCGTACATACAGTAGCTGGTTCCTAAACATAGCATGTGAGACATTGGTTCAGACTGTCTTGGGATTAGCTCTGATCCATGGCACCTTGTATGATGAGAGGTTAGCAAAGCACCTTATCTCCTCAGCTTAACTGGATAATATCATCCTTTACCCCACTGAGGTGGAGTTTGATCCGAGCAAGACACTTTGCCTTGTGGCATTATGTAATTTGAGCTTCGTTCAAGCCTCTACTTAAAGACTGGGAGGTTCATTTAAGGGGGAATTCCACCTGCTCTTAGCTGACTTGTGCAAATAGAAATCAGTGCTTCTGTTTTCCTTTCCTTCTCTCATGCATATTTATTTTTTGTGAAAAGGGTCATGTAGGGCTTGACAATAAGATTATTTTCTGCTGGCCTGGTTGAGACGGTAGTTCAGATTTTTATTACAGTTTTATTATTTTGTAAACATATACCGGTACTTGGTTTCTGACATATACAAAACATGGTTTTATTAGCATTTAAAAATGTATTTCCCAGACAAATTTATAACAAATAACTTGCATTTTTAAAAGTTTGCTAATAGCTATAAGTTATATAGTGTGTTGATTTAGCGACGAGAATACATGTTGTGCGAAAAAAAAAAGAAAAAAAAAAGACTTGATCAATAATTTCTTCTCTTCTTTGTGTTGTAAACACAGTACAGCGCTTCCGGGTTTTACGTCAGAACGCAGAAGAAAAGAAATTGTTCTTAATTTTTTTTAATTTAAAAAAAAAATTTGCTTACAAAAAGTATTCTTGTCGTTTCATAACATTACATTTGAATCACTGTAGTGTTTGTGTCCCAGCAAACAATGCAGCCCACATTAAACTGTTCAGACCACATCCAGCACTGTATCAGACAATGCAGTGCAGTTCTGATGAACAATATGTCTAAGCCAAGCTCTCCATGCTGACATCAGAACACCCTAACTCAGCATGTGCTGGGCCTCTGGCTTTGTCTTTTAACCCCTTGCCTGGGGAGTCAAATCCAATTAATTAGAAACATGCTTTTTTGCAGTGTAGACAGTTGCAGTTTATAAGGTTAAGCATAAATAAGGCTTTGTGTGTAGGAGACAGTAAACACTTCCACAAGGGAGGATGGTTGCTATTTATGCTAGGCTGTAAATAATATACAAAACTCAGCAGAACTTTCATTCTTGGAGACACGGCATGCCTTTCTTATTAACATGAAAACATTATTGAAGAGTTTCTCCACTCTGTAAGGATAATGTATTTAGATTGTCATTCCCTTTGAGCTGCGTCACGTTTGAGGGCTTTACAGCTCACCCACTGTTATCTCTGGCCTTTAAACCATTGACTTTGCCAATGAACTGCTTGCATGTTCATTATCAGCGATTCCATGACGTTTCGAATGTAATTTATGGCTTCACAAGTACAAATATTGACCCAATCTATTGAAGCCCAATCAACATGAGAAATCATAAGCTGCTGATGATTCTGTTGGTGAAATACTAAATATACTGTAAAATGTCAATAACGTATTAACGTAAATAACAATACCAGGGTAAATATCAATAAAAATGTCATATTTTATCCCAACATCAAATCAATCATGAATGAAACATGAATGAGTAAAACATCCACATGCATTACATTAAAAAAATAAAATAAAGAGAAATGTGTAGTTAATTTGCTTGTTGTCAAGGAAATAATGCCACAATTATAAAAACTATTGGTCCTAAAAATGTTATTAATTTTCTTTAAAATATTATTTCTTATTTCTTTCCCTTTAAGGTGTCAAATGTAAACACAATGTATTAAGACCACCTCCAATGCTCAATCTTTTCTCTTTGACAGCCTGTGATGTGATGGAAATTTCTGTCATTAGTTTTTCCTCTAGAGATTGTTCAACACCCTCAGGCTGTCCATTAGTGGTGTGGTCATGGGCCAGTCAATCACTTAACAGAAGCCACCATATGCACTGCCATGTTAAATGTCCATCAGCAGACCACTATTGATTAAAAAAAAATTCTCTTCTGTTTTCCCAGAATGCCATGCAAATTGTGGGTTTCATGGAGGATGAGGTTCTGTCAGTACTTGAGCTGGTGGCTGCCATTCTCAAGCTGGGAAATATAGAGTTTAAACCAGAGTCTCGCGTCAACGGGTTCGATGAGAGTCGAGTGAAGGATAAGAACGGTGAGTTCTAGGCTCAGAGTTCTAGGCTTGCCTGCACAAAAGCTTTTTAGTAGATCTGGTTAGATATTGTACAACTGAAAGACTATTTCTTATTTTTTTGAACCTCTGATTTGCAAATGGAAACATCACAATCAGTTTTAGACATAATGATTTAAACATTTGCTTGCATGGAAAATCAAATTAATATTAATTGTGAAACGGCATATACTGTCATCTTGTATATAACAGGCCTTCATCTGCTCAACAGGTTGTTCACTACTGCCATCTATTGATCTGTCAAGAGATATTTACAGTAATAGCTTGCAGTTGGTAGTATAGTTAATCAACACCAACCACGTGGGTCCTTAAACAAATAACCCTTGCAGCTTTTAGCGTGGATGCATAAGCTGATGATAAAAATGTTTTTGTAAAGCCAGATGAATGCCTCCTTGACTAATGGGTCGATATTATATTTAAATCAGTGACAGATGTGTCCTGTTACATGCCGGAATTAATCTTAAACCATTTTACAATACCTCTATAATTATTAAACATTCAGTTTACCTCTGTTAAGTGAACAAATGAAGGCCAAAAAGATCATTCAAAATAATGCTAAAATATTTACTTTCCCGGAAACAGGGCAAATAAAAGTGTCACTAAAATGACCTTGGATGCAGTTTCTTAGAAATTAGTTTTAAGAAAAACTCTTGCCGCATTTTGCATACAATGCAGTGACATTCATGCATTTTTAAGTGTGACTTAAATACTTGAGTCTAAATATAATTTACATGGGAAACAAATATGTCAACTACTTAAATGCATGCACTGCATATGAGGGTTTTGTTGCTGGTTGTTCTAGTAGTTTCCTATGGCCAGGGCAGTGGCAGTCCCAGACTAAACATCACAGTCTTATGTCAACACCTCCATTTACATACTACAGCGTCTGGTTTGTCTGCTGTGCTTAAACCCATTAGCAGTAATGTGCTTTCATCCGTCCTTTTGACCTGATAGCAATGTTGCTAAAATGAGGCAGATTGAGCTGGTGTGGGAAGGGTGGGGGGCGGGTGTACCTGATGTTCAGATCCTCTCAAAAAAGAAACACTTTTAAAATACTCTATAGCTTAAACTGCTCGCAAGGGCCTTACAGTCTAAACATTGACCTCTAGACTCTAGGAGAAGCCTTTGATAAGAATGGCTGTAGTTTTAAATTTTAAAGACATTATTACACTAAATTGAGTCTTTATTAATGAGGTGGAGGATTTATGCTCATCTTTGGCAATTGTCAAATTTGTTTCAATTACATAATACACTGCCTAGTCTATCCATAAATAATTATTTAACCTGATCTGCCGGGGTTTCTTTTGCATTTCCTGTCCCAGACCTCAAGGAGATGTGTGAGCTGCTAGGCATTGAACAGTATGTGCTAGAGCGAGCGTTCAGCTTCCGTACGGTGGAGGCTAAGATGGAGAAGGTGTCCACCACACTCAACGTGGCTCAGGTCAGCACAAGCACACTCCTCCTCTGTAGGTTGAGATCCTTTTAAATGGTTGATTCTATATCTATATATATTCTCTGTCTCTTCAAATGTTTTTTATCATCATTCGGCAACTTTGAATGACTGAAAGTGATGGAAATTCATTGATCAAATATTATAGATATTGGAAAGCCTAAAATATGATGACACACTTTTTTCTTTTTTTTATTAGCATTACATGATATCACTTATGAATGAAATGTAAATTTTTTGATCTGTCACATAGTAACACTATCACACTATCACAAGCGTTTCAGTTTCATCTTCGAAAATGCCAATGTAGAGAGGAAATCATTGTTGCATTTTCAGTGTAGATGATGGGTAGACATTCCAGAAAACAAAGTTAAAAAAACATAGTTTAAATACTTGAGCACATAATAATAATAATAATAATAATAAGTATATTTATATTCACATTTATATCCATTTGATTTGAATGATTGATTGTACACTAAAGGAAAAATTAGTAAGATCAAATAAAATAACTAAAGCATACTACGTCAGAACAGCCTGTGGGTCTGTGCTGAGTTTGGTGGAAATAGTTTGAAAGATTTTCATGGACATAGTCAAAAATTATAAATCTGTGGAATTTGATTGTAAGCTATGTTAGAAAAGATAACAGAGCAGCACAGTGGATGCAGATTGAGCTGTCTAGGAGAGGCAAACATTTTATACATTGAAATATTTGAAGAAGAAAAAAAGACGCAAAACAAAAACTCTTAACCTAACCTTGTACAATAACACTGTTGTCGAGCCAACAACATAATTAGAGGTCGAAAGATATTACCGGCCAAACCTCAGTAAAGGGTCCTGGTATCCGTGTAAACCCAAAAGCTTGATTACTGCAATAATTACATCTGAGTGAGCGTCCTGTTAGCATCTTGTGATGTGTCCTTGGCAAAGCATCATGCTGTTAAGAGTTTATTCATGGACTTAAAATGCATTTCTGGTCAAAGTTAACTAGATAAATGACAGACCTCAGCACATTTGGATCTGAGCCACAAGATGAGACCAGGAATCTTTTTTTGGTCTTTTCAACTGTGATAATAGTGTTGTTACACGATGCAGCCACGAGACATTGAGTGAGTTGGAGCTAAAGATTAAACGATATCTTTCTGAACATTGATAATAATTGTAGACTTCTCCCATTTCAGGCCTATTATGCCCGTGATGCTCTTGCCAAAAACCTCTACAGCCGACTGTTCAGCTGGCTGGTGAACCGAATCAATGAAAGCATTAAGGTATGTTGTTCTGGATTTTCATTGAATCTTTGATGTTCCCTGTAAAGGTGCAGTCATGTTAAAAGTCAAGTCACATTTGTTTATATAGAGCTTTTTACAATACAGATTGTTTCAAAGCAGCTTCACAGAGATAACAGGAAAATAATGCGACAAAGTTAGAAGAAAATAGTCACAGTCCAGCTTAAGTAAGTTCAGTAATGTTTCATTTTTGTTGTAAAAAAGTTATTAATATAGTTCATTTATTTATATATAGCCACTCTGGAGAAAACCGTGATGTCATCGTCCAGCTCAGTTCAGTTCTCATATCATGGTGTCAATGCAGGCAGATCAATAATATGGTTGAATTTTAAATTAAATGTCCCCAACTAAGCAAGCCAAAAGCCAATGGCAACAAAGGTGAAAAAAGGCAACAGTGGCAAGAACCAAAACTCCATCAGGTGGCAGGAGGGAGAAAAAAAAACTTGGGAGAAACCATACTCAGTCGGAGGGCCAGTTCTCCTCTGGCCAACAAACGAACAGTGTATGATTATGACTCAGGCAGCATTATAGGTCAGAAGTCAGATTGGATTGGAACAATCAGAATATTATCCAGTTCCTTCTGGTTGAAGATCGGAGTCGCACGGGTATGGAGACGGGTTTGTTGAGGATCAGTGCCGATGGCTGTCGTGTCGATGAGGCCTTCACAGGGGAGAGTCTAGTTTCACAATTTCTGCTGACACTTCAGGGATCAGTTGTGGTCGTGTTTAGGAGCAGGTCCACCATCTGATCTGGATATGCCCCGGATCCAGCTGACTACATCATGCATTGTAGTTGTGTCTAGGCGCAGGTCCACCATCTGATCTGCATACGCCCCGGATCCGGCTGACTTCATGTAAATCATGCGTTGTAGTTGTGTCTAGGCGCAGGTCCTCCATCTGATCTGGATACGCCCTGCATCCAGCTGACTACAGTAAACCTCAGTAAACCTAAATAGGAAGAGGATCTACCGCCAGCAGTCGATTTTGATATTCTAGGTATTATTAACTGGCCGGAATTTTGAGATCGCAATAGACGTGAAGGACTATAATGTGTTAAGAGCTCGCTCAAGTACTGCGGAGCTAAACCATTTAGTGCTTTGTAAGTAGTCAGCAATATTTTGTATTTGATAATATGATGTATTCGATGTTTAATAGGGGGCCAATGCAGTGTTGACAGGACCGGGCTAATATGGTCATACTTCCTGGTTCTGGTAAGAACTCGAGCTGCTGCGTTTAGGACCGGCTGTGTTTGTTTATTATTTGTCGTAATTTAGATATATATTTTAAGATGGAAGAATGCAGTTTTACAGATGCTAGAAACGTGACTTTAAAATGAAAGATTGGTATCAAAAAGCACACCCAGGTTCCTAACCGACGACGAAGACTTACCATCAACTGTTAGACAGTTTTCTAGGTTAGTATGTGCAGAGGTTTTTGGTCCAATCATTAGAAACTCTGTTTTTTTAAGAATTAAGTAGTAGGAAATTACTAATCGTCCAAATTTTTATGTCTGCTATGCATTCCGTTAATTTCTTGAATTGGTAAGTTTCATCAGGTGCGAAGATTTATAGAGCTGAGTATCATCGGCATAACAGTGAAAACTAATCCCCTACAAAAACTATATTGTCAAAATTGTAGTGAAGTATTAAATACAACTCATACAGAAGTTGCTTTTAAACCAAGCAACAGAAAATGTGAGTGTCCTATTGGACCTATTTCTATTGGACTACTGTCATGGTGAGTAACAGTTTGCTGAGCAAATTAGTTAAAGTTAATGGAGCTGTTTGGTATGAGGTTTATAGCTAGTGACACAAGAGTATTGTTTGTACAACGAGATCCTGCTCCTGCCATGTGGTGCATGGCCAAGTCGGGTTTGCCTTAGAGTTATGATTAATAACTCACTGTCTTCTTTTTTTGATCAGGCTCAAACCAAGAAACCGAAGAAAGTTATGGGAGTCCTGGATATTTACGGTTTTGAAATCTTTGAGGTGAGAGATTTGCTCTGGGATTATGACACATGAATTTTTAAGAGACATCATTTTCAAAACACTTCACAGTTTATGCAAAGGGAGGTTTCCAGACTAAACACACTCGTACACCAAACACAATTTTTGGATGTTGATTAAAATAAGTGTCCTGCATTTTTGGGCTGACACACTTACTGTGCACCTCCACCTTCCCATGCTGTTGTCCTAATTTATTTTTTATGCTAATAATATGGCTATAATGACTTTATTGCTGTTGCTAGGCATGCACCTATACCACTTTTCCCAGAATGTGTCTGATACCGATACAAAGTACCGATACCTGAAAAAAATATTGATCAGAGAAATCTAAAGAATCTTAATCAGATTAGTTGGCTTACAAATAGATATTTCCTTCAATTATTTCCATGCCTAATTATACCTGTTAAAATATATTGTAGGACCTTCTGTTACTTTCACTGTTCATATACTGCTCTATCATATTTGATCTTTAATTTAATAGCACGTGAATATTTAGAGCTGCAGGGCTCAACCAGTCAAGATTAGTCAAGATTTTTTGTTGTTAGATTAACATTGAGGACAAACAATTTTCTGTGAAAATAGAAATGCGATAAACAAGCTTGCTGCGCGAACACACACTCGCTGATCGACTGTGTCACTGAATGCCCAATCCACTCGGGCTTTCGTTTATCAGCTCGCACACACCGACTATAACGTGTACGTTTCATTTGTTTAAAGGGGTCATGACATGGTTTTTTTTATTTTATTATTATGTTCCCTTAGGTGCAATTATAGTATTACTATAGTTTTTTTTACAAAAAACTTTTAAAATGTAGTGATTTATGACCTTTTCCCACCCTGTTTCTCATCCTCTTATTCAAACAGTCTGTTTTGGGGGTGTTTCCCCTTTAAGAGTTCAGTGTTAACGCCCACTGTTATGATTGGCTAACGTCAGTGCCCATGCATCAATTATTAACGCCCCCAGCCAGAACATTTGCGGATTCGGCGTAACTGTTTAGTAGCGGGTGATGCATGCGAAGCGATGGCTCTTGCAATGATAAAACCTTATTATGTTTGAGCCAGAATCAGAGGAAAATGAACCATCACCACAACAACGAAGACTGGATCAGCCCGTGTCCACATGGAAAGTGAAACTATTTTGAATTAATTAAAAAAAATTAACCCGAGACACTTGAAAACGGATTATTGTTGCATAATTATCCTATAGCTTCATTTGCTAACAGTTTAACATTATTTAACTAATTCCAATGAAATGATAGGGTGTACCACGGACAAAAATGCATGCACAGACAGGCCATCTTTGAAGATGCAGCATTGATAAAGGCAACATTTTTAATTTTCTATCACATGTAACGTTAGGCCTACTAGAAAGGCGACATATTTTCAAGATTCTCTTATACAAATGTGTTTATATTAGCCATGGTAAAAAGTAAGTTTGCGTCGTCGTTATTGAGCCCATAGTCGGCACGGACTTATCTTTGAGCAACAGTTTTCTGGCAAAGCCAATCATCATATTGAGATTTTTTCCTCAAAACAGTCATCCTTCAAATGTATAGAACACTGTCGTGACTGGGACGTCCGCAAAAAATAAAGTGCATCCATTTTTCCCTGACGACTGGATCTTTCAGCGTATTTAAAAAGTAGTTTAAAGTTTTAAATACATTACTTACAGTTTGCGTCGTCGTTGTTGAGCCCAGAATAGACGGCACGGACTTATCTTTGAGCAACAGTTTTCTGGCAAAGCTCAAAACAGTCATCCTTAAAATGTATAGAACAAACGCTTAAACTAACACTGCCGTGACTGAGACGTCCGCAAAAAATAAAGTGCATCCATTTTTCCCTGCCGACTGGATCTTTCGGCAGCGTTTTCAAAGATGTTGTTTGTCCACAGCCAGGAACAGCACATCTGCGGCGTCGTAATCTCCCTGTACACACACAGACCCACTCGCTCTCCGTCGACTGAACACTTGTGAGGCGCGCGGCGCGCGGGCGCGACAACGATACGAAATGAGCGTAGTTGTCTTGCGCTTAAAGCGTAGCTGTCTTGCGCTGGAGGCGGTCATATGCAAACGCTGGTACGTCACTTCGTACCGTGACGTCACTTCTTACCATGGATCCAGAACGAGCTGTATTTAGAGCTTGATTAAATAAATGATTCGTTTATAATGGGGAGGACGTCTTAAGCTATGAAACTTGCAGGACGTTTTAATGGTACAAAGACCTCTTATATACCAAAAGATCAAGGCAAATTTGGTTTCTCATGTCATGACCCCTTTAACATTCTGTTAATTAGATACATTTACTTTATAGACATCCTTCTCTGATATACAGTAGCAATTGTGCTCTGTTTATTCTGTTGTCTGTTTCTTTATGACAAGCACTATACTATACTGCACACTGCGGAGTATCGGTTGTCGGTATCGGAGCATTTTAATGAGTACGAGTGCTGTATCGGTGCATCCCTACTTGTGTTCATACTAAATCTCACAAGTGTTTAACATAATACAGAGAACTTCTTCTCTGGCCCACACTGAATCTGAACTCCATATTTTTTATTAAGTTTGTTTAATACTTTTAGCAGCATACATGTTTAAATGCACTTAATTTTTCACCAAAAAGAGTGTGAAAATGTCTGCACATTCGGTCTGGGCCTTCTAATTCATCTTTCATTCTATGTTTTTTATTTGTCCATTGCATGTGTTCTGATGTCTGACTGTATCACTCTCTCCTGAATGTTGTTTATGTTGTTGTGGCCATGGCGACAGGATGGAGTAAGTAGACCTGTGGAGGAAATCCTGTGGCAGTGTGCATGCTGCAATTTTTAGCACTTAATCCTAGTCTTAATTCAGCTCTTTTACCTCAGCAGCATAAGCCACTGTTAGAGCAGAACCCTGAAGCATAGTGTGTCCTAGTAGCGTTGGTATGCCCTGTACACTTCATATTACAACATTAGCATAATTTATACTGTATTTAGAAGACCTTATTGGAACAGTTCAGCCAAAAAAATTACAATTCTGTCATTAGTTTGTCATTTGCCATTGAGTTGTTCCAAACCCATATTGTTTTTTGTTTTGTTTTAGCTTGAGCGTGATTTGATAATGACACAATTAAAAAAAAAAAATTGGTGAAGTATTTCTTTAAGCTTCACTGAAACCAGCCAGAGAACTGCAGTGTTTTTTAGCTTTTTGGGCTACAGAAAATGCAAGAGTTGTTGAGGTTATTCTTTGAACAGATTTACTACTTCAATTCTCGTTACTCTGAGAACACTGCAGCTCCAGGCTGATGTGCTAGTGCTAGTGCCAAGATTAAACTGGCATTGCCAAGTGAAACAATGAGCTGGTGCTTTTCAGCGTGCCATATGCTGCTTTTTGGAAGTTATTTTTTTTGGCTTTCCCTAATGCCAGGGCCATGGTACTGATAATTGCAGTGGCTTTAGTTGCAGAGACTAACATGCCTTAGGATTGCTCTGAAGATTAAAAAAAAAAAACTGACTAAAGAAGAGTATTGTTAATTCCTGAGCCCCAGCATCATGGATAAATGGTACAATCCTAACCTTTTATCATAAGCAAATGAGCATAAAAAGCATTCTGTTTATTTAATCTAACAGTGGTGTTGATTCACTGATTAAGGGTTTAGCATGAGAAAGGGAAACGGTTGGTTTTTCTAACCCTGTGTTCGTAACCCTAAAAGCATTTATCACATTTACTGTGGGTGAAAAGGTTAAAGACTTCACCTCTATGAAAAGATGCAGATAAGATTATGCAGCCTTGATATGCATTGTACCATGTCACTCCTTGTACTTTGCTTAATCTTAGCTATAAAGACCTGTTTTGTAAGAGCAAACTTTGCACAGGGTTATTTTTGATGTGGTATACAACTAATTTCCTATTAATTCTTTAAGAACTAAAGTATCGGAGATCCATCACATGCCAATTAAGAATGATTTAATAATTCCAGTGTATTATTTTTGTAGCAAACCAGTGTTAAGTTTGCTGTAATAATAATAGTTATTATGTTATTGCTCCGCTACAATGGGAGGCCAACTTTTTTTAAGGAGATTTTTTTTAATTAAAGATTTTTTTAGAGATGTGGATGTGTTTTTGTTGATTTTTGTGGCATTCCTCTCCATATTAAAAAAAAAAAAATCCAAAATCAAACTCTCCAGCTTGTATTCAGCTTATAGAGGTTCCTATAGGAAGGTGCTTAGTAAATCATGTTGAGTGAATGTTGCTGTATTAGTGTGCTGGTTTGCAGTGTGTTGTAGATTGCAGTGTATTTTAATTATCACAGTTATGATTTGTTGAGTTGGTTCTCATTTATCCTTCTGTTCCTGCAGGACAACAGTTTTGAACAGTTCATCATCAACTACTGCAATGAGAAACTCCAGCAAATCTTCATCGAGCTTACTCTCCGCGAAGAGCAGGAGGAGTACGTCCGTGAGGTATGCTACAAACTTTCCATTAAGACTTGTAGGACATAGGGCTTTTCGATATGTGTGTTTCTATGGTCATCATTGTCAATCATCACATTTTCGGATTCAATCCTGCATCTAAATATGGTAGTCAATCCAGAACTTTGCAGTATGCTGCTACTGCATGAAAAATAAATCAAATTTTGAATGGGTTATGAACAAAGCGAGCTGAGTGCTCTTATTAAAATGTCTGAACTGAAAACATACTTTAGGATTGTGAGATTTTGTAGGCAATCTATGGTGCTTTCAAAGGACAACCTGATAATGAAATGAAATGTTACATTAACATTGAGTTTGAATGTTCCTTGATGATCTCCTACTTCCCTATACTGCTTGCAAACGCAGCATTCCCGATTTCCGACACAACCATACTGTTTACTTAATATGTTTTTAAATAGGTGGTACAGTATACAGAGTTTATTGCACAATACTAATTAATGTCGTAAGCTAGTGTCTTATTCCAAACAGAGCTTGTCTACTGTTTTCTTTCAACAATCCCTCTCCTTTTGTGATGTGATTGTGGGGACGGAAACAATCCCTCACTCCAGTCAGGGTAAACACAATTGTCCCTGAAGAGCTTGGAGCTCTGTTTGCTTTCAGAACTCTTGAGTATGTGCCCTGACGCTGCCGTGACCCCTGCACTGTGATATTACACTCTCTGGCTTCACTCCAGCAGAGTGCATGGGAAAATACCACTGCTCTGGAGACTGAGGAGGGATGCAGGGGTCTAGGGACCAGTCTGCCCCAATCCACATTCCACATTCCCCATTCTTGAACCCTCCTCCCGCTTGCATCTATGTACCTCCTAGTTTGAGGAGCGTTCACACAGTCCAATTAGCCCACAGCTATTTTCCAGCTTGTTCATCCAGTGTGGCCTTGATTGGCTCTGATTGTATGTTTAAATCTATGGCCTTGGGATAAACCAGGCTCAGTCGGGGGACCAGTTCTCTGGCCAGACTAACAAACATTTCTAACAACAGAAAGAAAGTCATGAAATATAACAACATGGATATCAAGCCAATGCATTGGCTTAAACTGCATGGCTGAACTGCATACCATCATAGAGATCATTGTTGTGTTTATGGCAATTAATTGGCATAAATAACTTTTTATTTAGCTTATTTTTTTCATCTCTCTTCAGTGTAAGTCTGAATAAACTACAATATTTTATTTTCAAGCTTTGAAAACAAACATTCCAAATGTATAATAGAATAACTGAATTACAGTTTACATAATTCATGGTACTTATTTATTTGTTTACTGTCAACTGCATTTATTAATATTATTATTCATGTTAATATTAATAATTATTAATGATAATGTTGTTGTTGTAATGTCATTCACTTTAATAACCTATTCATTTAGTTTTCTTAAAGTAGACATTCATTCATTTGCAATTAGATCAAATCATTGCTTTTAGACAGTTGAGAAATAATCGTGACAGGATTACTCTTTTGTGTAATTGGATACGTGTTGTTTACCTGTTCAAGTATAGTAAAGCTTGTCTGTATCTTTCCTAAACCAATCAGGTTTGACTGTTGACTACAGGATTTAGCTTTAGTTGGCGTTCTAGGAATATTTCTCTTTAGAAAGTTAAAACTGATGACTATTTTTGTCTACAGGGTATTGAGTGGACCAACATTGAGTATTTCAACAACGCCATCATATGTGACCTCATCGAGAATGTAAGTGCAATATTTGTAAAACTACTGTCAGAAACAAACCACCATCTGAGACGATTGTCTTTGTTACTGTAATCCTAAGTATCTCTTCATTATAGACCTCATGAAAAATACTTGCAGAAACTGCATGCACCTTATTTTGCAACACAAAATGAAGCTATTTTCTGTGAATGTATGAGGCTTCCGATGTATTAGCCGCAATGGGTAAATAACTTGCCGTGTATTTACAGTTTATAAAAGCTTCATTTTTGTCCGTTTTAAGTACGAGACTAGCATAAAAATGGTCTCAAAGCTTACAGACACGGTTTAAATCCCACAGATTTACAAAGTATAGATTTATTTAATGTGATAACCATAATTTGTTTTCAGAACAAGAATGGGATTTTGGCCATGTTGGATGAGGAGTGTTTGAGGCCAGGCACAGTGACCGATGATACATTCCTGGACAAGCTGAACACCGTGTGCGCTGAACACCAGCATTTTGAGAGCAGACGGAGCAAAAACTCCAAATTCCTCACAGACCACAGCCTGCCACACAACTGCTTCCGCATCCAGCACTATGCTGGAAAGGTGACGTCTATTTCTCAACTCCCTCAAGCTCTCACTCTCTTTTTTCTTAGTTTTACATGCAAGTCCATGGAAAACATGCATCACATGCTCACAATACCTTTTTACATAAAATGTTGTATATTAAGTTTTAGACACAAAGACATGATTGCCACATGCTGTGTGACCCACCTATGATTTATGACGTGAATATAATGAACTTTGAACCTTTAATAGCATTCTTCTGCTGAATTGACAATGTTGACATCACTCATTGCAGGTTAAATGGTTTTCTTAAAGTAACCGCTGTTCGGTATAACCCACATGTCTATGGAGTTGCAATGATGGTTTTAAAATATGCCCTTTATACATGCAAAGTTTGGTGAGTGTTCATCGTAGAGATAAAAAAGTTATAGCTGTTCAAGTGAAGAAAACTAGTAATGATGATGGGAGGAGCCAGAGGGTATACACAAATCGGAGTTTACTTGGACAAATATTTTTTAACCCACATTGTGTGTTTTTAGAAAAAAGCACATTGTAAAGATCTGAGAAGTGTATAAAGAAGAGTTATTTAATATATTATTCTGTATACACAGGTGCTGTATCGGGCGGAGGGATTTGTGGATAAAAACAATGACCTCCTCTATAGAGATTTATCCCAGGCCATGTACAAAGCCAATCACAGCCTGATGAAGCTTCTCTTTCCTGAGGGAAATCCAGCTAAAGTGAACCTTAAGCGGCCCCCCACAGCTGGATTCCAGTTCAAAGCCTCAGTGGGAACGCTCATGAAGAACCTGCTGACCAAGAACCCCAACTATATCAGGTAATAATCACAAACCTTCTGACACTGACATAACCATAATGGAACATTAATTTGCATAGATTTTTTGATGGATTATCATTTTAATTAAACAGTAATGTAAGCTTAAAACAAATAATACAAATATCTAGTATATTTAGACAAATTTAATTTAAGGGATTAAA
Organism: Phoxinus phoxinus; assembly: GCF_949152265.1. Classification (NCBI taxonomy): domain Eukaryota; kingdom Metazoa; phylum Chordata; class Actinopteri; order Cypriniformes; family Leuciscidae; genus Phoxinus; species Phoxinus phoxinus. The sequence continues at coordinate 11,066,214 of NC_136882.1, read as the reverse complement.
CAGATCATAGTTGATCTGTATGGACCAGGCTCCACGGTTCGGCACGCATGTGATTCGCAGATTATCAAGTTCAACCACCATTTGTGAATGTTTATAATTTGCACTTTTTGTCTTACCAGTATACACATTCAATAGATTTTAAACCATTCCAGCGCTAAAAGAGGCAAATGAGAATTTAATTTCGTACTCGCACGCTGTTATCTGTGCGCACAGCCGCACACACCCAAAGGTCGCACACACAGAGAGAGGAGCGTTTCAGATAGCACGCAAACTCCGAACTGATTAATTTTTCGAATCTACTTGCACTTGGGTGGACACATACACACAAAATTGTCAAAATACCCGTCTTAGCAAGTATTCTCGTAAGCACAGTCAGTTATGTATTAAGTGAATCGGATGTGTATCATTATATTGGATTCGTGCATTCAGTCTTGAAGTGACAGCAGCCTATAAATACCTGCTGTTGTCTGTTGTAATTTGTGTATTTGTTCTTATTATTTTACTAACTTTCTATTTTACTGCTTTTAATAATGTTTGAACTTAATTAGTTAGGCAAGTCATTATTGCTGTGATATCGGAGTACTCAAAGTGTGCTTTTAAGTAATAAATAAAAAGCAAAGTTACCCCCTCCCCAAAAAAAATGTCTTGCTGATCCAAAAAATTATCTGTCACTGGTTCGTGACTCTAAAACCATAATATGATCTGAACCGTGAGTTTTGTGATCCATTGAACCATTATTTAATATATTTTCACTTTCCAAATTTGCTTGCCTAGCATGGTAATATGTACCTAGTATGGTCAATCTCACAAAATATTATCTAGATCACATTTCATCCCAAAACCAAGAATCAATTTTGTGTAAAGAAAGTGAAGCATATTTTAGGATTACTGTTTTAAACAGCATTATAGGTACTGGTAGTACAACTAAAATTTTATTAAATAAATGTGCTATTTGCAAAACATTTTTCAAAGACAGTTTGTTTTTTAGATTTATTTCAGTTAACGTTATTTTTTTCCGGTAACATTTATTTGTTTTTATATTTTAGTTAACTATAATAAGCCTGCACAAAATACCATTTTTTTGCTGAAATAAAGTTAAATAAAGGGTTTCTGAAGATTCACCCAATAATTTGTGCTTTTCTATTCAAAGTTCAGAATATTTATGTATGTCTGTGTTGTTCAGGTGCATCAAACCCAATGACAAGAAGGCAGCCCACATTTTCACAGACTCACTAGTGTGTCACCAGGTGCGCTACTTGGGTCTGATGGAGAATGTACGCGTAAGAAGGGCTGGTTATGCTTTCCGCCAGGCCTATGAGTCTTGCCTGGAGCGCTACAAGATGCTCTGTAAGCAGACCTGGCCCCACTGGAGGGGCCCAGCCAGGTTAGACCCCCACTGATCAAGAATGTCATACAAGTCTTGTGTGTTTTTTGTTTTTTTGTTTTTTTAAAGAACTCTTCTGCAGGCTTTAATGTTTTTTTCTGAACATGCTGTTCAGCTGATGTCATTATATTGTCATCACATTTGAGATTAAGAAGATCTTTCAATGGCTGTACCTCCACCTGCATGACCTTTTTATTCATTTGTAGATATTTAAACATGCTGTCTCTTGTTTTAAATCTCCCTTCATGCTTTGTAAGTTTAACGATTACCTTAACCTCGCCTGGCTACAGAACATAAGTCCTCTTTTAAATTTACTTGTATCTGATGGCAAACATGCCAGGACAGAATTGGCCCTCATATCTGTCACTTCTGGACACTTCAGTCATTTCATTGAATTGTCTGATAGGAGAATCTAGTGTTCATGGAGATTTGGACTTGCACATCTTATCATGTTATCTTTCTAAGGAATGTTATCATCATCTCTATGCCGACTGTGGCTAGACTATGTTTTACTTTTCATTCAGATCACTCAGACACTGTTCGTTATCTCTAACATCGTGCATGTTTCTGTGCTAAATCATACTGTGCACCTTTACTTTGTTTTATTGTCTCCTTGCTTCATTATTTGACACTTTTTTTTTGTTTGTTTGTTTAACAGAAACTGTTCAGTGATGTGCCAGAATATACACAGTGGGGTCCCAAAGTCTGAGACTGACATTTATTTCCAAGTTTAAAAATATATATTTTCAATGTAAAGTCTTTTGTAAAATGTAAACCAAGGTTATGATGAAAAAACAGATTCTGCACTATTTGTGATCTTGATTGTGTAGATCTGGGAGAGCATTGCAATGCCAAGGTAGTGGGTTCGGTTTGCAAAGAATGAGTATATTGGCAAAATGTAATTCAAAGTTGCTTCGTATAAAAGTATCTTCCAAAAGTATAAAATAAATGATACCTAATATAAGAAATTCAGGGAATTTTTTACTGAAATTGTTAGAATTTAGATGCAATTTAGTTTCAGACATTTGGATCCCACACGTATATGCTTTTTGTGAATAGATTGGTTGACTGACAGTTGGTTGCCTATTTATTATCAGGGAGGGTGTCAAGGTTCTCCTGACAGGTCTGCAGGTTCAAGCAGAGGAGTTTGCCTATGGTCGTTCGAAGATCTTCATCAGGAACCCCAGAACGGTGAGTGAGTTACTACTCTAAGTTCATTGAGTGTGATTTTGATGCAGTTACATAGAAGATGGCTCTAGCCAGGAGAATATATCATTTGGCTCAATTCCACTTCCAACATGGCGAAAGGCTTGGATTTGTACAATATGATCTCGTATGATCTCTCAAGGTTTTTAAAGCTTCTCAAACAGGAAGTCATGTTCTTTCAGGCTTCTCTCATATAATTAGTAGCAATCGCCCTCATGAAAGAAACGCAAACAGGCAGTCGCACACATGGTTTCACTTAACCCCCCCCCCCCCCCCCCCCCCCACTGTTTGGCAGTTTGGGAAATGAGACTTTCAGCTGAGAAATTCCAGAGGAGCCCATGAAAACCCTGCACTGAAGCCTTGGGTGTCAGTCACCGATCTAGCAGTACAGAGCATTTATCTTCTCCTTGTCCATTCCTCCGGCATAATCTCCCGTCTCCAGATTTGCATTCAATGCCAGTGGGGTTAGAGATTGTGTTTGACCTCTAGGGTAGACAATAGTCTAGTCATCATTCACCTCTTTTCCACCAAAATGAATCGGTCACGGACAAGTGACCTGCAAACTCTAACTCGCCTGTATTTCCAAATCCAGTCATTTCAATAGGAATTTGCATGATCGGGAGTTCCACATTAGGGTGAAACGTTCCCCATTCAGATTTAGTCAATTCACTTGACCGTCTTGAACATGAGCTGTTGTTGACCAACATAAAGCAGCTTGGTTTGAAAGTAGCTTCTGCGTGAGCTGTGCTTTGTCTGTCAATAGTGTAGCTATATGTAAAGGACCTGTTTTGCCCACAAAATCTCGTCAAATGGTGCACCTTTATTCCTGGTTTTGAGAACCTTTTTTAACCAAGATTTTTTATTACAATGGGAGGGATCTAGTTTGTGTTTTGTGTTGTTACTGTTAACCTCTGACATTAACAGTTTCTGTTTCAAGAAACCCAGCAGCTTTAAATTTATTTGAGTCAAGTCACCTTTAAGTCTCTGTCACCTTTTTATAGCGCTTTATACAATACAAATAGTTTCAAAGCAGCTTTACAGTGATAAAAAAGCCATTTCGGCTGTATGTCAGCTCTACAAGCACTGTCCTCAACTAAGCAAGCCAGAGGTGATAGCAAGGATCCCAAACTCCATCAGGGGACAGAAATAAGAAAAAAAACTTGGGAGAATCCAGGCTCAGTCAGGCGACCAGTTCTCCTCTGGCCAAACAAAGCAACATGGTCTGGTTTAATTGAAGTCTGAATGTGGATTAGTATCATTGAAAATATTTCATCCAGTTCCTTCTGCTTGAAGATCGGATTCATCATGCCATTATGGAGGCGAAGCTGGCCATCAGGGTCTGTCCAGAGGACTTTTCTGGTTTATCGTTGTCTTTGCTGAGGATCTGTGCAGATGGCTGTCGGTTAGACAAGGTCTTCACATGGGATTGGCTAGTTGGCATGGTCTCTGCTGACATATAGGGATGCGTTGACGTCGTGTCTAGGTGCAGGTACACAATCTGGATCCGGCTGACTATGTAACCTTGGGATAAGGATGAGACAGGTAGACTAATATTAGCATAGATGTTGTGATGTAACAACTACATTGGATGTTGTGAGAAGTGTTCCCGGTTCCATTTGACCTACTTTATGCAGCCTAATAATCCTTTAACGGATTTGTATTATTAGAAATGTGATGGTGTGTTATGTGTATGCTAGGTTAATGAGATGTGTTTTAATCTAGATTTAGACTGACAGAGAGTGTGTCTGCCTCTCAAACAATGCTAGGAAGACTGTTCCAGAGTTTGGGCACTAGGAAAAGGATCTACCGTCCGCAGTCTATTTAGATTTTGTATTATAATGCGCTAAGAGCTCGCTCAAGTACTGAGGAGCAAAACCATTTAGATCTTTATAAGTATTTAGCATGATTGGTGTACGGAACCAATGCAGTGTGGACAGAACCGGGCTAATATAGTCATACTTCTAGAAAGAACTCTAAGCTTGGGGGTAGGGCTGCACAATATATCGAATTTATCGAAATATCCCAAATGTTACGCAATATGCATATCGCAAAAGCTTGCAATAAATGGGGTCATGAACAAAAGACAAAGTTTTTTTTAGCTTTAATAAGTATCGGGATATATTTAATTCATACAGTGAAAACTAAGCAATGTTTTATTTTTATATTTTATGATTCAGTATCTTTTATTAAATAAAATAAACCTAATGTGGGATAACCTGAAACCCTGTGGTTTACACTGATGTTAAAATAACACTTCTTATGCTACAGTAAAACGCTGATGTTCACTTTCAGAAGTTTTAAGGATGTTTTCTTGTCATAAAACGAATGTGAAACACATGTAGGTTATATCATTTAAAATATATTTTAAAGATAATGTAAGTCTATTTTACACACTTTAAGCATTATCGCATATCGAATATCGCATTATTTAAGGGTTATCGCATATCGCATTTTTCTTCAATATCGCGGTGTGCGATATCACGATTTTCACGTGAACGATTAAAATGTCTCCATTATCTGCTTTTGAAGAAATTTCGTGTTACAGTGCACATTCTATCAGTTGGAGTTCTGGCGTCTCTGTCCCATCATACTGTACAACTCGAAGTACATTAACATCATGTTAACTCAGAGGTAGGGTTACGCTCATGTGACATTGCATTTATTCACAATCACGAAAGTGTATTATTTGCATATGTTTTAAAGCCTTGCTGGTTAAACAATTTATTCGGGCACTTGTTCTGACATGCGCTTTTCTGAGCGTGTGAACCCGAAGCGCACGCACACAAAAGGCCTGTCAAACAGCGCTTGAGTAACAATCCAAGTAATCTTTTGAGTCTTATTGCACTTAAACTGTCAAATACACTCAAGGTTTCCATAAACACTGTCAGTTATGTCTTAAATAAACGTAAACAGTGTGGAGAAAACCGGATGCGTGTCTGTATATTAGATCCGTGCATGATGTCTTAAAGTGACTGCTGCCTACCAAGCATTAATGACAAGCGGCAGCATGTTTATAATTATAATCAAACAATGAAAGACAAAGAGAAAACCACTAACTGCTCTTCACTGTATAAATTATATATGCAGAATTTATTTAGTGAAGTCTGTGTAGTTATATTTTTACATTTGTTTATTCAATTTCTTACTTGTGTACTACTGTTAAATAAAGCACTGTTTATTTATTTTGTATATTATATTTGCAATGTGCATCTTTGTCCTTATTTTTAATAATAAAGATAAAATAATAAAATAAAGATTTTCATCTTCACCCACCCCTACTTCGACCTAAATGGTCTTTCATTCTTTTAGATTTATTTTTTTAAAACAGGGAAATTAGTTTGGCTGTGCTGCTCAGTCACATGCAAAGTAGTAAAACCAACATGAAAAAAAAAATCATAGAATCGTGATCTCTCTTTTTCTGAAAAACAATCGTGATATGATATCTTTGCCATATTGATGGACCAGCTGGAGTTTTTTTTTTTTTTTTTCTTTTTTTTTTTAAGCATGCAGAGAAACAACCCAGTAAATTTCTACAATAAAATCTAGCCTTGAGGTCATGACTGCTGACTGCATCTGACATTGAGAGCATATGTAATTTACTTATGTGTCATTTACTATGTGTGTGTGTGTGTGTGTATGTGTGTATATGTGTATATATGTATATATATATATATATATATATATATATATACATACATACATACATACATACATACATATATACATATATATATATATATACATACATACATACATACATACATATATACATATATACATATATAAATATATATAAATGGAAAAAAACGTTTTACAAATACTAGAAATGTTGCATTCAAATTAAAGTTTGCTATCAAATAACACACCCAGGTTCCTAACTGACAACAAGGATGTAACAGAGCAGTCATCAAGTGTTGCATTAACTATGAAAGAAAACTATGAACTGTGGGCCACAAAAAAATATGGAGCGGAGTATCATCAGCATAACAGAGAAAACTGAACAGGGAAGAAAAGGGTGAAAAGCAACGGTCCTAGTACTGAGCCTTGCAGTACACCATACCATACTGAACCTGTGGTTAATATACCTTTTCATTTACTGCTACAAATTAATAACGACCAGATACGTATGATTTGAACTATGCTAATGCAATTCCACTAATGGCAACATCATTGTGTTATCTTTTTCTTTTCTTTTTTTATGTATTGACCTTACATGTGAAGGTGGGAAAGGTTTGGCCGCCTCTGTTACTTAATACTACTTAAGAGGATGTTGGTCCTACAATGGCTGGAATTTTTTTGCTGGTCTTGGCGATCATCATGTGGTCTAACAAATGTTCTCTCCATCAACTCTCACGGTCCTATCCTTGGGAATTTGAGCATGTATATCTTAGTTTTGCTCGCATTGCGCACAAATCTGATTTGTTTTTTCAAATCCGATCTTGTTCAAATCTGAGACTGACTGTCTGTGCTGTCATTTTGCAAGGGATGAAATCTGATCCGTTCATTCAGACAGTGTTTATCTACATCAGTTGCTATAGTAATGACATAGCCATCGGCGCAATGCCAACAGCTGAGAGTATGAAAGAGAAGATGATAAATGTTTTTTTTTTTTCCTTGGCACATGTCCATCATGACATATTTGTGCAGTGCTGATACGCATCAGCAATGAAGGCAGTTTTACACATTCATACATATGTTGTGTTTGAAACTGCTCCCTCAGGACCCCTCTGTCATTCACTGCTGAATACATGTTAGTGTGAACAAATTAAGAAAATGACAGTACTGCACCTGTCTGTGGTGTTAGTCACATTGCACCCCTAATGATAAAATAAAAAAGATTATATTTGCTTGTCCAAAATATTTGTTGTTTTTGTCAGGTTTGCAAAAATCGGATTTTATTTGGTTTGTGTATTGCTTTTTGTTTTGTCTTTTATTTTGTTTTCCTGATTAACAACCAAGCATTTGATTCACATATACCAAAAATATCAGATTTTTTCTGCCTGCCTAAAATGTCTCTAATCTATTCTTTATTTTGATACTGATATATTTTTTCTTCAGCTTTTCTTCTTGGAAGAAAAGAGAAGGCAGTGCCTAGAGGACTTGGCAGCACTCATCCAGAAGATCTACCGTGGCTGGAAGTGCCGCACTCACTTTCTCCTGATGAAGAAGAGCCAGGTGGTGGTCTCCGCCTGGTACCGAAGATTTGCGGTGCGCTTTCATTTACTACACCTTTCATAGAAAACATTGATTGTGTTCAATATGATTAATTGTTTCAACTGGGATCAGAGGCAGATTTTTTTTATCTCAAGATTGCTGTTGGTTGTTTTTTGATTGTAGCAACAAAAGAAGTACCAGAACATCAGGTGCTCTGCCTTAGTGGTTCAGTCATTCATCCGTGGATGGAAGGTAGGTTTCTGGTACACTGCATGTCATTTCCTTTAGCAAACAAAGGCCACATTCACATTGCAGCAAAATACGGTTGTCAGTCTGGTATTTGAGTCCTTAATAAGGTTACGTTTACACACAGTTAAGTTATTTAGGGGAGTGACAACCGAATTCCAAGCTCACAACCGTGCATTTTCAGGACTCGGTCACAGGTTTCTCTAAAAAAACCTGCGCTGTGTGAATGGAACTGGACAACTATTTGTTTGTCACGTCATACAGTGCAAGAGAGACGCTCTGCGCTGAACAAAGCATGTGTTGCGGGTTTTCGTCTGTGGTTTCGCTTTCGGTAACTTACAGCGATGGAGATATGAGCTGTGTATCATCATCTGAAGGTTTTAGATCCGGTTACTTAAGCTGCTACCGTCAGTTTTGTGTTCTATGCGCAACTCAAATGCTCCGCTCTCCACCCAAATATAAAAACTGCTGTCAGTTAATGAAGATTTGATAGATGACCTTTTCAGTTTCATGGACTTTGCCATCGTTGATATTACTTTGTTAACTGTCGCTATGTTTACTGGTAAGAGAATACAGTCTTGATTCCTGTTGCACGTTTACTAGCTAACAGTCAGTATTCAAGATGCTACTGTAAGATGCTGTTTGATCGGGACATTTCGAGATTCGCACCAGTAAATAAATGCGGTTGTCAATCCCAAAAACTGACAGTGTGAATGTAGCCAACGGGTCTTTCCCCACTATGTAACTGTGGCCCTTTTTTCACAGGCCCGGAAGCTTCTGCGTGAACTGAAACACAAGAAGCGGTGCGAACAGGCCGTCACGACTATTTCAGCCTTCTGGCATGGAACTCAGGTACTGAACTCAGTTTCTCTATGAATTGGGTGAAATGGTAAATTGTGGGGTTAGATTTTCAACACCGGAGCTTCTTGCCTTCTTTTTTCCCTCTAGTCCTAATTCACTTCTGCTTTTGATGCGACTTACTCTTTTCAATCACTCTTTCCTTGTTATATTTCTGACTTTAACCTTTGCCAACCTATCTCTGCTTCCACGTGGCCGCCCTCGGCTAACATCCGCAGGCTCGCTGGGAACTGCGGCGTCTTAAGGAAGAGGCACGGAATAAACACGCAGTGTCTGTCATTTGGGCAGCTTGGCTTGGAACTAAGGTATTTAACAAGCCTGCCAAATGAAGTCGTGTCCCATCCCGCCTCACCTCACCATTAATGGCATACCTTTTGCGTGTGACTAACTGTTTTATCATCTTGTTGGTAACGTCTTGTGGGAAATAATGGGGAAATACTAACATATTGTTAATTTGCTGACATTGAGTTGAAACATCTGTACCCAGAAAATGAATCTGAGTTGCATGTATGAATTATGTTCTTAAAACTAACCCTTTTTTTTCAACTTCTATATAACCCTTAATAACCCTTTAACAGTATTCAAATGTTTTATCACTCCTTTATTTGTTTGCATTTTGGAACTTGTGATCTTGTGAACTCCGAGTTGATTTTGGTCTTAAGAACTTTGGTCTCCTGCACTTTCTAGTTGCTGTTATCAAGCAATATGTTTTTCAAAAGTGACTGATGTCTGTCCTGGCTGGCCATGTGGTTATTCTCTGTGTATCTCACTTGTTGCAATATAAAAAAGATGTGGGCCATATCCTGATACAGATGTAACGATTTACAATCATTTGAGCCCCTAAGGGTTGATTTAAACATTTCAATGTTACGTTAATAGAACTGATAAGCAAGAATCAAATACATTACTTTTACATTACACTGATTTAAAACACACTTGTGTCTTTAGCTTCTGTTCTTAATACTTTTCCACCCTCTTTTCCTTCGTTTTCAAAAAAAAACACAAAAACACTCTGGATAGGCTCGAAGAGAACTGCGGCGCTTAAAGCATGAAGCTTGCAGTAAACAGGCCGTGTCTGTCATTTGGGCCTGCTGGCAAGGAACTAAGGTATTCACCACTATGATTGTGTGGCATCCCGTCATCCACTTAACCCATCTCACACCTTCATGTGTTCATGAAGTGGACCGGATCATGACCCATCTTCCCTGAGCTCATCCCATATGTTGTGCATGCCGATACATTCAGGACCCCACAGCATGAATCATTTTTGCACTTTATTGTAGCTCATTGTAAGAAATTAGATGGAATGGCAGAGGATGGGAGCAGAGAGTGTGTGGTCAACGGGTTGGTGTATGGTGCATTGGGGGCAGAACTGAATACGATATTTTAAGCTGCTTTTCTCTGACTGCCGATGGATTAAAGCTCATCCAGACCCTGCAGAGCAGGCCGATTCCCACGCAGCAGGCTCGCATCACAGCCGGATGACCTCTGTCCTTACCAAATGCACCATTTTATTAACCGATCCCTAAGAGTGAGTCTGGACACCTTATGTTTGGTCATATCTCGCAATATCCAGTGAATTTCTGCAGCAGGGATCCGTAAATTTTGTAGCAAGGTTTTGACTATAGTTATAATAGATTTATGGTTTTCTGAACATACAAGGTCAGTTTTTTTCACCCCATCATTATTTTCTTTTTTACTTACTTTACTAACATTTTAGGGCTGTCAAAGTTCTCTGCCAAATTATATAATATAAAAATGTTAAAAAAAATCTAAACTATCAAAATTCCTTTTTTGTCCTTTTTCCCAGCTTTTATTTTTAATTTAGTTCAAATGTTTCTTTTATCAATTTTAGTTTCCATTAAGAATAATAACCATAGTCAGCTTGTGGGGTGGTCAGGAGCAGTCAATAAATTGACGCTTTACTTTTATTTGGTTTAAAATTATACAGTAACCAAAATCCCAAAATAGTCTCATGTTTATGCTAGTGTCACAGTGGACCAGTCACGAAGTAATTTTCCATATTCCATCAATTCTTTGATTCATGGTTATTAAAAAAGAAATATGACTTGATGAATTGCAAAATCTTTGATAAACCAGTGATTATCAATTTAATGTAGCAACTATATAATATGCACCTTTTAGAGCCCATCTGCACTGCAAACGAGTGCATACTCGTTGTGTGTCACAACTGCAATGCTTTATCATTTATGTACTTGCATGCAGTGTCACCGTCTTCATTTGTTATAAGAGGAATGTTCTTATAGCCTGAGTAAACTCATGGCAGGCTTGATGAAGATTTGTTTTTATCTTATAGATGAGAAAAGTAATCTCATTCCATCCACAATCCCATGTGAACTTCTCTTTGCATGCTGGATTCACACTGTTCTGCTGTTCTCCCACTCCATCTGAGTGCCTTCTTGAGGTTGATGTGGCTTGTTTTATTGTGTGTTTGTGTGGTGTGCGCCTTAAGAGAGCAGTTGCACTCTTGCTTTCTTTTTTTATTGCTCTTTTTCCCCTTGTTCTCGCTCATGTTTAGTTAACCCCATGAAAAGAAATGTGCTCTCCACAGGAAAACCTCAACAATGTCCATCTGTGATTACCAACAGCAAACACAGAATGTGTTTACCAGCTGGTAATTGGGTGCAGTTTTGTGTGGCGTGGACCTGGTTTATGCTGCTTCTTTGCGCTCAGCTTTTTTCAATGGATTCCCTCCTTTCTGCATTCATGCCCGTCTCCCTCTTTCACAGGCACGTAGAGAGTTGAAGCGCTTGAAGGAGGAAGCCAGGCGTAAGCACGCCATCGCTGTCATTTGGGCCTACTGGTTGGGACTAAAGGTATCTTCCAACCATCGGTACTTGCCAGGCGTTGAAATGAGTGCGAAGCGTGCACATAACCAGCCTCTAAGTGTCCTTAACCAGCTGCTCTGCTATGTACTAACAATCTAACCTCATAGTTCAGTTCCACAGGTCCATTAGCATCTAAGTCAGTGACACATGTCGCTGATGTCATAAGCGAGGATGAAGTGCTAAAAAACATGTCACGAGGCTTTAGTGTCTCCAGAAAGCAGAATCAAATCTGTTTTCATAATCCATGGCTTTAGAAAAGCTTCCTCTGGGCAAAATAGCTGTTAGCATGAGTCCTGCGGAGGCTGCCTGGTGATACTGCGGTCTCTGTCAGGGGCTGCTCCAAGGTCAGTGGGTGTTCGGGGTGTACCGCAAACATCTGCCGATGTGTATGGACTGTCCTTTGAAATATTGGAATTGATAAAACGGATATGTCCTGGATGCTAATTTGTCAGTCCAGCGTTTTAGTTGTGTCCGTTTTATACAGAAGCTATGATATAAAATGCCTGCGCAACCTTGATATCAACTATTATTACACGGCTCTGTGGAATTGATTCTGATTGGTCAATCGCACCATCTAGCGGTATGTAATGCAAGGGATAATGTACATCCAGCCGGTTGTTATCTCAGAATAAACCCCCGACAGGGTGATGAGGACCCTGACGCGAAGCAGGCTCATCGGGGTCACTGAAGTCAGCAGTGCTACACGCTTACACAAAGGAACGTTCCACAAAGGAACGTTTTTCCTTTGTGGAAGTTTTGTATTTGGTGAGCTAATAAAATATTGAAACTCAGTCAAATCAATGTTTTGTATACAGTTATTTATGCCATCCAGTATCGTGGACTCGCTCTCTCTTGTTTCATACAAACGCAGCTGCTGCCATTTTGTGACTATTGTTTTGTACACTGTTGGATTATAAAATACAAACAGGTACGATTTTAAAACGGTTTAATCTGGAATCAATATCTTATCTCCATAATTATTTATGTGATGAAATGCTGTGTATAGCGTATCTGTTAAATGTTTAAAATTGCCGCACTAGCAACTGCTCTCTCCTCTGCTTCGCATCAGGGTCCTCATCACCCTGTCTATTCTGAGAGAATCACCGGCTGGATGTACATTTTCCCATTACCTTATTACCTGTCAGAGACTAACTTCTTGCTGAAAGATGATAGGCACTTAATGAATGTGTTTAACAAAAATGCTTTCATAAAAATGTGTGTCCTTAATACAGTACATGGCCAACCATTCAATCAACCATCTATATATGTACATGTTAACATTACGGGCCCTATCTTGCACCCAGTGTAATTGACTTTGTACACATCATTCCTATTTTGCACCCGTGCACAACGGACTTTTCCCCCCACAGACGCACGTCGGTAAATTAGGGAATTAACTGGCGCTCGCGGGGGCGGTTCAGCGAAAAGAGGAGGCGTGTTCCGCCGCAAAACTTCCCTGGTGCTATTTTGCAGTTTTAGAAAGCAATTCCGCCACTGACCAGGAAAAACCCAGTCTAAAGACAGTGGCGCGTTGCGCGTTACGGTACTGATCCACTTGTCCGACACTAATGTCGTGTGCTGTCGCGACGCCTCCCCACATTTGTACGTTGATGGGCGTTCCTCTTGTTTACCGCTATGGGCGTGGTTTTGAGCCAGCGGCCAATCTAGAACAAAGGACCCGCAAGAGACTTCCCCCCCCGTCTCCATGTGCGTGCTTCTATTGGATAGCCGTGTGGCGTTCAACGGAATTCATTTGCATAAAGATGGGCATCGGCCAGCTTTTTGACGCGCGGCATCTTTTCAAATGAATGCTTTGCAAGCGCGTCAAAGTCGCTTGACGTCACCCATAGGAATATAGTGGAGTGCAGCATGACAGAAGTGTCGCACGGACAAGTGGATCACTGCCGTGAGTCATATCATATTTTAAGGGTGCATGCTTGGCCATTATGTAGCGTGAGAACAACGCGCATAGCCTACACTTTGATTCTCTAATCTAAACAGACGCAGCAGTTTTCATTTTTGCAAATCATACATTATTACAAGGAAACATATTAACACATGAGGGAAATCATTGTTGTGTCCATAAAGATGTGAAAAAATAGGCATAAATCTAGATTACACATTTACCCAAATTATTATACGCCTGTTTAACTGAAGCTAATTTGGGTGGGTTTCTCCCATCCTCATACAATGTCACTTCTCTGTCTTTTACGGCCCTGATGTGAACGTCGGTCTCCTCGGCTGTGAACCCCTCCTGGCGTGCGCTGGCAAATCCGCCGTTATAATAGCAATCCGCCATGGAACAAACGCACCTGCTCTTAAAGGGAATGCGACGCTCTGATTGGTTTACTGTATTTCACGTTACGCCCAAACCACACCTATGAATAATGAAGCTACTTCAGACCAACCCATTTTAGATTTGCGTCGGACGCAAGAGTAATTTATCCCGATGGTAGCAAAAATAAAAAAAATAGCAAAAGTGCCCGGGATCTGCCCACAAAGTTACTTGCGTTTCGCATTTGATACTTGCGTTTCAGATCGTTAAAATAGGGCCCTAAATATGTTTGTTTTTAAACGGTTTTATCTAATTATTTTTTTGCTCACAAATAGCCATTTCTACCCGATAAAATATTATAGAGTTTGTTACAAAATATATGTGTATATTTATTTATTTAAATATGGAGGGGAACTCTGACCAAAGCAGACCAAAACAGTTTTTGCAGGACAGGCCATTATGACATATTTAAATGAGCTGTCACTTGTAAAATGATCTACAGGTTACGCTCGACTTTATCCCAATAGTCGGGCTTGCGAGCTGACATCTGAATAACTGAGCAGAATGGCATGAATTTATTAATAACAGAAATGATTAGACATGAAAACTTTGCCCCAGTAGCTCATCCATAGCCATGTTTTCTGTCTGTTGCTGTGTGCCTGTCCCGTCTGCTGTCTGCATGCTGCTACTGTTGGCTTTTACATTACAGGCTTTTCTTGTGTTTTGCCTCCACTTGTTTTTCGTTGTGTGTTTTGTATTTTAACTTGCTGTCATTACCGGTTTTGTTTTGTATCTGGGTTTTAGGGGTAACATCAAACTTTTCAAGTTGTGTGAAATGATTGTTGTGTACAAAAGTATGATTGTGAATCTCCTGGTTTCACAGCATCCGTTCTCTCATCTTTGCTTTCCAGTGTCCTGCTCTTTAGGTGTTTAAGACCCTGCTTGTCACGCACCACTTGTCTGAACTGATTAGTGGCCTGTCCCATCCCTGCTGTCATCACAAGACTGTCAATACAAAGAAGTGACTTTTTAAACCCACCTTTTCACAGGTCCGTCGGGATTACAGAAAGTTCTTCAGAGCTAATGCTGGCAAGAAGATCTATAACTTCACCATCCAGAGAATTGTAAGTGGCTTAAGTTGCTGATTTAACCTATACTCTTTGCTAGTCACCTAGTTATCCAGAAACGTAGTCTTACTAAGTAATTTAAGTAAGTAATTTATTCCTTAAACGTGTCTGCAACCACTTCACCTTATGATTTGCCACAAACTGTGTTGTATCAGGTCTTTATAAAGGCTATGTTCTCTATCAAAGAACCATTGGACTTGCCAGAAATAGTAAAGCTAGTGCTCCTGCTTGATTATTTTCACTTTCATTCCATGTATATATTTGGCCGTAACCAACTATTATCAAGCTAATAACAGCAGAAAGAGGAATTCTTTGCCTGTTTTGTCCATGTATAGAACGAGTGCAAATTAAGTCTTGCCTTTCACATTTAGTTGACTTTACGTGACCCAACACAAGAAATACAATTTAAAGGGCACCTATTATGCCCCTTTTCACAAGATGTAAAATAAGTCTCTGATGTCCCCAGAGTGTGTATGTGAAGTTTTAGCTCAAAATACCCCACAGATAATTTTTTACAGTATGTTTAAATTTTCACTTTTGGGGGGTTAAGAAAAACGCACCGTTTTAGTGTCTCCTTTAAAAGTTAATGAGATGCGGTTCCACGCACAGGGGGCGGAGCCTAACCAGCTCGCACTCAGAGCCAGGACAATCTCATCTCAAAGAAAGATGATAATATCAAAACAGAAACTCACAGTAATGGTGTTCGAGTCGGACAATAATGCGAAGTACACAAAACACTCCTTACAACTAACAGTAAAACAAAAATATACACACCTTTTAAGTGGGTGCTTTATAAACTGGTAAACTGTATATCTGTAAAACGACTCGATGAGCTCGAGCTGTCATAAAGTGCTCGCTCTCACTTTCACTGCTGTGATCAGTAACGTTAGTCCTGTCGCTCCGGAGACTGTAAGCTGGATCACGGGAGCAGTTGTACTGATTAATCCTCGAGTAACAACGAGAGTAAATGAAGACAACAATGAATGAAAATGAAAAACAAAACGCCTCAATCGCTTTCGGAGACATTCTACAGCTGCTCCAGAGTCGAAACAATGGCGGACTGTGTCCAGCTCACTCAGGGCGGGTCTACTGTATGCTCAAACTGCAGTGTCAATCAACAGCCGTGGGCGGGGCTTGTGCAATTCTATGTCACATTGCATTGATTCTGAGAACAGCTCGTTCTGAGACAGTGCTTATGATTTATGGGGATTTAAAAAAAAAAAAACACTGGTTGGATTTTTATCATTATAGGATGGTTGTGTCACACACACTGCCAACACACATTTATTGTCAAACACCATGTAAAAGTGAATTTTGCATAATAGGTGCCCTTTAATTGGTGCCCTAGTTGGTGCTACCCCAGGAAATAATTTACTACATGTTCTCCGTTTATTAATTTTTCAGAGAAGAAAGAAGATACTCCTTGGTACACTGATGTACGTTTTTATCTACAGATGCAGAAGTACTTCCTTGGCTTGAAGAAGACGATGCCTTCCATGTCACCGATTGATAAGAGCTGGCCAGCTCGGCCCTACGGTTTCCTGGACGGGACACACAAGGAGCTCAGGAGGGTTTTCCATCTGTGGAGGGTGTGTGTCATTATACAACTCTGTATATCTTAAATGAACTGATAAGACCTTTGTCATGACTCATGTCTGACTATAAATGAATAATAATCTAACAGGGATGGGGGAAGACGTTTATGTTGTGGGTGCTGTGCTTCACCACATTTGAATAAAGAAACCACATTGAGTCTATGAAACGCATCAACTCCACAAAGTACATAATTTAAAGTGTGTCATTTGAGAACATTCATTTAAACCGCATACACACTAAGACATTTGACTGCACATCACATTTTTGACATTGATACTGCTTGCAATCGTAATGCATCGGACATAAATTAAGCCTTTAAATAAAAGGTTATAGCTGTTTCTAACCATCTATCCTCATGGTGTCCTTCTATTAGTGTAAGAAATACCGCAGCCAGTTCACAGAAGAAAAGAAGGCGACCTATGAGGAGAAGCTTGCAGCTAGTGAACTCTTCAAAGATAAGAAGGCCTTGTATCCTAGCAGGTAGGGGAAAAAACAGTTCACCTATGTTCCTTTGTGTAATTTACCTACAGAAAACGCGTGTCTCCAGTGTTGCAATTTATTGCAATAACAGATGTCCTGTGCTTTACAGTGTGGGGCAGCCTTTCAAAGGAGACTATGTGGAGATAACCAAAAACCCAAAGTACCAGAAGCTAAACAGCTTGGCAGAGGATAAAGTTCTTCTTGCAGATGTGGTCAGTAAAATCAACCGTGCCAATGGCAAGGTGAGTACAAGTAGCCCTGTGCCAATAGACTTAACCTTATAACAGGACTGATCAATCATCAATTGTAGTGCTGAGCTTCAGACCAACTCATTTTAGATTCGCGTCGGGCGCAAGAGTCATTTATCCCGCCGGTATAATACTGTAGCAACAGTGCCTGAGATCCGCCCACAAAACTACTTGCGTTTCGCTTTTGATACTTGCGTTTCAGATCGTTTAAATAGGGCCCAAAGACTACATGCACGCAGACAAAATAACTTAACTTTAACAAAAACAGTTTGCATCTGCAGAAAGTGTCTGTTACACTTTTTTTGTTTTGTGTAAATGTCTATATTATAAACTTGTCAATTTCCCTTTTAATTTCACTATGAAGTAATTTATTCCTAAAAATCATCAGATACATCAGCAAGCCTGCTGACTTGCAACATCATTTTGTTTGACAGACATTAAGTACCAACTACCAAAGGCTATCATGGGGTCATTTTCATCCTTTTTGTCTGAACTTGACATTTAAAGTCTACTGATTTACTCTTTTAGGGAGCTCCAAGGATATTCCTCCTGACCAAGAAGAGTCTAGTTCTTGCGGATCAGAAAACCGGCCAGGTGAAGGCCAGCGTTCCCCTGCTAGACCTCAGCAGTGTGTCTGTGAGCACACAGAACGATGGCTTTTTCGCCCTTAAGTTCAAAGAGGTACCGGCATACAATGATAACTCATCTCACATAAGGCTGTCAGGAACACTACTGACCATGCTCTCTCTATAGGGTGCTGTGTCTGCAGCCAAAGGTGACTTCCTGCTGAGCAGCGACCGACTGATTGAGATTATCACCAAACTTCATCGCACCGGTGGAGCTTCAGCTGACAGGAACCAGATCAAGATCGATATTTCAGATGAGTAGGTGTCCAACATTTCTGTGCATCTTGTTTCCTTAATATCGTTCTTGTAGCATAAGTTTTATCTCTCTCTCTTTCAGGTTCTTAGTGCAGTTCAAACAGGACAAAGTCTGTGTAAAATTCATCCAGGGTACACCAAAGAACGGCAACGGTGTCGCCTGCAAGCGTAAAAACAACCGTCTTCTGGAAGTGTCCGTTCCGTCACCATAAGGAGGGATCAGCTCGGTCATCTCTGAGATTCTTCACCCTCCCCCGATCCCGTAATCATTGTGCAATTATGTTGATCCTGTCATTGTCATTTCTCATTCTATAGTCAAATCAGCAGTTCTAAAGATTTTACTGCTTCCCTGTTTTTAATGGTTGGGTGGAAGTCCGTTGTTCGCTCATCCTAATTCTTTGGATTCACAAGAATTAGTCTTTAATTAAAATAACAATAAAAACCATTATGATTACAACTAGATGCTTTCTGGCCGACATTGGCTGAAGTTGTGCTTGGTGAATCTCACCTCGTTCTTTGCTCGACTCATTTTAGTTGTCATACTCTGGGCGAAACTATGTAAATGGAGATACTGAAAGGTTTTTGCTGAGCTCATAGAAAGAAGCTGAAAAGCTACAAAATGTATGATTGCACTTTTTCACTGGGGTGGTGGTCAGGAAAGACTGACTGGTTGGTTGATGTGTTCTATTCTCATTTTGTGTTTCTAGTGCTGAACAGTAATTTATTAGAAAAATACTCTTTGCCAAAATGATAAGGCATTTTGCGATCGAAAATCTTGTGCCATTTAGCTGTTCCTCCCCAGGAGAAAGAAATGATCTTGTAGATGTTATAGTGCGGACACTTTCTTATTTATAAGCCAAATAATGATTCATTTTCATGATAAATGCCAAACAATATAATTTGAATCCTGCTTTTTAACATGTAAATCAACATGTAAACATGTTTATCAATGCTTACTTCATTCTTTTCATACATTAAATTAGGGTGTTTAAATGAAAACCACTTCCCCACAATTTTAACGTGTCACTGAAATGCGGCGTATTCTTCCTGCGTTGTTCGTATATATTCATGCAGTTCATCGTTTGATTTCACAGGGCCTGAAGACCGTCCACAGCCGGCATTTATAATGGAATCTCCAATGCTCGAAAGATCTCCCCTAAAAACTAGACAACAATTATGCATATGTGGAAATGCCTCTATGCAGCAGGAAGACTTGGCTCTCACATCTGGTATTACTCAGAGCTGTTTGTGAGCGCTTGTTTCAGAAGGCCTCATAGAAGAACGCTAATAACCGGAACGCTAAAGCCCTGGCTGGTACGATCTTTGCTACGTCGCTTCAGTGTGTCCCTTTACTTCAAGCTGCATTTACATGAGCAGTAGAACTTGTATGTAAGGAGGCTAATTATAGTAGGTGGTATTGTCTTATAGCTGTATCTTGGCTAAATCTATATGCTTTTTTGCCACTGGAATGTGGGCTGCATCATTTTATTTTTGGCTTGATCACATCTGCTAATGATAAATGGAGTTTTTTTTTTCTTAAGGTCTGACCCACATGTTTTTTGTTTTGTTTTTTTGAGTGCAAGCAGCAATGCATTCTTTGGATGCAAAGCAAACAATGCACTCTCCTTAAGTATATGCCGTTTACCAAGATTGTGGATGATACTTTTTTTCAGTCGTATTTAATGTGATATTTTCTCGCAGTTTTAGTGGATTTTTGTACTCCTAAACTTCTGAAGACAAGGCCCACCAATGTAACTAACTCTGCTTCTGCTTCAGTTATACTTTTTGATTTGTTTTGTCATTTTACAGTAAAAGCATTAGAGTTTAGGGGAAAGGATTATATTCCTCTTCAGTACAGGACAATTGTGGAAGCTGAATTACTTTTATGAAGTAAAATTCTGCATTGCGTCTGTCTTTCATGCAGTAAACTCTGGGTTCTTTTCCTCCTCTTCCATGTCAGAAATTTGAACTGAAAGAGGAAAATGTTTGTTGTATGCATTTTTGTGTGCCTAAATGTAACCTGTTCTGAAACAAAAAAGTGTTTCATTAACTACTACGTGTAATAAATGACAAGTAATCTGTTTTTTTGTTTTTTTGTAAATTAAAGCAATAAATAAATGACTTTGGATAATCAGTGTGGTTTGTTTTGATAGAGTATTGTGAACTTAGATGATTGAGTCATAATTTTGGATGTGTTAAACATTTTTATTTTCTTTATAAATCAGTCATATCAGCTGTTCATACAATTTAGCTTAAATATTATATGTAAAATATTTATTCATTTATTCCCTGATTAGACATTTCTCTGTGTTCACTACTGTCAGTATTTATATCTATCATATGGTTTAATTGGACCATAAAGCAACACAGTGTTTAGTTTAATTGTTATGGGAAATTTGTATTGAAAGATGACATTTTAAAAGTCTACAAGTCACATTTTTAATTTTATTAAATGCCATTTAACTTAAATTTTCCTTTTTTATATACCAATTTCCTTTATCATTTCTCTAATACCAATTTTGCATTATCTTTATCTTTTTTCTTGATTGCTTAAACACTATAACCAGGCTTTTGAACTAAAATTTCAAAACCATGAACACCGTTTATCATTTCCCTAAACTATAAACACTATTCGCCTTTTTTGACACACGAGTCAGGTTTGTTGAACCGTCACTGCAAAACCCTTCATTTCTCATTCATGCTGTCAGAAAGCACTAGCATTCATTATTGTTCACTCATGGCAGCACAGCTTCAGCTCAGTTAGCACACAATTACTCAAGTGGAACCACTACTGTAAGTGTCAAAACTGATCACACACCAATCAGAACCTTCAATAGATGATAAAAGGGCCTGACTCAGTTCATTCAGTTTTGGAACAATGGATCCAGAGAGATGTGATGGAGGATGAGGAAGACGGAGTGAAAGAGGAGGACAGGGAAGGGCAAAGAGACAAGCCGACGGGATGACTCCGATCTTCAACCAGATGGAACTGGATAATATTCAGATTGTTCTAATCCAATCTGACTTCTGACCTAAAATGCTGCCTGAATCATACACTGTTTGTTTGTTGGCTAGAGGAGAACTGGCCCCCCGACTGAGTCTGGTTTCTCACAAGGTTTTTTTCTCCATCCTGCCACTAGATGGAGTTTAGGTTATTGCCACTGTCACCTTTATCGCCCTTTTCACCTTTGTTGTCATTGGATTTTGGCTTGCTTAGTTGGGGAAATTCAATTTAACATATTAAAAAAATGTCAACAATAATATTGATCTGACTGCATTGACACTGCATATATGAACTGACCTGGGGTGCGTTTCCCGTACAACTATATAGCTCACTGCTTAACTACCATAGTACGATGCATCGTTGGAGAAATCAACTAGCTAGTCACGAGTGTTTCCCGAAACCGAATGTCGTAAAGTATCGTTCAACCACGTTGGTTTATGACGTCTCGCACGTGGTGGACTAATAACTTTTTTTAATTAATCTGTTTGAGATCGAATTAACGCTAGATTTCGTCATATAAGTTACATACATGGCATCTGAAGACCATTTCAAATTTTTATCAGTTACTTTGCTTTATTACCAGACTCAATATTTGGCTCGTTCTTACATAGTAGAGCTCATTCGCACATGCGCAGTCTTCAAAAACGGTGCTTTAAATCTCTTGACAAACTAAAAGACGTAAATTACATTTGTATGTATTCTAAATAAAAAATACGGGTTGTACTGTGAGGCTATTTTCTTCTGGAAACAAACTTTGTTGCATTATTTTCCTGTTATCTCTGTAAAGCTGCTTTGAAACAATCTGTATTGTAAAAAGCGCTATATAAATAAATCTGACTTGACTTGACAAGCAATCTCGGATTAAATTCGTGCCACTCTAGTTGACCATATCCTTGTCCATGGTATGACTATTAGGGAGGCTCGGCAATAAGTACAGCCAAACTTGAGTCGCTTCACCGTCGCCTCGATCATAAGAACCTTCAGGGAGGAACAGCGGTGGCTGTACTTCAGACTGCTCTCTACTGTAACTTTTGAGTGCTGTACTCTGTGCTGTTACAACACATACATGTACTGTAGCTGTTGCACTAAACTGCTGTTATGAAAAGATATGGAGGGGAGAGGTCGCAACATCTAGCTACTGGTGTGCCTCAGGGCTCAGTGCTTGGACCACTTCTCTTCTCCATCTACATGTCATCACTAGGATCTGTCATTCAGAAACATGGTTTTTCCTATCACTGTTATGCCGACGACACACAACTCTACCTCTAATTCCAACCAGAGGATCCGACGTTAGCTTTACATATACTGCGTTAGACTAAAGAAGGGTCACAGCACTTACATATTGTTGTCCTATTGTTAACTGCTTCTATTGCTCTCCCTGCTTTGGTAAGTCGGTTTGGATAAAAGCGTCTGTTAAATGATTAAATGTAAGAGTTTCTGAATGCTTCCATTTAGTAGAAAAGGATATGTTACAGTAATAAGTACTTCAATTTGTTTAGGACACAGAGTTGATGGAATGGAAGAAGCCTGCTTGACATTTCAGTTTGAAGCGTGTCAGGGGTGGATCAGGCATGCTAGAGGATTTTACCCCCGATGCCTGGCTAGGACCAATATAGCCTGTGATGTTGATGAGATTCTCTGGCCTGTCCCAGACCAAAGACGGGATGCTGGGGAAAAATCATTTTTGTTGTTTGGTGTATTGTACTGTACAGTACATTAATAATAAATGTGCACATGTATACATTTGTTGTGTCTTTTGTTGTTTCATCATGTGAAAATGTTTTTGAGGGGGAGAACCACAAGCAACATAACTTGCGTTTTTTGTAGAATTGTTTTGAATTGATCTCAGTGTGTAAGACTTGTGTACTGAGTGTGTTTTTGAGGGCTTGTGTGTCATTTCTGAAGGCAAAGTTGTTTTTTCAGCAAGATTGCATGGTTTTGATTGGAAGGCTTCATTTTGACCTGAAAAAATAGGACGTTTAGGGAAATGGGTGAGAAATTATGGATTTGAGTTTTGAGAAAAGGATGCATAAATGTGTTTAAGCAATCAAGGAAAAACTCCAATCAATTCAAACTCAGGTATTCAGTTTATAGTTTACAAGGCATTCTCAAAGCAATTCTGGAAGATACTACACCCTGCCAAACTGACTAACATCACTGGATCATTTCTATATGGGACTGGATTACCAACTTGTGTTTTGGTTGTAGTAATAGTGTAAGAATAGGCTATAGATTTTCAACCATTTAACCCATCAGAAACCTCACCAATATCAGGGGTTAAACCCCCTACTAGGAAATGTAATCTTTATAGACACCTCTTTTAGTACAAAAGTACATATTAAAAGTACACAGCGAGAGAAAGATCCCTTTTGCCTGTCTGCAGCTCAGCCCAGATGTTTTCCATCACATCTGGAGAGTTGTCCCGGGTTGAATTCCGTGGCTTGAAGAGACTGCTGGTGGCAGGTCTCTGTGGAGCAGGCCTTGACAGATTGTGGATGTAGTGTTTAAAAATAGCAACCAACTGCAGAGCTGCCCTCCCAGGGTTCCCACCATTGTGCAGTCTGGGAACAGTTGAGGCGAAACCCCCTGAAATAGACCATCCCATAGACACACCCAGAAGAGTTTGTTAGCTCAGCCCCTAAAAATCCTGCACTATTATGTTCATTCAACACACATTGTATCTGGGAAGTATTGTCTTTTTCTTTTTAGTAGCCAGCAATGTTTCAGGTGAGAGTAACCCCCAAAAGCCGAAACTACAGCCAGGACGGTGGGGACAACCAGGAAGACTGGCACTGTGATCCTCTGTGTTATAACCACACTCATAGTCCACCATACACTTACAACAACTGATGATAGTCACTGCGCTATTTACATGACTAATCCCACATATGTTTTGTAGCTTCAAATTAAATGTTTGTGAATATAAAAAGCATGCATCATAATCTTCATAATCTTAAACTACTATATTAATATGAACTGCGCGGGCCTCTGTCGCCATCTTGTGGACAAATTGCACAACTGTTGAATCAGACCAGATAAACCATTTTATTTTTTAAAGTTTGTTTAGACTTTTTGTAAAAGCATATTTCCCATGAACATGGTTATTCTCAGTGGAATATGTGGCGCTGGGAAAATCAGTTATGATCATTTAGACTTTTGTACATATATGAAAATATATAAAAAATCAGTCTTATATTAGAGAAATGCTGGGTATGATCTGATGGGTATATATTGCTGATTTCATAATCATTATTGAATATCTTGGATAACAGATCTCATCCCAAAAGTATATTATAAAAGTTTTGTCAGACCATACAATTATAACAAGATATCAAATGTCATTGTGCACAATGTGTTTAAAACAAAGTATTTGATTTCCACAAAGCATTTTACTGCCATGTTTAATCACACACAGACATCAGGAATCAGCATATGAATCTCAACAACGGTGACACGCTTCATGCTGTAATGCATGCCGGGAAACATGGATGAGTTTTTTTTACTTTTGTAGCTCCCAGAATGCATAGCAGAATGAAACATGTCAAGTCAAGTCAAGTCACCTTTATAGCGCTTTTTACAATACAGATTGTATCAAAGCAGCTTCACAGTGATAACATGAAAATAATACAAAAAATAATTTCATCATCGTCCACCTTTAAGGCAGATCTATAATATTGTTGAATATTAAATGTCCCCAACTAAGCAAGCCAGAAGGCAAGGCAACAGTGGCAAGGAACCAAAACTCCATCAGGTGACAGAGTGGAGAAAAAAACCTTGGGAGAACCCAGGCTCAGTCGGGGGCCAGTTCTCCTCTGGCCAATGAGTGAACAGTGTATGAAGTTCAGAATGAATCAGAGTATTTGTCCAGTTCCGGTTGGTTGAAGTCGGAGTGGAGAGGAGGAGAGACTGGTTGACACTTCAGGTCAGCGGCGTCGTCGTGTCCTGGCGCTGGTCCTTCATTAGATCTGGATACGGCCTGGTTCCGGTGGACAGCAGTAAACCTCGGGATAGACAGAGAGACTAATATTAGCGTGGACGCCATCCTTCTTATGATGTACCAAGTACATCAGGATTTACGGGAAGTGTTCCCGGTCCCGGCTGTTCTAAACTATGCAGCCTAACATTGAATTATATAAGTCTATAATGTGTTATGTGTATGCTAGGCCGAAGAGATGTGTTTTTAGTCTAGATTTGAACTGACAGAGTGTGTCTGCTTCCCGGACAATGGTAGAAAGACTGTTCCAAAGTTTTGGTGCTAAGTAGGAAAAGGATCTACCGCCAGCAGTCGATTTTGATGTTCTAGGTATTATTAACTGGCCGGAATTTTGAGATCGCAGTAGACGTGAAGGACTATAATGCGTTAAGAGCCCGCTCAAGTACTGCGGAGCTAAACCATTTAGTGCTTTGTAAGTGATCAGCAATATTTTAAAATTTAAACGATGTTTAATAGGCAGCCAATGCAGTGTTGACAGAACGGGGCTAATATGGTCATACTTCCTGGTTCTGGTAAGAACTCGAGCTGCTGCGTTTTGAACTAGCTGTAGTTTGTTTATTAAGCGTGCAGGGCAACCACCCAGTAGAGCATTACAATAATCTAGCCTTGAGGTCATGAACGCATGAACTAATTGTTCTGCATTATTCATTGAGAGCATATGACGTAATTTAGATATATTTTTAAGATGGAAGAAAGCGGTTTTACAGATACTAGACATGTGACTTTCAAATGAAAGATTGGTATCAAAGAGCACACCCAGGTTCCTAACCGATGACGAAGACTTAACAGAGCAGCCATCAAGTGTTAGACAGTATTCTAGGTTATTACGTGTGGAAGTTTTTTGTCCAATAATTGTAATCTCTGTTTTTTCTTAATTTAGTAGTAGGAAATTACTATTGAATTGGTAGGTTTCGTTAGGTTTTGAAGAAATATACCTAACGATAAATATATGTCACCGTTGTTGAGATTCATATGCTGATTCTTGATGTCTGTGTGTGACTAAATATTAAATAAGTTCAAAATGATTTGTGGACAATGTGTTTACCTAAAACAGATTGCAACAGCAACAAAGTTTTGTCTTTTGTTATAGTTTTGCAGTGTTTATAGTACAATATTTAAATGCGTTTTTGACAATATCAGCATTAATAAATATACAGCAGATTTCTTTTGGCTAGTCCTTTTAGCCATAACGACGGTATCACACAGCGACAGAGAAAAACTAAAGCTAAAAAGTCAAGAGCCCAAACAAAACTCCATAATGGTGACTGTAAAATTGTATTATTTTCAATAAATCATCAACATCTAAACCTATATTTACGCTCAAGAACTTCTGTGGATGTGTGACAGAAATAAAAACATTCTGGTCAGTAATAAGTGAAGCTGGTAATGCTGTTGTTGTTGATTTATTGAGATCTAGATAAGGCATGGATAAGATTTATACTATAAGCAGTATACTTTAATGTTTTGTTAAGATGTAAAGGGTTAAAGAAGACCAAGAAACACTGATGATATGCTGCATGTTGCTTTATTTAAAATGCAGAAATCTATTGCAGTCATTTCTTTTAACTTTATCTTGATGTTTTTTATTTTATTTGTTCAGTTGCTTAATAAATACAATTTAATACACACTGCCAATCATTGTCCTGAGGCATTGTCCAAAGGTGTAGCTTGATGACGCCGTGAATGAGCGTGGAATCAGGAGTTGCGTCACAGTGATTTTGCCAAGTAAGACTGGAAGAACATTCCTGCAAAATGCAGTCCTTACCCTATGCCTACCCCTAAACCTACCCCTACTCATAACTTTCCCCTAAAATCAGAGGGAAATGATAGGTGAATAACACTGATGTTGAAGCACCTCACCCTGGTTGTAAGCCTAAACTTGACATAAACTGTAAACTTGTCCCTCAAATCTGATTGGTTGATTGGAAAAAATTTCCAGAACATGTGGTACTTGGTGAAATCACGTTCACCCTTCACCTCCACAGCCGATGCAAAGCAATTCGACAGGACTCAGGCAGAAATCATGTTCATGAATGAGCTAATGCATTCAAGTAGGGTGGGGCAGAGCGGGCCGGACATTTTACGTTGCTTTTTTATTATGCTTATATTTTGCATTTACATTTAATAATATAGCAGATGCTTTTCTCCAAAGCGACTTACAAATGAGGAGAGCAATAGAAGCAGTTAAACTAACAAAAGCACAGCAATATGCAAGTCAGTTAGTCCAGCACAGTACACGTAGGAAAGTGTTTTTCATTCGATATAGAATATTAATGAGTTAGTATTAATAATGGATCAAGTGTTGCCGAAAAAATATCCACTTCAGTTTGTTGAAAACGGTTAAAGACTCAATAACCCAGGTTGAGTTAGGCAGGTTATTCCACCAGCATGGAGCGGTCAGGGTAAAGGTCTGTGAAAGTGATGTTGTGCCTCTTTTGGATGGTACCACAAGGTGCAGTTCACTTGCAGAGCACAAGCTTCTGGATGGCACATAAGTCTGAAGTAATGAGTTTAGGTATAGGGGTGTAGAGCCAGTGGTTGTTCTGTAGGCAAGCGTCAGTGCCTTGAGTTTGATGCGAGCGGGCGATTGGCAACCAGTGTAATATTACAACTGGATCTGGAGTAGCAGAAGTTTAGCAGTGCAGTGCTTTTATTATGCTTATATGCTCCTTTTGTTTTTGTTTTTGTTGTTTATTTTTATTTTACGATTAAAGTTGCGTTTAATGTCTGCCTCCTTCCCTGAACTTGAACTTTGTCACAGTTACATTTGATCACTTTATTTTGTATTTTTTCATTCTAATAAAACAGAGAGGCACTTCAAGAGAGTCCGCACACTCCACCAAAGACAAGAGTCATCATAAAAGATAAAAGCAAGATAAAATCAATGCTTTACTCTTCAGGGTAACTGATTTTATCTAGTTTTTTTGATGACTCCTGTCTTTGGACTCTTGTGTGGACTCTCTTGAAGTGCCTCTCTGCTTGGATTTTGTTGTCGCACCTCATATGGACTAAGGCACGGTGAGTCCCTTGCTTCATTCTGATAAAACAGCCACAAGCTGAATTACTAATCATACAGGTCACTTTATCTGACTAATTAAAATTGTGGGGTAACGCAGCGCTGTTTTCCTTGATCAAAATATCCGGTAACACTTTGTGTTACCACTTTGTGTTACCGTTACCCCACAATTTTAATTAGTTAGATAAAGTGACCTGTAAGTAACTCAGCTTATGGCTGTATGGGGAACACATTCTTATAAACAATAGCAGACTTTTGCCTCGAGCACCTCATTTACTGCTTATTAATAGTTATAAGGTAATTGTTGTATCGTTTAAACTCTGGTATTGAGTAGGATTAAGCAAGATCGATATTATAATATCATTAATAAAAGCTGGATGACTTGCGTTGCTAAATGGCATACAGTTTATTTTAAAACATATTATATGGTGGAGAAAATGCTGTATTATTGTTTCTACAAATAAAGCTCTTTCTGATGCTACTTGAGTCTTGACAAAGAAGTGTTGTCTCTGAGGCATGGTACAAACATGTTACTCGTGATAAATCAAGAAAACCTAACAAATACACAGGCTGCTTTCCTTCCTAGTGCACACTAGTAAGATCAATTCATAACACTGCAACTCTTATTGGGAATCAGGAATGATTTTGCCGCTCAATGTATATTACAGTAGGCCTATACAACATAAATAAAAGAGTGCAGATATAGTCAAATACAACAATGAGCTTTAGGGAAAAATAAATTTTCATTACACTACTGTAAAATAGTTGTTGTATAGTCAAATACAACAATGCGCTTTAGGGAAAATAAATTTTCATTACACTACTGTAAAGTGAATATATATATATATATATATATATATATATATATATATATATATATATATATATATATATATATATATATATTGTTTGTATACTAGGGTAGGCCTGAACAATACAGTAGGTTCCACACTACTACCTATCAAGTCAATCTCGGAATATTGATTTAATTTCCAGCTTGTATTTATTAGTATCCATTAAGAATATAGACAAACAGTATATTACTGTAATTGTCTAGATTGGCAATATGTTGGTAAATGTTTTGTTTTTTTTATTCTCAACATGTCACATGTAGGTTAAGATGAAGATGAGAAGGATAAAAAAAGTATTTATTTACAAAACAAACTCAAAAATCCAATACAAGAATCAGGTAATGTGTAGCAGGACACAAACAATACCGGACAATGAATGAGCTGTGATGATAAATGAGTGTCCATGACAACTAACGATTGGCGGGAAAGGAACAATGGAAACAGGAAACAGGTGACTGACGAATGCATACTAAAAGTCCATGAAAACAAAACTAAACACACATATCGTGACATAATTACATAATAACTACATTTGTGCAGTAAAATTAACTTTAAAGACGATCTACATATAATTTTGAATCATGGATAACATGGAAAATGTGCCATGCTCATTGTTGGGGAGTAGTTACATCTAACAGTTACGTCATTTAATTACAAAATAAATGTAACTAATCTGTGACAGTTACTGAGAAAAAAGGTAATTATGAAATACAGTTATTTATGAAAATGTTTACATTTACATCTGAATATTTTCTGTAAAAAAGCTAGGGTGTGTTGAAAATATTAATTTGTTGCTTTGCCTGTTTTTGATATGCACGATGCCTCCTGTCATTTTAAGGCTGTTTAGTAAAGCAATGCTATTCTAATGCTTTTGATTGGCTCTGAATGGATTGTATTTGAATTTGCAGTGCACCACATCTGCCACATTGCCGCTGAAAGCTTTAGGCAACCTGTCTGAGAGATGCTATGGAGTGATAAAAATGCTTTCCACTGCTAAAAATGTAAAAATATGTTCATCCAGAAATAAGAAAATGGTGCAAATATAACAGTTCAGTGCAAAATACGTTTGCCAACTATTAAAAAGCTACTGACATCGAAGGTTTCATTGTTGAACCTGAGGAATGTTTTACATGCATCTGCAAGTCGCTTATTCAAAACTATAACAAAGGCGTATAGCTTGATGACGCCGTGAATGAGCGTGGAATCGGGAGTTGACGTCTTCACCTCCACAGCATACAGTAAGCAGTCATTAAATTAAGTAGTCGAGGCATTGCCTTCTTCCACCTGCCAGACCATGCTAGTAATGTGTATTCAAGGTGTGTTTTAGCTCTGAATTGTTTGTGGCAGGATACCACAAATGCGGCGAAGCCCCCTCGAGGTCCCTCCCTGGACAACTGTGTCTTTGTCGATGCGTTGAGTCCTATGAAGAAGAATGAACAATAGCAGTTGTCCTGGAAGCTCGACTGATGTGCTAGGTCGAGGAATTCTGTCACATGTACCACACAAAACAAAATCACCGCTATCACTATATCTAACACTTCTTGGTCCAGTCTTCTGTCATGGTTCTACTGCATATAAAGGCATGAAGATGAACATGCGCCATTGACGCAAATTTTTCATAGTTTATGAGACAATGCTCATCAATGACAAACATCATTGACATACATTTCCGGCTTTCTGTGTTTTCACTGTTATACAGTGTTATACTTTCTTCTGAAAGAGTATTGAATTTCCTGATCAAACGAAGAAGCAGAAACAAGCGATAGCATATTTAATATGCAGAATAGTCCTCAGCATTAAACAGCATTTAAATCAAAACTGCCTAAAGTTACTAAATGAAATGTCGACCCAGGAAGCGGAATAGGACTGTGCAACCTTAGATATACGTAGACTTAGGCTTGATCTACTCCATCTAGTTTTGATCATCATGCTGAATCCAATCTGAATGTAGTCTTTGACAAAATGCGTTTTTCTCAGCTTTTTGCTCAAAATGTTGCTTTTTTTATAAAACTTAAGTCAAGTTTTAATTTAAAAAAAGAATGTATGGAGCTAGAATAAAACACATTTTGTTTTATTCTGTAACAGAGGCACTGTTCTTTCTTTTGATACATAGTTGACAGTGATGATAAATCAAATCAGTAACTATGAAAACACTAGTGGCACTAATGGTGCAAAACAGAAAACAAGTCCAAACAGGGTGATATTGTATACAGTCTGACAAGTACACAGTGTGCTTTTCAAATATTCACTATTTCATGTTGTTTTGGTTTGACTTAATGTGTAATCTATTGAACAGCTCTTGCAAAACCCTGTGCAGTGTGCAGATATAGGTAAATATACACTAAACAAAGTGTTGTGATCTTGTGTTTTCACTTATAGTTTTTAAATCTACTTGCTCAATAATGGAATTGTATTTATTTTAACCAAAACAAACATCTTCCAGATAGCTTTAAGAGATAAGTGATTCTGTTGGCTGAAAGAGTTTAATCGGTACTCTGTTCTGTGCCAACACATTTGGGTAACACTTTAGAATTCTGTTCCATCATCAATGAATAACTAGACATGAACATTCTAGAAACTACTATTAACTAACAAGAATTATTATTGAATTAGTAAGTAATAGTTCACTATTAGCTAATCAATACAAAAAACAATTTCATACATCCCAACTACTAAATACAGATTCATAATAATGTGAATAATGCAAAATTAATTCATTCTAAAGTGAAGATCATGGTAATCCACTAGTAATGACTAAAGTATTACAAAATCCATAAAGGAATTGTGAATTATTTGGATCAGTATTCGTAATCTGTGCAGGGTTTGGGAGACGGCTGGCTGGGCTCTGGGTCCGGAGTGGGGCTGGTGATGTCCTCCTCAGTGGGGCAGATGGTGAATGCCGAACTGTTGCACCCACTCCACAAACATGGGAAACGTGAAGTCTTCGTTCGTTGCTCCTACTCCAGCTGGATGGCCGGCAAGTCCATAATAAAGGGGGCGGCTCAAAAAAATATTGGTCTTGTCAGGGGTCACCTTCACTAAGGGGTAGTGAAATCCACAGAGAAAGAAGCGTTACGAACAAACAAACTTTTAAAAAACATACAGAAGCACTACTTACAACTTAACGTTATTGCAAGACAAAGAACATAGGCAAACTTTAATGGTTTAAATACACAGGAGTAATCAATGGAAAGCAGAACAGGTGTAGAACTAATTAACAACCACAAAAACAAACCACACAAACGAACACAAGATCACATCAGGCAACTGAGCTGGGAGAATCTAAAATACACTGAAACTAAACAGAATAAACAGAACTGTCACACCTCCTGCAGTGAATGTCAATATTTTCTCAAATAAATGAACACAAACAATATAAATTTTTAGTATTTAGTTTTGCTAGCTCTATTGATTGACCACATATAGATATATCAATATACACAACTGTGCGCAGTGCCTAAATTATTTTTATTTACAAAACAAAAAATGTAAACCTTTATTTTTAATGGATGGGTTGGAGCATGATGAAGGTAACTGAAGTAGTGCAGGACACAAGATAAGGTTATATAAGATACGATTAGATAAGATAAACACATCAAGTATACTTCAAGTATAGATTTGACTGTTTATTAAACGGTCATGTTGATGTTGGCGCAGTCCTGCATCTCTCTGTAGAGCATACGTCTATTTGTTAACATATCAAGGGAGATCAGTAACCATGCGGAGACAGAGGGAGCAGGTGCCACACCTCTCTCTATAACCAATCAGAGAACACTGAGCTCTCTATAAGAGCCTGTCTAAGCGAGACACAGTTTTAGGTCTGCATAGTAAAGGGGGCAAAAGTTAGCAGTAGAACAAATCAAAAGGATTAAAGGAGTTTCTTGAAAGATACAACTGCTGCCAGGTATAAAAATTGAATAAATTCTGGAAATTTCTTTTTACTATATATCTGTGAACATATAACTCATTTATATTTACCGCTGTCTTGCAGATTATCGAGAACAGCAATCATGGCGCCTATTTTACTGAACAGCATTGCAAATGAACACAGCAGTTACATTCAGTAAGATAACTTTAATTTCAGAAAGCACACATCTTTAACAGACCAGAGAAGATGAGCTGGACAATGTCTGGTTTGATGAATGTAGACTTCATGTGTAGGCTTGTTTGGGTCTTTGGATATAATGGGTTCGGTTCAGTTCTGATGTCTAAATAAGGATATTGAGAAAATGTGCTTGTTGCTTTGCATATATTGTAATGAGAAAATCTCCTTGGTCCTTGACTTCATTCTATTTCTAACTAATTTTTTCGTAATCATTTTTCGTTTTTTAATTAGATTGATACTTTTTGAGTAAAGCACAGAACCCATACTTTTTTACACTATCTACACACATGATTGTAATATGAGTTATAAGAAACATATGAAATATTTGTGTTTAACGGTCTAACTTCTCTTAGTCCACAGCAATAACAGATGTGATGTGTCACAGACAGGTGGAGTATGTGAAAAACCCTCACCTGGACAGCATGGAAGAGGACATCCTGTACCACTTAAACCTGGGCACCAAGACCCATGACCTGCCCCAGATGTTTGGGGATGTGAAGGTGTGTACAGAAGTCCTGACCAGACATGAGTTAGGCTTTTTACTTTCATAATGTTGTTCAAAATTAATGTTACTTTATTCAATCTTCATATTAATTCCTACAAAAAATTACAGATACTTTACATTGCTGTCCTGCGTTGAAACATGAGGGTAATTGTGTTTTACACCATACATGGAATAGCGATTGATTGCGACCTGGAAGCAACATTGAGTGGTGGGATATTTTGCTAATAAAAATATTGTGACATGAGAATAGCATGATACATGTATTGTGTCTGGTTTTCGGTATCATCTAAGTGAGCTTTTATTTTTACACATGCACAGTAAGTTTCAGTGTGGACGAGCAACTTTTGGACAATGCATGAAAATTTTAGTATGGATGGATAGAGTTTTGAAATGATAATGGCATTTTCAAATTTAGACCTAGCCTTAGACAGCAGATTTAAGGTTTAAATTAAATGCAATAATCTTGAAGAAAGATAGTCTTCAGGACTGTATAGAGGATGATTGATGAAAATTATGATCTATTTACAAGGGTTGATGTACAGTATGGTCAGCTTGTCATTATCACAAAATCAAAATCCTCTTGTATCATCCCAAAGGGGTTTGAGCCAGATATTATTTGAGCCAGAATTATTTTGTTAGGACAGTTATGTCAGAAAATCATTTGCCTGAGACTACTTTCATTTAGCATCATTATCAGGGTGTGGCTTATTTTTCAATAATCCATTGGACCAGATTCAATTAAAAAGTTGTAAACAAATCATAGGGTAAGAATAAAAAAATCCTGCTAGAATATCCTGAATTCTACGTAGTCTGTTACCATTAAATATATTACAGAAAGTAAATACACCTTTTGAGGAGCAGGGAGGATAATTGAAAGAATTACTGACATATAACAGAAGTCAAGTCCCCATATAGCGCTTTTTACAATACAGATTGTATCAAAGCAGCTTCACAGTAATACCATGAAAATAATACAACAAAGTTTGTTTCTAGAAGAAAATTGCGTCATCGTCCACCGTAAGTAAGGCAGATCAATAATATTGTTGAATATTAAATGTCCCCAACCAAGCAAGCCAAAAGCCAAGGCAACAGAAGGGCATTATTCCAAAAAGGGTGCATGGTGCAAATATGAATTAGATCTCTTCTTCTCCATTAAACCAAGTTTTGGAATAGCTGAAATAATACATCTGATTTTTGTGATTAAGACTTCTTGAGCTACATGTAATACCAGTAAAGGGCAATTCTTGAAAGGGACAAAAAAAAGGCACTCATTTTGCTCTCTCTGTCTGTTATCTCTTCTGTAGTTTGTTTGTGTTGGCGGAAGTCCTAATCGGATGAGATCGTTTGCCCAGTTCATCCACGAGGAGCTGGAGCTGCCTGGAAACATTGCAGACATCAGAGATATCTGTGAGGGAACGGATCGATACTCCATGTATAAAGTGGGACCTGTGCTGTCCATTAGCGTGAGTGTCTGAAATCCTGATGAGGCTTGTATTTAAATGAGAGTTTATTCATCATACATACATGTAAATTATTTGAAGAATTTTTATGAAGATCATGTGATGTAGGTAAATGTAGGAGCATTTCACTGTATCCAGTGGTGAAATATTATCAAGTGGTAGTTGACTCTACCTCTATTTGCAACACTTAGTGATTATATGAAACGTGTAATCATTAGCATCATTAATCATAATCTGCTAGCATCACTTTGTTTTTCGCTTGCATCATAATTGATGTGTTCTCCTCCGTTTGGTCTCTGACAGCATGGCATGGGCGTTCCCTCGATCTCCATCATGCTGCACGAGCTCATTAAAATGCTCTATCATGCTCGTTGTCGTGATGTCATCATCTTTCGCATTGGCACGTCAGGCGGAGTTGGTGAGCACTTCCTGCTTCATTGAGTTATGAAGTTATTAATATATGTATTTACATCACCCTGAGGAAGCGGTTTTTACTTTAATGGCAGTTTTGAAGACTCAAAAATGAATCAGTCAATTTTAAAGCATTACATATGAAATTTAAAACTGCTGGATGGAGGAGGACATGAAGTATATGGGTTTCCTACTTTGTAGTAAATGTTTGCTGTTTGTTTGAACACACAGGTCTGGCTGCAGGGACCGTCGTGATCACAGATAAAGCTGTGGACTCTTGCTTCAGGCCCCAGTTTGAGCAGGTGATTTTGGGAAAGGTTATCATCAGGAGCACGGAGCTAGATGAAGATGTAGCCCAAGAGCTCCTGCAGTATTCCTCTGAGCTTCCAGATATCCCGACTGTTATTGGAAACACAATGTGCACACATGACTTCTACGAAGGTACTGCAATGTTTGTGTACTTTGTTTTATTTATTATCCCATACTGGGTTTGGTCCTGTATCTTACACAGTAGAGCATGTTGTTAGTGATGCCATGATCCCAGTGAATGCATGAACTCATCAAATGTTAATGCAAATGCTTTGGATAAAAGAGTCTGCCAAATGCATAAATGTAAAAATCAGACACAAAAACAGATTGTTTCGGTCCTGGATGTTGATTGGTCAATACAGTGTTCTAGCATGCTAAAATATACAATATAGTTATATAAAATATAGTATTGTATACTGTTGTTATGTCAAATATGTTCACCAGCTATACTGTGTGTCATAGCCCACCCATAACCGTAGTTTAAATAT
The DNA here is from genome assembly GCF_949152265.1 of Phoxinus phoxinus. Lineage (NCBI taxonomy): Eukaryota > Metazoa > Chordata > Actinopteri > Cypriniformes > Leuciscidae > Phoxinus > Phoxinus phoxinus. The sequence goes on along the minus strand of NC_136882.1, from coordinate 11,029,767 downwards.
CAGACTTGCCTAACAACTGCTTTAACCGTGACTGTATTTACAGTACAGCATGGCCTCTCACACACAAGCGTTCAAAAACAGATCTTGTGATCTATAGATCTTAATGTGCTTTTGAAGACAGCACACTTACAGGATATTTATTTTCATATAGTGACATACCTAATCTCCTTTTCCTGTTGTAGGTCAGGGGCGACTGGATGGAGCCCTGTGCTCATTTTCCACTGAAGAAAAATTTGAATATTTGCGGAAAGCCAACGAGGCAGGCGTCAGGAACATTGAGATGGAATCCACTGTCTTTGCTGCCATGTGTCGTGTCTGCAATCTTAAAGGTACAGAAGTTAACAGTATCTGTTGTCATCATCACTACTATAACAGAGTACCAGAGGCACCTCATTTTTTAAAGGGGCCACCATAAGCTCCTTAAAGGATTAGTTCACTTTTAAAGTGAAAATTCTGTCATCATATACTCACCCTTAAGTTGTTTCAAACCTGTATAAATTTATTTCCGCTGCTGAACACAAAGGAAAATATTTAGAAGAATGTCAGTAACCAGACAGTTTCTGGTTCCCATTGACTTCCATAGTAGGAAAAAAATATACTATGGAAGTCAATGGGAACCAGAAACTGTCTGGTTACTGACATTCTTCTAAATATCTTCCTTTGTGTTCAGCAGCGGAAATAAATTCATACAGGTTTGAAACAACTTAAGGGTGAGTATATGATGACAGAATTTTCATTTTAAAAGTGAACTAAACCTTTAAGGCTGATATATAAATTGACGTATCTCATTGTATAGGAATCTCATTGCATGTTAAAATTGCATGTTGTTTCTTTTTTTCTTTTTTACAAAATGTAGAAATGGACAACCGCCTTTGTCAGTTGCCTTTGAGCTGCTTATTAGGGGGATAAACAAAAATAATCATCAGAATAAAGTATTGAAGGGACTATAATTGAAACTACGGCAGCACTTAATTAACTAACACTAATGGTGCGTTCACACCGGACGCGAATAGCGCGTCAGGCGCGAGTGATTTCAATGTTAAGTCAATGCAAAGACGCGTTACGCGCGTAAAACCGGTGTGAACGCACCATTACACAGCTCTCTAGAGCTGATTTATTTCTGAAACGTAAGTTTTTTGGCTATATTTAAATTGCATTAAGCACTATATGAATAAACTTGACTTAAAAAGCTACAATCTTTTTTTATAATTTAAATTTGTATGAATTTAACCGTTTTTTTCACTCTCAAATCAAATCGTATCAATTATTTTAATAGGGACAGTGCTCATCAATCAACAGTCAGACTCTTTAAATAAGCCAGATTTAGCCCAACTTTCATCCCTTCCACCTTTCCAAATTTTAAAATGGCAACCTAAAATAAATAAATAAATAAAAATCACAATTATCCACAATTGATCATACATATGTCAATATATTAAAACCAAGAAAAACTTCTCCATACTTAAGAAATGATAAAAAACACAAACATGTAACAAACCTCAAACCAGTATATCAAATCAAATACATTAACACTACTGAAGATAATAATGTAAGTATATAAAAAAAGATGATTTATTTACACATGATTACAAGTTTGATTTGCTTTTAGCCATATCTTTAATTTATGTTGAATAATTTCTACTCAACTCAGTTGTTAAAGTATTCCATGAATGGCTTTAACTGAAAAGACTGATCGTCCCAATGTAAATGATTGAACACAGTCTCTTCTAGTAGTTGCTCTGCCACTATTATTCTTCTGCATTATAAACTGGCTTAATGTCCATTTAAAATCTTACAAATCAAGCAAGCCTCAGCAAAATGTTTGATATAGATTTTATTTTTGAACTGTATTGCAACGATGAAAACTAACAGTCCTCCGATCAAGCGTTTTATATGTCTGTTTGTAAACGGATTCAAATAGATTTTTAAAATTGTTGTGCTTCCTTTGTGACTAGTGAAGTAATATGTGATATGAGGAATTGACCATAGTATGCATTAAAAAGCTGTGCTGCCTCTGTTGTTAGATATGGTCTTTTATGCACACAAAAACATTTATTTATTAATATTGGCTACCTTTTGGGCATGCTTTCGAAAAGACACTCAATAAATCAAATGAAATGAAATTAGATTTAAATTAGAATGCCCGAGTTGCTTTTCTCCATACTTGGAAAGTGGTTGGTTATCGTCAAGCTCTAAAAATAACATTATAAAAACAGAATTATCTGGAAGTTGGAGCTAAACTTTTCAGGATGGTGGCCCTTCCGGCGCAGAATCGGACACTACTGAAAAACATGCAAAGCTTTAGACATGTTTGAGCTTTGCAATGATTTGAGAGCTTTTGAAAAGGCAAAGGTTTTAAGTGAATACCACCTTACATTTGATTGTGTTCTTCACACACAAAGCTCTTGTATGTCAGTCTTGGACATTCTGCCTAAGTTCTTATAACAGAACTTTAACCTAGCTTGAACTAACCCTTATGTCCTATTATATAGCCTTGTAGTACTGCTTTGTATGCCTCACTTTATGTAGCATTGAATTACCTTAAAACTTCAAAGTGGTTAATGGTGTGATTTTTTGTTTGCAGCTGCAGTGGTGTGTGTGACTCTGCTGGACAGGTTTGAGGGAGATCAGATTTCTACACCTCATGATGCTCTTCTGGAATATCAGCAGAGACCGCAGCGCCTTGTGGTTCATTTCATCAAGAAACGTCTCGGACTCATCTCATAGAAATATGTTATTAATATCTACAGTGTAAATAATACTGTTTATAGTTTGTGTTATTTAAAGGTGACATTCACATTCTCAAACCATCCTCAGCTGACTTCCTAACATTTAAAACCAATGAACACACACCACTTTTAAGGTTGTAAGTAATTTGTGTGTATTATAACTTGTAAATCTACTATATGGTTTAAATTATATGTGTGGTAAACTTTTCGGCTTATTGTAAAAATAAGCTAAATAAATTATATGAAGTTCATGAAATGAGTCATGAGGGTTTGTACTTAGTAACACTTGATACTGATAATGCTGGAAATGCATATTCTTTGTGGCTAGAGGAAATTCTTTGTCTAGAAGTTTCTAAGGGTTTAGAGTCTTTGCTCATAAACCGCATGCGGCTCTTTATGAAAATGTTTTTTAACCATTTTTTTTAAAACAGTTTTGTTTTAACAAAATTTTATTATTATTGATTAACAGTATAGTTTTTTTTTTTTTTTTTTTTTTATGCCTAGAACTATGGAAGCCCGTTTCGAACATCATAACTGAACAATTACATTTTTTCTGTATAATGAAAATAATGAGTTGGCTTACAAAATAAAAGTTGTCTCAAACGTTGTTTTGTAGACTCATTTCATAAAGTCAAGAAGTTACTTCTGACATGATGAGCACACAGCAAGTGTGTGTTTTCTGCATATTAATTTCTTGCACTTCACACAAGGTGCTGGTTTTGCTCTCGCACTTGGATGGGCACACCTCACATCACAAGTGCCCTGCCATACATAAAATAAACGTTTTTATTTTGTGTCTGTACAGTTTCTTTTGAATGGCTGCCTATGAGGGTCAAAATGACACTATTAGTACCGGTAATAGTACGAACGTATAGTAATTTCGTTTGTATATGTCAAAACACATCAGCATGTTGAAACTTTGCATGTTCATGATGATAAATGAGAAAAAGTCACAAAATATCAAGAAAAAAAACAAAGGTTTAATTTTATTTCAGGTAGCTTGAAAAAATAAATGATAGCTAATTTTTACAATCTGTGGCTGACAAAATATTTTTCTGTATTGAAATAAGTATGGAAAAGCTAATTTTTTAGCTTCATAAGGTAGTAAAAAGCCACAATAACAAAATATAACCAATACATTTTATTATTTTGGGTCGGTACAGTTGCCTTAGAGCGTTAAAATATGTGGGTCAAATTGACCCGCGAACATCACGAACGTAATAGTAATTTTGTTTGTATATGTCAAAACACATCAGCATGTTGAAACTTTGCATGCATGTTCATGATGATAAATGAGAAAAAGTCACAAAATATAAATAAATAAAAACATAGGTTAACCAGTATTTCCAACAACTAGAAAATCGAAATGGGTCAAATTGACCCGCAACATAACACAAGGGTTAAACCAGTGCTGTGGTTCATAGTCTCTCTGTTATGGAGGGGTTGAGGAGAGGTGGATTAATGAATGAATGATCACTGAACTGAGCTGAATAATGACACTATTCTCTTGCTACAGCTGCTTTACAGCTGAATTCAAAGTTGTCTCATATCTGATGAAGGTCATATCATTAAATCTGTTCCTGTCCTGTTTATTATTGTGAAGCTGCTTTGAAACTGGTTCAACTGCTGGTTGCCGGTTGCCGCTCGCATCAAATTCAAGTCACTGACGTTTGCCTACAGAACAACCACTGGCACTGCTCCCCTGTACCTGAACTGATTACTACAGACGTATGTGCCATCCAGAAACTTGTGCTCTGCAAGTGAGCGGCGTCTGGTGGTGCCATCTCAAAGAGGCACGAAATCTCTCTCTCGGACCTTTACCATGACTGTTCCCTGCTGGTGGAATGATCTGCCTAGCTCAGCCAGAGCTGCTGAGTCTGTAGCCATCTTTAAGAAACTGCTGAAGACGTATCTTTTTCGGCAGCACTTGAGCACTTAATCCAGTACTACTAACACTTTCTTATCAAAAATAAAAAATAAAAAATTGCGTTGGATTGTACTGTGAAGGGTCATAGCACTTACATACTGTTGTCCTACTGCTAGTTTAATTGCTTCTATTGTTTCTCATTTGTAAGTCGCTTTGGATAAAAGCGTCAGCTAAATGAATAAATGTAAATGTAAATGTAAATGAAACATTTCCTATAAAGTGCTATAAAAAATAAAGGTGACTACTTGTAAACTGGCTCGGGCTCCTGGACGTACTGACAGGCTCTATCTCCCGAGTGAAACTGCTGACAGAGGAACCACTCTTGGCGAGTGTTAAAGGGGTGGTTGATTATGATTTCACTTTTCTAACTTTAGTAAGTGTGTAATGTTGCTGTTTGAGCATAAACAACATCTGCAAATTTACAACGTTCAAAGTTGAGGGAGATATTTTATATTAAAGAAATTGCTGTTTAAGGACTACAACAAACGGCTGGTAGGGACTACAAGACATTCCTCCCGGGTTAGTGACATCACTAACCCTAAAATGTACCCACACAAAAGCACACATTTATCCATGTGTAAACATTAAGTAGCAAACCTGATGACACACCAATCAGAATCTCAGGATATTATAAATAGGGCACCATGACATAAACCAATACATCATAACATGTCAGTGTCTTTGTATTGACAACTTGACATTAGTAAGACAACACAACCTGTCATAAATATGTCATAAACATGACATAGCAGATTAATTATCAAACTTAAAGGAAAACTCCGGTCAATTTTAACATTGAGCTCAATTTTTAGTAAATTTGTAGTGCTGTCAATACAGAGAACATCGACAAAAATCGGTGTTGCCTACACCTTGTTATCCTATTTTTAAAATTTGCACCCTATTGACTTGAATGGGGCAAGTTTTAAACCTGCTTTTATTTCTCTTATCATTTGGTCTTTGGTAAATAGACGCGCCACTTTGTTAGTAAACTGACCACATTTCGCCCTTCCTCTAGGGATGGCGAAAACTAAAAAAATTCTTGACCGACCACCGAGCCTCATTAGCCGGTTGAAACCGGTTAACCGATTAGTTTAAAATATGCTACGCTATTTGAAATAACAGCCATTTCGAGCCGCGCCTGCAATTTCACAACTCTGTCGCATCTCTCCGTCGCTCTGCCTCCCGCTCTCTCACACACACACACACACACACACACACACACACACGGCGCCGGCGCCCCCCTTCCACTCACGTCACTTTTTTAAAATCCCCAACAGCGTGAAACATGAGTCCCGCAAACGCGGCGCCGAGGAGCTTGTATGTAATCGGCGGACAAATGGCTCCTTAGTTTCGAAATGGTTCGGGTACAAGGTGATCGCGTTGAAAATAAAGGCGTTTGTCTAGCATTAGAAGCTCATTTGAAACATTGCCGCGGCTCATTTCAGAAAATGACAGCTCCGAACCGAACCGCTTTAGTTTGAGGTAACTGTTAGTGCTAACAATAATAAAGAAAGATGATCATCATCACCTTATCTGTTACCACTGAAATGTATTTGTAATGTATTTTCATATTTAAGCACTGTATTACACAAGTTGCAACTTACGTTACATCTGTGTCATTCTGTTTGGTGAAATGGTCCCACACACTACTATTTTCTGCACGCTTCCTCCTGTCGTCTGCCCTGGCTCTAACCTCGAGTGTGTTAGCCTGTAGCCTTTACTTTCTGCAAACCTTGTGAGCGCGCGAACCCAAACGCTGTGACCTCGCGCCAAATTTTTTTATTGGTTTATTAAGTATAAACGGGCGAGTTATGAAAGATTAAGTGAGAGGGATTTGTTCACTTCTTCACACAAAAAGATATTGGAATGAGATGCTAACTGTAGTAGCGTTTAGTCCACTGTCTATAATAGAATAATTTAGAGATCACTTTTTTTTTTTTTAACCGACTGCCGAAAACTTTGATCGGTTAACGTTGATACGGTCAACCATCGGTCAAACGGTCATCGGTTAACATCCCTACCTTCCTCACCTCCAGCCTGTCACGGGTATGGTGCGGATGAAGACAAAGGCAAAGGCACAAAGCTCCAATTCAAACTTTTACTATAATAAAACTTAAACAAAACTGGTACAGGCAAGGGTAACACTCTCCATACAACGTAACGTAAACAGAAGCAAGCATTAGCATAAGCATTGACCGACAACTGAAGGGTGAGAGACAGGAACTTAAATACACAGATGACAACGAGTGACGACAGGTGATGATGATGATGATTAACAAGGCTAATTAACTAAACAGGTGACGAAAATGAACTAATGAAAATGACGACAGAGATGATGAAAACACTGAAGATGGAAAACAAACTAAAAGTCCATGATAAACAACAGAAAACACATTAACAATGTGACAGAACCCCCCCCTCCCCCCAGGCGCGTCCTCGCGCCGTAAAACATCCAAAGGGGTGGGAGGGTGGGCGCCCTGGAGGCTGATGAACAGGTGGCCGCTCTGGAGCAGGAAGCCTCCAGGGCGGAGCAGGACGTGCAGGTGGCCAGGGCGGAGCAGGATGAGGGCGTGGCCATGGCGGAGCAGACGGACCCTCAGGCGTCCATGGCGGTGAGGACCCTTCGGGCGTCCATGGCGGTGAGGACCCTTCGGGCGGCCATGGCGGTGAGGACCCTTCGGGCGGCCATGGCGGTGAGGACCCTTCGGGCGGCCATGGCGGTGAGGACCCTTCGGGCGGCCATGGCGGTGAGGACCCTTCGGGCGGCCATGGCGGTGAGGACCCTTCGGGCGGCCATGGCGGTGAGGACCCTTCGGGCGGCCATGGCGGTGAGGACCCTTCGGGCGGCCATGGCGACCGTGTCGGCAGGGCCTCCACGATCCCCTCAGAGGACTTATTGCCCCCCCCCAAAATTTTCTTGGGGAGGTCAGCACTGGACTGGACCAGCGGCGAAGAGGGCTCTGAGCTGACCGGGGTCAGCGGCGAAGGCGGTCCTGGGCTGGACGGGACCAGCGGCGAAGGCACTGGGCTGGACGGGACCGGCGGCGAAGGCTCTGGGCTGGACGGGACCAGCGGCGAAGGCTCTGGGCTGGACGGGACCAGCGGCGAAGGCTCTGGGCTGGACGGGACCAGCGGCGAAGGCTCTGGGCTGGACGGGACCAGCGGCGAAGGCTCTGGGCTGGACGGGACCAGCGGTGCAGGAAGCTCTGGGCTGGACGGGACCAGCGGTGCAGGAAGCTCTGGGCTGGACGGGACCAGCGGTGCAGGAAGCTCTGGGCTGGACGGGACCAGCGGTACAAGAAGCTCTGGGCTGGACGGGACCAGCGGTGCAGGAAGCTCTGGGCTGGACGGGACCAGCGGTACAGGAAGCTCTGGACTGGACGGAACCAGCGGTGCAGGAAGCTCTGGGCTGGACGGGACCAGCGGCGAAGGCTCTGGGCTGGACGGGACCAGCGGTGCAGGAAGCTCTGGGCTGGATGGGACCAGCGGTGCAGGAAGCTCTGGGCTGGACGGGACCAGCGGTGCAGGAAGCTCTGTGCTGGGCAGCGATGAGGGCTCTGTGCTGGGCAGCGATGAGGGCTCTGTGCTGGGCAGCGATGAGGGCTCTGTGCTGGGCAGCGATGAGGGCTCTGTGCTGGGCAGCGATGAGGGCTCTGTGCTGGACAGCGATGAGGGCTCTGTGCTGGGCAGCGATGAGGGCTCTGTGCTGGGCAGCGATGAGGGCTCTGTGCTGGGCAGCGATGAGGGCTCTGTGCTGGGCAGCGATGAGGGCTCTGTGCTGGGCAGCGATGAGGGCTCTGTGCTGGGCAGCGATGAGGGCTCTGTGCTGGGCAGCGATGAGGGCTCTGTGCTGGGCAGCGATGAGGGCTCTGTGCTGGGCAGCGATGAGGGCTCTGTGCTGGGCAGCGATGAGGGCTCTGTGCTGGGCAGCGATGAGGGCTCTGTGCTGGGCAGCGATGAGGGCTCTGTGCTGGGCAGCGATGAGGGCTCTGTGCTGGGCAGCGATGAGGGCTCTGTGCTGGGCAGTGATGAGGGCTCTGGCGCAGGATCAGCGGCCTCTGGCGCAGGATCAGCGGGCTCTGGCGCAGGATCAGCGGGCTCTGGCGCAGGATCAGCAGGCTCTGGCGCAGGATCAGCGGCCTCTGGCGCAGGATCAGCGGGCTCTGGCGCAGGAAGCTCTGGGCTGGACGGGACCAGCGGTGCAGGAAGCTCTGGGCTGGACGGGACCAGCGGTGCCTCTGGATCGGCTGGTGTTACCGTGAGGGAGGAACCACAAACCCAAAGAGCTCTGTCCATAAACTCAATAAACGGTCGATCTAAGTCCCTGCGCAGCAATATCTGGGCCAGTGGATCATCAAGTCCTCTCCAGAACCGTTGCTTAAGAAACTCTTCCTCCCAGTAAACATCCAGATGTAGATGCAGGTAAACATCCACAAACTCCTCCAATGAACTCCCATTCTGATCAAACAGAAATGCCTCCATAGCGTCCTCCATTACTTCTGGGTCGGTCAATCTGTCACGGGTATGGTGCGGATGAAGACAAAGGCAAAGGCACAAAGCTCCAATTCAAACTTTTACTATAATAAAACTTAAACAAAACTGGTACAGGCAAGGGTAACACTCTCCATACAACGTAACGTAAACAGAAGCAAGCATTAGCATAAGCATTGACCGACAACTGAAGGGTGAGAGACAGGAACTTAAATACACAGATGACAACGAGTGACGACAGGTGATGATGATGATGATTAACAAGGCTAATTAACTAAACAGGTGACGAAAATGAACTAATGAAAATGACGACAGAGATGATGAAAACACTGAAGATGGAAAACAAACTAAAAGTCCATGATAAACAACAGAAAACACATTAACAATGTGACACAGCCAATGCAGACTCGTGGCCTACCGGGTGATTCTAGAGTGGGCTCTGAGAGGAGAGCGCTTGGCCGTGGCATCAGAATAACATTGCCTAGCTGTGTTGTAGCAGCAATCAGACAAGAGTACCCCTCCCCCACTGGAATTTACACGGGATTCAAAGAGGCAGAGGAAATCTTCTGAGTCTAATATTATGATTTCTAGTAATACTTCGTATTGTCATTACTAGGCATAAACAAAGCAATTGCACCATTCTATTTTGAAAAAGTATGAATATGTACTGTATATTGCACAATTAAAGTTGTATAAATACATTGTAAGAATATGTCCATTGTGAAGTTCTATTATAAATTGCAAACACCTGACTGTTTTTGTTGGTATTGTCATTATTAGGAATAAACAAAACAATTGAACAGTTATATTATGAATAAGTAATAATATGTATATAGTTCATGTAAAATTGAATCAGTAAATGTTAAGAATAAGTAAATTTTACAGTTTTGTAATACATGGCAAACATATTTCTGTTATGAGTGGTTTTATAATATAACAGTACACATTATTTTATTTTTTTTGTCTTCAACAACAACAAAAAGGATTTTTAATTATCACAATATAGACAATCAAGGTGAAGTTTGTACAGTGCAGTGTGTGGTTTTATAACCATGGCACAACATAGTCTGAAGTGTAGAAAGAACAAATAGTTCAGTACTGGTAACCTAGGCGTAGAACATGCTCATATAACGCAACCTTGCTTGAGCAACCAGGTCACTCTTATCTGCCCGTGGAAATGTTGCTATGTGAAGCATTCGCCGCCTCCTCTGTCGAGGACGGGGTAAGGACTCAGAGAATACTGTGGTGCTGTCTTCTCTCCTCCTCCAGACACGCTCCATCAGGTCATCGCGGAATGCCTGATTTGTACGTTCATACATGGGCTTTGCCACCCATTGCTGAGACTGCCGCGAGTAAACAACTTTGTGCTTTGGTTGTCCTGACAAAAATCACAATGACATACAATAACTGACTATGTAGTATGCGGTGAATGTAGCCTATTGTTAGTACATAAGAAATTTTGGCATACTGCAAGTAACTGCTATCCTATAAAACACATTTGTCATAGTCCCGAACATTACCATAGTCCTCAACTCATTCTAGTCATTAACTAATAACATTCCCACCAGATACATTGTCTTATATCATACCTTGTTGTGTTGTAGCCAATGGTCAGGTTACTGTTGTGATCTATTACGGCAAGTTGTGTGCGCGCCCTCATGCTGTCATAATTAAAGTGCAGTCGTTTCTCTGCATACTTCAGCATAACTGAATGTAATTATCGATCACACGTTAATCCATGCAGTAAATCACGGAGTGTCTGTAATCAGTAGTAACCACATAATTGTAACATCTAGCTATCATCTTATCTGTGATTATATTCGCTGTAGCCTATGTTAAGATTTGACCAGTTAAAATCAGCATAGTGATTAATATGTATTCACAAGGTGCATTTATGGTGTCACTGCAGCAGTAAACAATAGCATTCATGTAAAAATAATATATTTATGCCACTTTCTGTAATTGTAGGTGCATCATAGCCAGTCACTCTCTGAACCCCAACTACAACCATGGGTATCTTTGAAGAAGGATGGGACAGTCTTGTGCGGCCACTGTACATGTAAAGCTGGCCTGGGAGAGGTGTGCTCCCACGTAACAGCTCTGCTGTACGCAATAGACTCTGCTGTTAAACATCTGGAAGACAAAAGCTGCACTGATGGGCCCAGACAGTGGGGACTTACTCCTTTGAAAGCGGGCAAGGCTTTGTACAAAGAGGGATCGGGAATTGATTTCTCAAATCCTGCCAAAAAGCGTTGTGTTGTAAACAACCAAAGCCATTCAGGTTGTCCATCTGGGAAAAAAGTGGGTGTGTCTGCAGCAGCTAAAGAACAATTCTACAAGGCTCTGGATAATGCATCTCCAAACCCTTCCGAGAAGAGTGGTATATTGCCGCACTACTGTAAACAGTTTCAACCAAAGGTGGTGTCTCTGGGTCTACCACAGCCCCTGACTGAGTTATACAGTGCTCAGAACCGAAAGCTGTCTGCCTCGGACCTTGAGAAAAAATGTAATGCGGTATTCAATGAAATGGAAGTCACACCAGACCAGGTATAGTCATCCCTTTTAATCTCATATGACTAAAATGTGCTTGAAGGTGTCATGTCATTAATTTCATCTTCTATAATTTACAATGTTGTAGGCAGTAAAAGTTGAGGAAGAGACACGACAACAGGGAAAGTCAAGGCTATGGTTTGACATGAGGGCTGGTAGGGTGACGGCATCTAGGTTCAAGTCAGCTGCAAGGACAGACCCTACAAATCCTTCCAAATCCCTAATTAGGCAGATCTGTTACCCTGACCTATGCAGATTTTCAACAGTTGCAACCAGGCGTGTGACATAATGACACAAACATACAGTTTCTGTTTTGAATTTCACCATAGTGTAAGTGAGTAAAGAAATTAGATGTGCTTTGAACTGTTATGTTTCAACTATGGAAAAGTGTGCAATACATGTTGTGTTCTAAGGTAGAGGGCCCCTGCTTTTTAAAAAAAAAACATAAAAGAAACAAACACAAGACAAATAAATGCATTTATCATTGGAATATTTATTAGTCAATATTACAAATTATCAACAATATTACAAACATGATGACAGAGTGCATCCCTCAATCTCTTTAAGTGCCCTTATCTATTTTTATTCACTGGTGTATGGTGGAGGTCCTTTGCCTAGTTATTCCTAATCTTCCTTTTAGATGGTTCCTGTTATATTTCATTTACACCTTTTTAAAGGGATATTCACTTTAAAATGAAAATTCTGTCATCATATACTCACCCTCCAGTTGTTTCAAACCTGTAAGAATTTCTTTCTTCTGTTGAACACAAAGGAAGATATTTTGAAGAATGTTGGTAACCAAACAGTTAACTGGTCCCATTAACTTCCATAGTATTTTTTTTTTCTACTATGGAAGTCAGTGGGACCAGTTAACTGTTTGGTTACTGACATTCTTCAAAATATCTTCCTTTGTGTTCAACAGAAGAAATAAATTCTTACAGGTTTGAAACAACTGGAGGGTGAGTAAATGATGACAGAATTTTCATTTTAAAGTGAATATCCCTTTAAACTACTCCTGTGATATCTGTGATAGCACATAATATTCTCTTGTATCATATTCTATTAAGATTAGGCCAATTTTGGGTACTTATAGTTTTTAAGGAAATGAGAGAACAGATCCAATGAAAAGGGCACTCAAAGAGTTACGATGACTTAACATTATTTTTCTAATTTTCAGATGGGGATGTGAACATGAACAAAAAGCCAGAGAGACGTATGAGGCTTACGCTGCACAACAGCATCAGGACCTAAGTGTTCGTGATGCCGGTCTCCATATTGATACCTCCAGTCCCTACCTTGGAGCATCTCCAGATGCCTTGCTGTCCTGCTCCTGCTGTGGCGATGGTATTTTGGAAATCAAGTGCCCACACTGTGCCAAAGACAACGGAGTCCTCAGTGCAACTGAAAAGAAACATTTCTGCATTGAGAACACAGATGGTACACATGCACTTAACAGAGATAATCAATACTATTACCAGGTGTAAGCCCAGTTGTTTGTGACAAGTCGGAAGTTTTGTGACTTCATGGTGTGGTCTACATCCAATTTTTTCATACAGAGAATTTTGCCTGATGCTGACTTTTTTACAGAAGCAGTGCAGAATGTCGAGGCCTTCTATAGATCAGCCATTTTATCTGAGTTATTGGCTAAGACATATACATGCCCAGATAGACTGCTGTCAGACAAAACACAGTCCACAGACTCACAAGAATTGGAGGAGTAGTAGGGAGTTGTTCAAAACATGAAGTGAATTACTAGAATTGTTGCTGGTGTTTAATACTATAGCACAAGCCGGTGGTTACATCTCAATCAAAAAGATGACCCCTCTGCAAATTCATCCACCATCATACAGGTGAAACTTGAAAAACTAGAATATCATGCAAAAGTTAATTTATTTCAGTAATTCAACTTAAAAGGTGAAACTAATATAGACTCATTACATGCAAAGTGAGATATTTCAAGCCTTTATTTGTTATAATTTTGATGATTGTGGCTTACAGCTTATGAAAACCTTTTCACAATATTCTAATTTTGAATTTGGGGTTTTCATAAGCTGTAAGCCAATTATATTATTATTTTATTAATTATTAATTATTATTTTTATCCAGCTGCTAGCTAACTTACCTGCTGTCAAGTGTAGTGTTAAATAGCCTCACATGCGGCAATGTTTACGTTGCCTCTAACTTAAGTTTATGAACATCAGAGAGAAGCAGACATTTAAGTGGCACCAAAATCTGCGTTGTTATTTGTGTCTGATACAGATGACACTGTTAGAGACGGGGATCAGTGTGAATGGGTAGACTGCACAGCCCTATCACGCTAGCTGGTACTTGCTCATTACAGTATACTCATGTTACAAATGACAATTTGACTGGGTCTCCATCTGGACATGGATGACGGTGGTATTACACAAATTAAGTACACGTAACTAGGAAAAACATGAATCTTACCTTGTAAAAAATGCTTGCTGCAAATCCTGGAGTACTTGGAGGGCTGCCAGTCCTTTCGGCTGATAGCAGCAACCCATCGCTGCCTTCTCTCACCATCAAATGGTACTCAATAAAAAGATACATTGGCTTTACCTTGTCTATTAGCACAGCCCACGGCACAACACGAAATAACCATTTTATTACAATAACGTTTTTAGACACACACACGTACTCGTTTGGCTTGCCGTCCGTCTACAAAGTAGCTCTTCCGCCGTCCGTCATGGCGTTCAGAATTCGCGCGAGTAGAGCGGGACGTCACGTGCAAAGGGTCTATACAATACATCATTCAAGGAAGTACAGTATATGAAGTTAGCTACAGAAAGTGAACAGAGAACATGCAATTCTATTGTGTTAGGAACTGCAGCAATTTTTTGTCCACATAAACCACTTACTCTTACTGACATGCCACGGGTCAAGTTCATGCCGTATGCCACTGTAGTTGTCCCTCAGCAGTTTTCTGATGGATGGTGATCTGTCAAGTTCATGCCGTATGCCACTGTAGTTGTCCCTCAGCAGTTTTCTGATGGATGGTGATCTGTCAGTGGTTATCACTCTCAAGCAGGTAATCCAGACCCCTCTGGAAACCCTTCACCTCCATGGCCACAGAGCTGCTTGCTTCGGTTATCTAGAGAATAACATTGTACAAAGCATGGCCACACTGTGTTTAAAGCAATGCATGTGAGACACCCAAGTTTGTGTTTCATTACATAGTTATACACACTAGTTTACCTGAACAAATTCAAAGTGTACAATCTCTTTTGTAACATTCTCCATAAAAAGAGTATGTGCAATATTTGGCACTAAAACCTGTTATGTGAAAAAAAATCATAACAAAGAAACTACATTAGATGGTTGCAATGACTTGTTACGTAGTATAACTGAACAACTCATATGGTTATGATTTGCATTTAAAGCATAATGCTTACCTGGGCTATCACACCTTGCATCACCACAGAGCTCTACTTTTTGTCCAGAGTTTGAAAGCTCTATGCAGAGTTTGGCGCTCCATTATTTGCTCATGATGTGTTTGATATGCTTCTTGAATAACTGGTATCAAGTAGGTAGATTGAAGTGCATAAAACTGGCTTTTCTTTGGAATTGATGTGTGGAGAAGTTCAGCCCAGTCCATTATGGTGGAGTGGGTGGTGCCGGTAAAGTAGGTGGCTGATTATGAGATTGCTTGCTGCCATTCCTCTGATGAAGACCATATTTCGGAGTGATCATTTATGCAATTACACTGTATTCGGATTTGGCTAGACTGCGTAATTATTTTTTTGTCTTCGATGGCAGAGCCACATGTTCTGCAGAGAGCAAATAGTTCTAATAGTTTTGCTTCGTTTACAAGACGTTTTCTTTCAGACCACCCCTTTCCATTTACACTGGACGAGGCAGAATCAGAAACACACTCTTTGCTTGATGTGGTGGATTTGCTGGATATTGTATAACTGGTGTCAGACGAATCCTGTACAGACATTTCCTGAAGGCTTGTGCTCATCTCCAACACATCAGAATTGTCTGTGCATCCCTATTGTTACTTTTACATAGATGGTGAGGTTAAACATGAAAACAGATGTTAATTTTAATGTTATAAATATTATCAAGACAAAGCTGGAAGTTTAAAAAAAAGGTAAGACAGATACTGGACTCACTTGCGACACATCCACACTGGCTGTACAGGGAGCAGTCGAAGACGGAGTACACACAGCAGCACCCTGCTCCCACAATTCACAAAACGTATTAAATGTCATAGGAGAAAATCTACAGCTCTAAGGCGGACTTTTTCAGTCATATACAGTATACAACATAAAGCATTAATATGTATCTGACAGCTGTGCTAAGACATTGACGGAAATTACTTGCACTTACTTGTGACACATCTTCAATGGCTGTACAGGAGACAGTCAAAGATGGACTAAATGCAGTAGCACTTAGGTTATACAATTGACAACTCCAATGATGTTTGAGATGTCCGTTTATAGTACCAACATGATTATGACAATTACAAGGATTATCTCAATAAAGCTAACTGTAATATAAAGTCCACAAAAATAAAATGTATTAAACTCAGTTGAGACAGAAGTCCACTGGCTGTTTGGGGGGCATTGAAAGATGTGCTAAATGCAGTGGCAGGATGATCCTTTTAGTCACAACATAAAATAATATAATTAACATTCTATTAACAATATAAGAAAATGTTTGTAAAAACAAATTCTCATTTTAAAAAGTAAAAAAAAAAAATTTAAACAACTTACTGATTGTTGCCATAAAGGAGATTGTACAAGATATATGCCAGATAATGAAGGCTTTGTACGTCGTTGTTGGATTGTTGTCTGTGGACTTGAAAGAACTATATTGAAACTGGAGGGCTGATCAGATTTGCTTGATGTCTTCTTGGGAGTTGACTGTGGTACTGCAGCTAATTCTTTCTCTATGTCACTGGATGTTTTCCCCTAAATAAGAAGGCAAAATAAAAAAAATTGTCAGACTCAATGGCTAAAACAAAAACATTGAGGATCCATTTGTCGGTAACACTTTATAATAACTGCACGCTATTAATCATTAGTTAAGCATTAAACAGTTAATTCATCATTTACAAAGCATTAATAGACATTAATAAGCAGTTTATAAATACAGATATAAATGCTTTATTCTTGATTTAAAAGCATATCTATAATGTGTTTATTAATTGTATTTTCATACTTTACTAATGATCAATGTATAATTTCTAAATGAAGTATAGCATTATTAACAAACCAGTTATTTAGGAGTTGTCAGTGGTTCATAAGCTCACTTAGAAAGTGTAAGTATATGATTGATAAACTATTTAAAATGTACATTCATACATCTTATTATTCAGACATATAGTAATAGTTACTTAGTGTGTTAGTAAATGCTTTATTAACAACGTAATACTACTGTAATTCAGGTAGTTATAAAGCATTTAGTAGTTGTCAGTAAACTATTTTTGTGAGCTCATCTAAATTGAGGACTATTCATGACTTGTAAAGCATTTATAAAGGAGATTTAAAGGCTGTTAATATTTCTATGTTCTGTATCACTGTGTTGTGTTTGTTTATTTTTTCAGCTTAGAAGACAAATGAGCATTTAAATCTCCTTTGTAAATGCTTTACAAGGCACAAGTAGTCCTCACTTTAGATGAGCTCACAAAAATAGTTAACTGACCACTACTAAATGCTTTATAACTACCTGAATTAACCACATTTACTTACACTTTCTAAGTGATCTTATGCATCACTGAGAACTCCTAAATGATTGGTTTGTAAATAATGCTATACTTCATTTAGAAATGATAAATTGAACATTAATAAAAGTATGACAATACAATTATTAAACGCATTATAGATATGCTTATAAATCGAGAATAAAGCATCTAGCTGTATTTATAAACTGCTTATTAATATCTATTAATGCTTTATAAATGATGAATTAACTGTTTACTAATGCTTAATTAATGATTAATAGCGTGCAGTTATTATAAAGTGTTACCCATTTGTCTATCATGGAGTTACACATTTAGAGGTGTTTTGTTTTTCACCAACACCGCGAAACATTTCTTCACAGGAATTTAAAAAAAGCTTATAGTAATATTTCAGCCGTATAAGTAAAAATCATAAAGCCTTTAACTTACCTCCAATTTGTCTGCCGCTGGTTTTTTAGCTTTTGGAATAGCATTTGCCTTCAGATAACGGGACTTGGCGCTCTTTTCGGTGAAGTCGTCCTCATCAAAATGTTCGCTACAAACACGGTAATCTCTTTCACGTATTGTTTGCAAGGGAGTTTGCACATCAAGCTGAAGTACAACCAACCACAACTGTAGAATCTCACGATTGCGGAGGGGTAGACGGTGAAAGCTCAAGCACAAATATCTCTTCATTTGATTACTGCAATTTGGAAAGGCACAAACTCGAACCATTTTCTCATATTCCTCCTAATCTAAATACAAAGAACTATCCATCAGAGCTGATATTCTCAACACCACACAGCACCGTCTTCGGCTGACAGCTGACAGTCTGAGTCTCCACTGTTGCTTAGTTACAAATGATCACGCGCGTGAACTCGACAGTCGACTACTATGGACTTCGACCGAAAACAGGAAGTAAATACAGGTATGTGCGCTTGTTGAATTAACATTATTTTTATTAATATCTTTCACATCTAATGCAGGCAGATTCACTCGTGTTCACTCTGAAGGAATCACTCAACATGGCTGGGCACTTGTATGACACATCAAGGATGATAAGAGAAATAAAAGCAGGTTTAAAACTTGCCCCATTCAAGTCAATGGGGTGCTAATTTTAAAAATAGGATAACAAGGTGTAGGCAACACCGATTTTTGTCGTTGTTCTCTGTATTGACAGCACTCCAAATTTACTAAAAATTGAGCTCAATGTTAAAATTTACCGGAGTTCTCCTTTAAGAAACCACTTAGCTTTATGGGTTAAACTGTCATGTGGTTGGTTTTGACATTGACTGTCATAAGCCTATTATAACATTTTACTGACAAATTCAATGTGTACCACTGTAGTTGAGGTCAAGAAAAATATTCATGACACCGTTATAATGGCCTCATGACAGCCGATGTCAAAACCAACCACATGACAGTTAAATGTAACGTTAACCCATAAAGCTAAGTGGTTTCTTAAGTTTGTTAATTAATTTGCTATGTCATGTTTATGACATATTTATGACATTTATGTTGTCTTGGTAATGTCAAGTTGTCATGACAAAGACACTGACAGGTTATGATGTATTGGTTTATGTCAAGGTAACAAAGACATAAGACATGCATTAAAAATGTCACAATTGAGCGAATGACACTTAATGACAGTTGTCATAAACATGCAGAAAACCTCCTTCATATTCATGACATGTGTCATGTCATGATTATGAAGGTGTCATGTCAGTCTTACGCACACCCCTTCAAGTAAAGTGTTAACAATATATGTTTCACTGTGATGCACTTATGTTTCAAAACGCTAAACACAGGCAGACAAAAGTTAAACACAACTGCATCACAGTTGTCATCGTTTACACACGACTCAAATTTGTTCACACTAGAAATCTAATGATGTGACCAAACCGACTGTCTGTAATACAAGTCAGTTCAGAGTGCCAAAATTGACTCAAAATGTTGCACTGAATGTTGATACCAACAATGGATGGAAACAATATAAGAGGGGGATGAGGAAGAGTATGAGGAAAGAGGTGGTGAACGAGGAGGAAGAAGACGAGAAAGAGGAAGGTGTGGAGAATGTTGTCAAGGCTGGATCTGACTTTAGGGTTTTTCCCTTTGCCTGCAGAGATGACATTGTCTGTGATGTGGACAAAGTCCTCAGGCCGGACCAACATGAAGACATGATCCTGAAGCAGAATAAAATCTCTCTCACTGACCTTGAGTGACTGTAACATGCTTTTCATTCTGAGTTTTTTTACTGTAACCTTTTTGGTTTTGCAGTTGGGTCACTGTATTTTCACAGTATGCAAGTGCAATACTATACTTGCAGTGCATACAGTATACACTTTATTCACCTTACTACTGTTTACTTAAAATTAAAATGTAAGCAAAATTAGTTTACTTTGTTACAATATACTTTTTTCTGTAACTGCTTGCTTTGGATTCTGTGTTCTCCATTTGTTTTATGTAATGTCTATGATCTGTTTATAATATTGTGTGTGTATGATCGAAAGCATTGTTTGATTTTGAGCACAGATAAAATGGTTTTGATTTTGCCGGAAGAGTCAGAGGTTCCCTGAATGTGGTTTGAAAATTTGGTTTTGTGTTTAAGGTTTCAAGAAATGTGTTTTAGCAATTCAGAAAAACTGTAAAGCTTATTGTTGAATTTCACTGTATCTGCACCCCGGCCCTCTATTTATGCTGTATAGTATATTGTAATAAACATTACTGTATGGCCTGACCCAGACCTGAGGAGAGATGACGATGCTGTTGCTGAGAAGCCTGTACATTTGCTGCGTTTGGAAGCAAAGCTTTTGAAACTGTAAGTATTTTACTGTGCATGGACTCTTCCTTACATGTTTTGTCAATGTGATGTTTCAAAGGTCAGATTTTTGTCCAAAACAGCATGTACAGGAGTATTGCTTTATCCACTTATGTAAGATTTATTATACTACTGTTTTGCATTTCTTTTGTCAGGGTTGTCCCTGAAAGAGTTATCAGTCAGTGCTGTGATTTCTCAAAGATCCAAATTATTTATCTGAAAACCAATTGTAAAGCATTTGGTAGCAGTGTTTTGAATGAATCCATCCAATGTGTAACAAACAGTTATATTTTAGACATTTTGAGTGTATTGTCTGAGGGAAAAGTTTGAATTGGGATTCAGAAGTTAGCTGTTTGTACTGTTGGGTGTGGGTTTTTAAAATTGTGTGTGAGGATTTGAGAAAATGGTGAGTTGTTCCAAGAATTGTGTCCAAGCAATTGAGAAAAACTGTAAACAGCTGTTTTTTGTGATGTAAAAAAAATGCAATGCCACTGAAAACCAAAATCACTTTTCAGAAAAAAAAGAGAAAAAAAAACGGGAATAACAAACTGCATAAATCTGCATAAGCCTAAACTAAAGTTGAAGCACCCTTCGATTTTTATTAGCACATTACACGCTTGGCACAACTTGACAAATATTTTCTTTGCTTTTCAGAAGCATTGCAGGGGCAGTATTTACAAATCATTTTATCTTAAAGGTTAGTTTACCACAAAATGAAAATTATGTCATTAATTACCCTCATGTCATTGTCGAGTTATCTGGGAATTTTGTGCATCAGTATGTGCTTCTAACTCGAAAAGAGCATCAGCCAACCACAGAGGACACAGGAAACAACTCCAAATCACATTTCAGCTCTTGTATTTGTAAATTCTGGCAGGTTAGACAGTAATTGAACAGTTTGCCTCAAATGGATTCATTAAGGTTGATAACCTTAAAGAGAAAAGAAACAAAGAAAACAAAGAAAAGAAAAGAATACATCATTACTTCTGATTACATTCTCAAATGTGAACAAATACAATGTAAATAAAGATTTTACCACATACAACAGTCCCAATATTTGTTCATTTACAGATTTAAGCTTTCTTTCTTCCCTTATTCAATATATAATATTATAATTTTACACAAACTGGTTACACAAACGTGGTATTTGTCACTGTTGTATTTCTTCTGAACACAGAAAGTTGCATCTATTTATGAACACACAAGAACTGTGCACCATACACTTAAATAACGATCACAGCATGACATAACTCACTGTTCTCCTCTATATTGTACATTATAATAGCCAAATAACAGATTTAAGTGACAATCAGTCCTTCACGCAACAAAAGAGAGATGTTATCATACCATCAGTGTCCCTGAGGTGACCGATTGCTGATGCGTTTCCCGTCTTGTGCGTTGCTCTCTGCAGCCTTTTAACTTTTATACATACGTCATCTTCATGCAGAAATTACTTGTGCATTCAAACCGCGTCGTTAACTCACTGAAACAATCGCGCTTTTCACTTTATCTGCACTCTAGTTCTGCGTGCATGCATCTGCATTTGAGTTTCGCTTTCTTCAGCGTTCATTCGGGATTCTCCGCCGCTCTTCCGTATTCACTCGGCATTCTCAGATTCGCTGATTTTATTTTAACAGTGCAGCAATCTCAGACACAAACCAGCATTTTAGCCTCACACCTCCCACTTGAACTACTGGTTCTTGAACCCAAGTAGGTCACACTTTAACTCTCCTCTGCTTGTTTGCCTAGCTGTTCTTCTGCAGGAATCAAGAGGACTAACCGTCTAACATCTCTATGGAGGATGGTTGCAGGAATTTTGTTAGTCAACCTTTTGGTGACTCTTTTCCCTTTGTCTGTGACTTCCGCTTTGTTAGGTTTGATACTTGAGACTGGGTAGTTTGTAAAAACTCTAACATCCACGTCTCTGACAACACCTTTGTGATCAGGATTGACTTTGACTACTCTGGCCAACTTGTACTGACTTCTTAATGCATTTTGGTCAGCCAACCAGACCACGTCTCCTACAGCAACATTCCGTTCCTTCGTGTGCCACTTGCTTCTCACGAACAAATTTGGGCCTGCTAACTGACTCCATTTCTTCCAGAATTTGTTAACTTCTCCCTGAATGATCTGTAGTCTTTTGTATGGATACCCTACGAAATCAAAGTCACCTGGGTCTCCCTTTGGTCCTGACCTTCCTAACAAGAGAGAGTTGGGAGTAACGTACTCTATGCAATCCTCTCTGCTCTGGGTTCTCGCATCTATAGGTCTCTCATTCGCCAGATTGGCTGCCATGTAGAGGAAGGTTTGGAACTCACCCCATGTGAAGATACCATTGCCTCCCAAGTTATGAAGGGCTCGTTTTACTACACGAACAGCAGCTTCTGCCGCCCCGTTCCTATGAGGAGAGCTTGCAGGATGGATTTTCCAGGACCATTCCGTACCATGCTTGGAAGCCTCTCCCACCAGCTCGGATTTCTGCAACTTATCCAAGAACTTGTAAAGTTCTGTGAGAGCAGGTTTAGCCCCAATGAAATTTGAGCCTGGATCAGACCACAATCTTCTCGGATGACCCCTCAGGGCTGTGAACCTCTGGTAGGACAGCAGAAAGCCTTCAGCAGACTGATCACTTACAACGTCAGTGTGCATAGCCCTGGACGCCATGCAGCAGAAAACAATTCCCCAGACTTTGAGTCGTACTCTTTTTCTCACTTCATCCCTTACTTCATAAGGGCCAAACAAGTCTAAAGTTGTGAATTCGAAGGGTGCAGCTGGCTCTGCCCTTTCAGGAGGAAGGTCGCCCATGATTTGCTGACATCTTTTTGCCCTTGCTTTTCTACAGACCACACAGCTGTCTACTACCTTCTTGGCTAGCCTCCGACCTTTAATCACCCATGCTCTTTTTCTCATTCTGAGAAGCGTTCCTGCTACTGCTTCATGATTCGCATCGTGAGCTTCTTGGGCCAATAATGTGGACATCCACGCACTGTCAGTTAAAATTGGAACAGCAACCTTTTCCTCATTAAAGATTTGGATTCTGCCACCACAGACTAAAAGTCCTGAGTCTTCTCTGTATACAGCCAGTCTATTAAGTGTAGTGTCAGGAAAAGTCACACCCTCCTGGGCTGCCAGAAAGAGTCCTCTTAGTGCATCCTCTTGTTCTTTTACCGTAAGCACAGCCTTTCTGGTTTCATTCTTCGTTGGCGCTTCCCGTTTTCCGTCCTTTGGGTTCTGACTTCGAATTCCTAACCATTTCCTTATGCCACGCCATACCCAGCAGATGACTCTGACCAGTTTGGTTAAGTTACTAAACTTTTCCACATCCACTAGTTTTTTGACAACTAAGTCACCTGGTGTTCTTCTAGGTACACTTTCCGCAAATTTTGATCCTCCCGCCTTCTTGTGGGAACTTGGGTCAGAAGTGATGTTGGTTAAATCGCTCTTTTCAAGGTTTGGCACATTGAAACTCCCTTTTTCAGTTTCTCTTAGATCCTTCTTTGTTTGAGCTCTTGTCAGAACTGCTGAAAATGTCTTCCTTTGAAGTTTATTGACCTTGTCCCTGGCATCAGCAGCAATCTCGGGAGCAGATTTACTTGGCCACTGTTCTACAGGACGCCTAAGGAATTGTGGTCCCTTCTGCCATACAGAATCGTCATCAAGGTTCTCAGGAGTGCCACCCCTTGTGATGATATCTGCAATATTGAAGTCGCCCGGAATCCACCACCAATCACTGACTGGCCCAGCCCTTTGGATTTCTCCAATTCTATTTGCGAAGAACGTCTGGTACCCGTAACTATCACGTTGAATGGCCCCCAGCACGGTTTGACTGTCTACTAGGTGGAACCAACGCTCAACTTCCATCCGTCCATGCTTCTCAAAGTACTTCCTGAGACGTACAGCGAAAACTGCACCACACATCTCGGCCTTTACAGCATCTCCCTTCTGGTCCAACGGTGCTAACTTGGCCTTGGATTCAACCAATCTGACATCTATCCCTTGGTTCGTGTCCCATCTCAGGTACAACACAGCTCCATAGGTTTTGTCACTACCGTCTGAGAATGTGATCCCCCATGGTTTTCCTTTCCAACCAACTGGTGTGAGACTTCTGTGAAACTTAACTTGACCAAGCTGCACATATTCCTCAAAAAGTTTAATGGCTTCATTCCTGAGATTTTCAGAAAGTGGTTGGTCCCATGTTTGCCGGGTTAAGCTCCCTTTTCCTGCCTCTTGGAACGCCTTCCTGACAAGAATTGCACCCTTTTGCTTGGCAGGTGTGACAAGACCAATTGGGTCATAGAGCCCAGCAACTTGGCTTAGCAGATGTCTCCTGGTCAAAGGGTTAGGTGTCTTCACTTTCACTTCTTCTTTAAGGAGGTTCTGGCCTATTCTCATCTTCTGCTTCCTCTTTGAGAAATTAATGGAAGTCATTATGTAGAGTTTGTCCTCCTCTACCAAGTACCCTGTGCCTAATGCCTTGCTGTCTTCCTCCTTCATCTGGTTCGGGAGTATGATTACTTGACCTTGAGTTTGCGCACCAGTCACTTGCCTCCCACTTTGACCTGACAGAACCCATGGCTTGAGTGCAAATCCGCCAGCTGTCAGAATCTCTTCAAGTCCATTTATTATCTCGTTCAGTCTCTCCTGATCATTATGGGATGTAAGGATATCATCCACATAACTGTCCTCCTCAAGGACTCTGCGCTCCTCTCTTAAATGAGCAAACTCTGCTAGTCTTGCCGTCTCACGCATAGCTAACTGTGCAATGCATCCAGCAGGGCGATCTCCGATGTTAACTCTCGTGATAGCGTACTCGCCTATTTCTTCTTCTTGAGTATCTCTCCAAAGGAACCTGTGAAGGTGAACTTCACGCTCCTCCAGCCACACGGAGTTATACATTTTCTTAATGTCCCCCAGAACAGCAAAAACTCCCTTCCTGAATCTAAGCAAGACAGCTCTGATAGGGTTGAGTACATCTGGTCCCTTTAACAGAAGATCATTCATACTCAGTCCCTTGAATTTTTGGCTACTATTCCAGACCAGCCGCACCGGAGTAGTAATTGAGTGGGGATTTGGCGCCACCAAGTGACTTACATACCAAATTGGACCATTCCAACTATCAATCTCTTCCTTGGTGAGTTTTGTTGCCGCCCTTCTTTCCACCATGTCATGGACCTGAGCTGCATAAATGCTCTGCCACTCTGGCACCCTCTTGAGTTGTTTTTCAGTTCTTAGGAAAACACTTTCCACTCCACTTCTGTTGTATGGAAGGATGGCTGGGTCCTGCATCCATGGATACTTTGTATCCCAGTGTGGGGACTTACTGTGGGAATCCTCTTCAACATAGGTGAGACCCTCTCTTATGATCTCAAGTTCTTTTTCTTCCACCAGGGTCATTTCCTTCCCTCCAGGTTGACATTTGCCACAGCGACAACCTCCACACTTTGGCTCGCAGGCTGCACCAATGCTTTCCCATCTCCACCACTCAATAAACTCCTGATTGCTTGCCAGCGAGCTTTTTGTCTCAGCGACGTGACTTTTCCCGTTTTGGATCATCTTGGAAATACTAGAAGCTTCAGTCTTCTCAAAGATTTCCTCATACTTAACTGCAGCTGTCCTCATGGATCGAGCAAAATGCGTCTTAGACTCATACGCTGCCATATCCACCATCTCCAACAGCTCTGGGTGTGCTCCAGCCACCGTTTTTCCCAACGGGCTGTCCCACAGGACGAGATCTCCCACGATTTTCAATCTTTGTGGTGCGAGTCTCCCCTCTCGATGGCTGATAAGGAGTTCAATTTTCTCTGGTCTCTTCAATTCTTCAGAATCCACCTCTGGAAAGAATTTCCTAAGCTGCTCAGGAGTTACACTTCCGTGGACTTTGGCGATTTCCTCCAATCCATAGCAGATTAACTGGTGAGCCTTCTCCGTCCCCCTGGAAGTTTTAACTCTAATCCTGAGGAGGTATCTTTTTGTGCTCACTCTAATGGCCATCTTGCCAACTCCATGAACTACCAGGGTAATTTTCTCACCTCTCAGATTGAGTCTGTCAGCTGCTTCATGGGTAATGTAATTAGTATCTGAGGCCAGGTCTATCAAAGTGCCAATTTTCTGTCCAGCATTTGTTATAACCTCCATCAGCATCATGATAACAGGAAGCTCTGTCAGCCCGCCCTCATCCAACAATCCCATCTGGTCTGTCCCAGAGCAATTTACCATTTTAACTTTGTTGGTGAATGCCCTTTTGCACCTTTCTGCTAGTTCTGGAGAGAGCTCAGCCAATAGTTCCTCCTGCTCATCTGTCAGTCTGCTTCCTTTCCTACTTTCTTTGAAGACAGGCTTTCCTTCACTCACGTTCTTGAGTTCTTTTGGACAAAGGAAGTAATGGTGATCTGACAAGGCTCCTCTTTTACAATCTTTGTTCCTGCAAAGGTAGTTATCGCTGCACCTGTCATCTTCCTCATGACATCCCAAGCACTTTTTACATGCTCCCAGCTTTTTTATGATAGACCTCTTCTCTGCTAGTTTTAGTTCCTTGAACTTTCTGCAGAAGAAAATCTTGTCTCTATGTTTTTCCATTCCACACACGATGCATCCGCTTTCTGTAGAAACTTTCTTTGTCGTTCTGGTAAAAGCGTAGTTCCTCTCAGGTTTCCTTTCTGGTCTTTCTGCTCTCTCTGAAATCTTGAGCTGCTCAAGTCTTTCAAGAATTTCTTCCTCTTTCTTTAGGAACTTTAACAGTGCATCGAAATGATTTTCTGGGGTGATGCCATTTGCAGGATCTGTCATGTAGACCAGCCAGTCTCTTTTCACAAACTCCGGCAACTTACTCTCAATGGACTTTATTACCAGTGGGTTCTTCATTGCACCAATATTTCCGAGATCTGTTAGATCCGCCAGAGCTTTTTCCACCGTTTGGATTAATTCTATAACCCTTCTTGGTTGATTTCCTCTCACAGCAGGGATCCTCTCTAACTCCTCAACAATTTCCATGGCAATTGTGATTTTATTTCCATAACGGTTTTCTAACACCCTGAATATGTCAACAGCAGTGTTATAAGACGATAATCTGAGCTCTTTGGCAATCTTCTCATCAATGCTGTCCACGAGCTGGATCTTTTTAACCTCAGCTGACCCGGTGGGCTCACCTTGCCTCTGGAGATTTTCCCAGTCCCTTTTCCAGCGGTAGAAATCCCTCTTATTACCACTAAACTTGGGTAAGCTTGTAGGTTTGAGTCTTACTACTGGCATGCCATGTGCTGCAGATGCCGTCACATCCAGGTTCTCCCTCATATTGGTTTCTAAATCTCGTGCCTCCTCAGCAGCCCTTCGAGCCCATGCAAATTCAACCTTTCTTGCTTCAAGTTCGTTGCTAACCTCTTTCAGCTTCCGTGCACGACTTCCTAAATCCCCTCTCTCAGACGTTGGAGTCCATCTTTCCCAACTTAACAAAGCTTCAGTTGCCTCTTTCACCAGTCTCATCAAGAGCTCCAGTTGCACTATATAACTTTCGTAGGCGGCGCTGTCGACAGGTATGGTGACTGTGCGTTCACAGGCTTTCTCTGCTGCGGAGACAGCGGCTAACACTTCGTTCTGTCCGTATCTTTTCCAGAGACTATCTTGCACTAACTGATTAACTTCTTCAAACCTTGTGTCACAGTCTTCCAGAGTTTTCCTAAAGTCAGCTTCCTGCTGTGCTGAAAGTAATACCTCTGCACCATCTTCTTGATTAGCTTCAATCTCTGCCAGCAATCCAGCTCTGTAATCATCGTTTGTTTCAAAGACTTTCCTTGCTTCAGAAGAGAACTTTTTGAATTCCTCTTTGAGCTCGGATTCCAACAGTCTACGTACTTCTCTGCAGATGAAGTTAGCTTGCCTGGTGAAGCTGCCTTTTGCAGAGGTTCTCTCCTTTTTCAGCTGATCGACTGTTTTTCCTAAAGCTTCCTCAGCCATGTTTGTCTGGATGTTAATCACTTCACTCCTTTGCGTCAGCAGCACTTAGTCTGGACTTTTCTGAGCCGTTGATCTCTTTGTCCACGCTGCTACACTTTGGTTATCAACTGTCGAGTTATCTGGGAATTTTGTGCATCAGTATCTGCTTCTAACTCGAAAAGAGCATCAGCCAACCACAGAGGACACAGGAAACAACTCCAAATCACATTTCAGCTCTTGTATTTGTAAATTCTGGCAGGTTAGACAGTAATTGAACAGTTTGCCTCAAATGGATTCATTAAGGTTGATAACCTTAAAGAGAAAAGAAACAAAGAAAACAAAGAAAAGAAAAGAATACATCATTACTTCTGATTACATTCTCAAATGTGAACAAATACAATGTAAATAAAGATTTTACCACATACAACAGTCCCAATATTTGTTCATTTACAGATTTAAGCTTTCTTTCTTCCCTTATTCAATATATAATATTATAATTTTACACAAACTGGTTACACAAACGTGGTATTTGTCACTGTTGTATTTCTTCTGAACACAGAAAGTTGCATCTATTTATGAACACACAAGAACTGTGCACCATACACTTAAATAACGATCACAGCATGACATAACTCACTGTTCTCCTCTATATTGTACATTATAATAGCCAAATAACAGATTTAAGTGACAATCAGTCCTTCACGCAACAAAAGAGAGATGTTATCATACCATCAGTGTCCCTGAGGTGACCGATTGCTGATGCGTTTCCCGTCTTGTGCGTTGCTCTCTGCAGCCTTTTAACTTTTATACATACGTCATCTTCATGCAGAAATTACTTGTGCATTCAAACCGCGTCGTTAACTCACTGAAACAATCGCGCTTTTCACTTTATCTGCACTCTAGTTCTGCGTGCATGCATCTGCATTTGAGTTTCGCTTTCTTCAGCGTTCATTCGGGATTCTCCGCCGCTCTTCCGTATTCACTCGGCATTCTCAGATTCGCTGATTTTATTTTAACAGTGCAGCAATCTCAGACACAAACCAGCATTTTAGCCTCACAGTCATTCCAAAGACTTAAGATTTTTGTTCATTTTCGGAACACAAATGAAGATCTTTTTAATGTATAATGCGCATGTATTAAGACAAATGTTTCACAGACTGCTACCATGTTTTTTAAGCAGCATCAAACAAAACTGTTTCAGACTGTTAACCATGCGAGCGTATTATGGAACCCGAAAACAAAACCGAAAGGTGTTTTTGGTGGACATTTGAATATACGCAGTGTTGTATCAAAAACTGAACAATTGGAACATTTGCTAACGGACTCAAACCTTGACTATCTGTGTCTCACTGAAACCTGGCTTACTCCTACAACTCCTTTATCTGTATTTAATATCCCGGGTTATAAGGTGTACAGACGAGACAGAAGTCAAGGGAAAGGTGGTGGGGTTTTAATTTATGTTAAGGAGAGTATTCTAAGCAAACAAATAGATATGAATGAAAACACCCTGGAGTGTGTAGGGGTTACGATTACATTGTCCCCCGAAATGTCTTTTGTTGTTTTTGCAGTTTATCGTCCACCTACTGCCACAAATGATTTTTTTAACTGTTTATCTGCAATCCTTAAACAACATGAAAGAAAAGAAGTTATACTTATGGGTGACTTCAATTTAAACTGGCTTGACAAATCATGCAGAAAAAAGCTTAAGGACGTTGCAAAAACATTTAATATGGTACAAAAGATAAATAAACCTACACGAATAACTAAATCTTCCCAAACATTATTGGATCTAATATTTACAAATACACCAGAAAGGATAACTAAAATATATAACCTTGTTACTGGCCTGTCAGATCATAATCTTACTTTAGCTGCTAGGAAGCTGACTAAATCAAGGTACAGGGACCAAAACACAACGAAAGGTAATCTCACTATGTCATTTATTCCAAAGAAAAAGTTAATACAAATTGAGAATGAAATAAAGCAAACAAATTGGAGGGACACTGTTGAAAATAAATCTTGTGAGCAAACATGCAATGAAATAATGTCAGCCCTTAAAGATATTATAGCAAGATATACAGAAACAAAAACTAGAAAACCTAGAGCTAAACATAGATGGCCTTGGTTTAAAAGTAATCTCTGGCAACTAATGAAAAAAAGAGATGCCTCTCTAAAAACGTTTTTAAAATCGGGTTTAATTACTGATCATTTAATTTATAAAAGTCTGAGAAATAAGGATATAATGCAGCTTAGAAAGGCTAAAGCATCCTTTTTTCTTGAAATCATTAGAGAAGCAAAAGGGAATAGTAAACAACTATGGAAGACCATTGAAAAATTAACTGGCAAGGATAATCCCAAGTATGAAAGCATACAGCTCAAAATAAATAATGATATTCACAATGATAGCCTAGCTATTGCAACAGAATTTAACGATTATTTTTTAAATTCTGTGGAAACACTGGGTCAAAATTTTACTAAAAAAAACATTTAATTATTCCTCAGTCTGTGATAGTGCTGGTTTTATTATGACACCCACAAACGATATAAAGGTTAGTAAAATACTTTCAACACTAACAAATAGCAAAGCAAATGACATCTATGGTCTTGACACTGCTTTCTTAAAAACTCATAAAGAATCTTTGACTGTTCCTTTAACCCAAGTAATAAATAAATCTATTAAAGAAAGCATCTTTCCTAGTCCATTAAAGATTGTTATTGTGACCCCAGTGTATAAATATGGTGACAAACAAGAGGTTAGAAATTACCGACCTATTAGCATCCTTCCGGTCATCTCAAAAGTCATTGAGAAAATGGTAGTGGAACAACTAATTGCTCACCTTGACTCTAATGCCTCTTTACACCCAATGCAATTTGGATTCAGGAAAAAACACTCAACTGAAACAGCATGCTGTTACTTCCTTGAACAATTTAAAACAAATTTAGATCAAGGTGGAGTAGTTGGAGCAGTTTTTCTTGATTTAAGCAAGGCTTTCGATACGGTCAACCATGAGATACTATTAAATAAATTGGCACACTACAATCTCTCAATAAATACACAAAACTGGTTCAAATCTTACCTGAGTGGACGACATCAGTGCGTGCGAATGAACAACACATTATCCCCCTTGAAAAGATGTACCATGGGGGTCCCGCAAGGGTCAATCTTAGGGCCACTGCTTTTTAGTATATATATAAATGACCTTCCACTAGTAGTACTTGCTTTAAAATTAACGAATGTAATGCATAAGGTTGTTGAATGGTTACAAAATTCATGTCTCACTTTGAATACTGAAAAGACGGTAACCATGTTTTTAAAAACAGATGTAAACTTAAGGAATGTCCTGAGGTTTTAGTAAATGGGAATGCAATTAAAAATGTGGATGAATTCAAATATTTGTGTGTTACCCTGGACCCAACTCTTAGTTTTAAAAAACATGTTAAAAGATTAAGTAGTACACTAAAATTTAATCTTATAAATTACAGATATATAAGAAACTCTCTTACCATTGAGGCATCAAATACTTACTTAAGTGCAATGATTGTTCCACATTTTTTGTATTGTATGACAAGTTGGTCTCAAGCGGGTAAGACAGTCTTAAGACCACTTGAATCATTATATAAAACAGCACTTAAGATCCATGATAAAAAAAAAACACGTCAATATCACCACTGTAAAATAATTACTAAGTACAACATTTTAAATTTTGGAAATCTGATAATGTATTCAAATACTTTTTAAAATCATTAATAATGCTGTTGCTCCTCCTCTAAAAAAAATTGTTACGCTCAACTCAGAAAAAATAAGAGCTACTCGGTCAGCCACTAGAGGAGAGTGCAATATTCCCAATCGCAAAACTTCTTTTGGCAAATCTACTTTTTCATTTGTGGCTATAACTCAGTGGAATACTCTCCCTACACACCTTATCACATGTACAAATCCTCTAACCTTTTTGAGTTTGACAAAGGCATGGTTACTGTCACAACAAAATTGTACACATTTATGAAGTGTGTGTGTGTTGGTTTAAGGAAGGGGGAACAATTGAGCATATGATAGTTTTAATTGAAAATTAAGTGTGATTGTAGTTGTTAAATTGTATATTTTAATGTTTTGTATTATACTTTTATGAAATTTTGTCTTATTGTCTTATTGATCTGCCAAGGAGGGACTACGGGTGGAAAATAGCACTTGTGCTATAACCTGGCACAATGCATCTCTCCTTGTTTTGATACAAGGTTAATGTTTATTTGTGCATTGTCCCTGTTTAAATAAAATGAATCAAAAAAAAAAAAAGAAAAAAAAAAGAAATCTGAGAGCTTTATAAACAGCTACACAACTTCCACTTTGACGCTTCAAAGCGTTCATAAAGATATCGTAAAACTAATCCATATGAATTGAGCGGTTTAGTCCACATTTTCTCGATGAACAGATTGAATTTAGGCTTTTATTCACATTTTAATATTGAGCACCGAACATAAACAGAAGCTCAACCGAACCTGCTTGACGTGCAAGACCAAACCTCATTGGTTCTGGCCAGTGACGTCATGCCCATTCAAAGTGAGGGGGCACGTGCCCCCTCAGATTTTTCCTCCCTGATCATTTTTTTTGTCACAACTTTATTCCTATTATGCTCCATAATATACCAGAGCTATTATTTCATCCGCAACAGCATCACAAAACTCATCATCCATCTGCACCAACATTTTTGACCAATTTTCAAAACCGCACCCGCCCGCCATCCGCTGATTTGGCGATGGACAGCGCTGCTGATGACAGCCGCGAGTTAACGTTACCTCAGAATATCAGCAGTGAACTCCGTCTCCGATCGGCGCACAGGGACAAAAATAAATAAATTGCCTAAATTAAACGCACTTCGGCAAACCTGACCTTATCTGATAGGTTACTGTACAATATTTTCAATGTAAGTTAGCCTGATAGAAAACGCATTTTGGCACATCATTTCAACATGGTGCTATTTAGCCTACTACTAATGAATGCCTATTTCACTTTATTTTTTAGCAAATAGATAGAAAGCTCGAATAAAATAACAAGTCATTTACATTATAGGCAAACTCTACGCACTGTCATGTCAGGGTGACGACTATAAGACAGCGCCGCCGCTCCCACCACGCGCTGTGCGTAGGGCGAGCTGAGGGGGCACCAAAAAAATAGCCTAATGAAAAATCAATAATTATAATGCCGATATTATTTCAGTATAGAAATGTAATAATATCGGGAGACATCCCAAGTCTCCCGGAAGTTCCGGGAGTCTCTCGCATATTGATAGCGGCTCACTGATGGCCGCAAATTAGTTAAAGGGTAACTAAACACTAAACCAACTTTTTTTAGTTAATGATCTGTAAGAATGGAGCTTCATAAATGCTGTTCATTGATTCGAGTACTTTTTTTAACATTTGAGTATAAAGTGTTTTAATTTTCAAATATATGGTGTAAAAACGTCTGAGTGCTGCCCTCTTCAGGTTAAACGGAATCTCCTGAAGTAGGGGTACTCTCTGACGTAGGGTACTCTGTGACGCTACTCTGCCACGCCCCTGGCTGCCCCTGGTATAAAATCATCTGGTTCCGTCGAAACCACTGTAGCGAGTCAGGAGTTGGAAATTGGAATTACGAGTAAACGATCAGGATAGCGTATTTTAGCATCTAGTTAGCATAGCATTTATATAGTTATTTAGATTATTTCGTGTAGCCTAGGTAGTTATTTAGCATAGTTGTTAGTGTTGTTAGACGCATAGTTAGTTAGTAGCATAGTATTGCATCAGTTAGGATAGTGTAGATTTTTAGCATTAGCTTTATCTGTATTTAGTACAGTGGTTAGGCTGGCATAGGTGTAGTGTTAGTGGTATAGGTGTAAAGGTATTTCTGTCCCTCCCAAACTGCATTGAAATGGTATGTTTAGCAGCCAGAATTTAAAAAATTTCAGGGGGAGAAACCCCCTGACCCCTCCTAAAATGATTCATATCACCCGTTAGAAAACAATTGCAACGTCTCAGATTGTGCCCCCCCAGAATTTTGGCTTGCATGACGCCCCTGGTTCTGGCAGATTCTCGAGAATAAACCTCATTAGTTCTTGCTGAAGCTCAAATGTGCTGCGTAACACGAGAATGAACCTCATTGGTTCTCACACGTCAAGCGAACATGCTTGAGCTTCAGTTTGCCACAACTGATGAATTGATGAATGTGTTATATGTTTTATTGGAGGGAGGGAAAGACCCGTCTTGGTGGTGGTGAGGTGGATGGAGGGAAAGACCCGTCTTGGTGGTGGTGTGGAGGATGGAGGTGAATGGAAGCATCAGCATCTGCGAACTCAGACGTGTGTAAGTACCGATCTTTTATACCACGAGTATAAGAATATGATTGGATAGATGAGAAGGTAATAAGTGACATAACAATTGAGTCTTCCGGGCAGAACTTATGCTAAAGCTATCATTTCTCTCTTTTAGTGAAGATTAATGTTCCAAAAGCAATTCTTTTGTTGATTTAGATGTGTGTTTTGTTGCCACCAACATGCTTCACCGAGGGTATGTTTTTTTTTTTTTTTTTTTTTTTTTTTATATCAGGACAATGTGCAGTTACATTAATAAGATGGCTGCACCAGATTTAGCACTATGCTAATTTCCATCTGTAGTACTACACAATTCAAATTAAATAGAATTAAAAATTAATACAATATAAAAAGGCAATTTACTAAGACAATACAATATATAAAATGCACATTACCAATTTGTGTACAGAATTATTCATGTTACAAAGGGTGTGACATGTTTCCATTGTGGAGGTGCAGAGTCAGTCACCCGTTTAGTGTGAACATGACTGGTGGTCTAAAAGCCATTTGACTGCTCGTGAGAAGCTGTGAAAATCTGCAGTCTTCTTTAGATTGTTTTTAGGGGGTGGGGCAGCATTATTAAGGATTTTGTGGACCAAACGGATATCAGAATACCTGATCAGGTTGTCAAAGCTTAGTATACGGTACTTTTCCAGTATATTGCAGTGATGATACCGCCGAGGCTTTTTATCGATGATTTTCAAGGCCTGATTATGTAATGATCTAATGATGGTGCATTTTTGCTGATGTGCTGTGTTGTTTTTGCATCAAACATACCTTTTACCATTATCAGACTTGGTCTAATCAGACCATAACACCTTTTTCCACAAAAAAAAAATGTTGAGTCAGAAAATGCTTACACCACCCATAGTCTAGGCAGATGGAGAATAGAAGAGATAGTTGTCACATGTAGAGAGCAACTTTTTTTTTAATGTTGCTGCAGGCCTCTGGACAACCTACTTAACCAGTTTTCTCTTTGTCTTCTCATCAATTTTGGAGGGATGCCCTGTTCTTGATAATGCCACTGTTGTGCCATAATTTCTCCAATTGTAGATGACTGTCTTCAATGTGTTCCATGGAATATCTAAATTAATTCTGAACACAACCACATACAATTATGCAGTTGGGTTATTTAAAGTTTTATTTTGTATCCCTTTTCTCTAAAATATCTTTGGAATTGCATAGGTTGTAATTTTTTACATTAAACATGCAAAAGTTCTGATATGATATCATGATCTTTGTTTCATGTTTTACATCACAAAAACAGCTGTTTTGGGGTGTGTAGACTTTTCATATCCACTATACATCATCAAAATGTACACATTTACACATATTGGTAACACTTTAAAATGAGGTTTCATTAGTTAAATTAGTTTACATGAACTAATAATGAACTGCACTTCTACGGAATATATTACTCTTGGTTAATATTAATGTCAACATTTACTAATACATTATTAAAATCAAAAGTTGTATTTGTTAACATTAGTTAATACACTGTGAACAAACAACAAACAATAAACAGCTGTATTTTTATTAACTAACATTAACAAAGATTAACTAATACAGTAACAAATGGTTAGTTTTACATTATACATTAACTAATGTTAACAACTGAAACTGTTACCCACATATTTACACGTTATTATGTTTTTATAATATATATATATAGACCTGGGATAAATCAATATATAACTGAAATAAAGTGTCCAGAGGGAATATGTACTTTAATTTAATTCTATGGGTCTGAGAGGGTTGAAAATAATTAAAAAATTTAAATGACATAGCTCAAAAAGTCACCAACATATGGAGCGAAACCTTTCACAATTATTATTATTTTATTTTATCTTTTTGTATTTTAAAATTATTAGTCGCCCAGTTTTAGGTATGTGATGTGATGTGTATATATATGATGTGAAAATATTAATATATTTATTTATTTAATGTTCAGGTTCTGAAGGTAGTGGATTCCGTGTCTCGTCTGGGTGGTTTTGGAGGTTGGATCTCAGACAGAATCTGTTTTGCATAAGGGGTGTTATGGAGACCTGCGGTCCTGAGTGCCAGTTCAATGCGAACTCTGGGATCAGACACAATCTGAAAGACAGACAAAATAAGAAGAACAAAAAGATAAGAGCATCTTTCAATTATTCATAGAATTATTGATTCATTGCAAATCCATATAAGTCACCATGATCAAGCCTTCAAAGTGAGATGCTCAAGCAAAAGTCAGGGAAGTAATATAAATAGAATTCTTATAATAGTTAAATGTTTTTTTTTTTTGTAACAGGAGTGGCTGTTGACCGGTTGATCTGCTTTGACATGACCAAGGTCAAAGTCAGTAACTTATCTCAGTTTTATGTTTACAGGATGTGATGTTAAACCTCCATGTTATGAAACAAAAGTCTGAAAAAAAGCTGTTTCACAGTTTGGCCTTGGCTTTGTAAAGGCCAGAGTCCCAAAATGTCATCACAGGTTAACCATTATTATTGGCAGAAACATAATGTCCCATGTACATGACAGTCAGAAGCAGGGTTGGGCAAACAGAATTTAAGAATTAGTTTGGGTCACATGACGTCACTGTAGCTTTGCGCCGCCGTCTTTACGACCGACGGTCTCAGTAGTTCCTGTAATATGTTGTGCAGTTGGCTGCAACCAGAGCCATAGAGAGAAAGAGTTGCGACACTCCCATAGACCTCCGTTGTAAAAAATGGCGGCGCTTTTAACCGCCTACTTCCGGGATTTGAAGATCGGATTAGTTCCAAACACGCATTGAACCCCATTCACTTACATTGCTCTGCGTCGAGTTGTTCCAGAGGCATGTTGCTGAAATATCTACCTCTTTTGAATTGTCAACTGTCTATATTGTTGCAGAGGCCCTTTGCGATGCTTATACTGGTCTTCATTTGTATATGCACAGCGTAATTATTTATATTTTATCTTGGTTGTTTCAACCAATTTTCTAGCATTGTCTGTTTGCTACACTGTAAAAAAAATTGCTGCGATTATTTAGCACAACTTAAAATCCAACATTGTTTCAACTTTAAAAAGTATGTGTTCAAGCTTGACTTAAAATATTAAGTTTAGTTAACTTTAGTTTAGTTTGGTTAAGTTGGATATTTAAGTTATCTCAACAAATTGTAACTAATCGCAGCCACATTTTTTACAGTGTAGTTAGCTAGCGCGACTTCGCCAGCTGTGAAGGTAGCATCTAATTAGTTCGGTAATGAATCGCTACCACCTTTATAGCAACTTTTATTTAATTAAATTTTTGGGATACTAACTTTTCATTTGTTGTCTTGAGTGAAGCGGCTTGTGAGAACAATGCTGGACCTCTAGGATTGTTATGGCCATCACCAGTCCTGTCTGTTTCATGGATCACCTGCCCCTGGTTTTTGTTTTTCTTGTTCACACACACTCCCATTTTTGTTGTCTGTCATTGTTTAATAAAAAATATTTTATTTGAAAACCTTAATTTGTATCAGCCATGCTTAATTGATGTCTCGATAGCTGAAGTTACAAGTGTTTTGTTAATTAATTGCTTAAGTTACTTGGATTGAGTTACAGCTAACCTTACTAACCTTACACTAACCCAGAGCCATAGAGAAAAATCTTCACTCTGCACTTAAATATAGACCCAAACATAAAAGCATAAATTCGTTTTTAATCTGTTATAGTTTTGATATGTGTATGGCTTCATCTTAAAATTATCATGTTCATGTTTCACGTTGTGGTCCTGGGGGTGGCCACTTTCATCAGAAGAAGTAAGCTAGCTTCTAAGCGAATTCTGAACGGACCGCCACGGCAGACCTCTTTGCGTGATCACGAAGGTAGGCTGAATCGGAATTTATAAGCAAAATCACGGGAATCAATAGCCTAATACAGCCCAGTTGTGCTAAAATAAATATCATGAGACGTCCATCATCAGATGAATGGTATGGAAAAGTTAAGTTAGAGCCGCTAAAGCCAGTGCTACTAACCATTGCGAACATGAACACTAAGCTTTTCCCTCCAAAAATATAGCCTAAAAAGTAATATACAGTAACTCGTTGCCTCTCCAAATGCAAAACTGACATTAACAAAATGCAATAACAGCTGAAAAAGTACTTGGGTGTGTGTTTTATTTTTAATTTACCATTCAATAATGCAATCGCTGCTGTCTGTCCCATAGAAGGACATGACAGCCAGCGTATGTTTTGGAACTATTGGGGCTTACATTAACCACGTGACAGCCATAGCGGCGACATCAAAGAGTGTCGCAACTCTTCCTCTCTATGGCTCTGGCTGCAACAACAGCCGAAAGAGGAACCCCGAACTGGTATTTTATTCTATACCAAAAGAAAAGGATCGAAACTCAAACAATAAATACCGTTTTGGCGCTTGATGTGACAGATCCCTAGCGGCACGTGAACCGATCATTTCTAGCTAATAGTAAATAAACACGCATGAACAATGTTGAAAGATACATTACAACTTACCGAAATGTATATTCCTCATACATAATATCGATCAATCAGTGTTTTTCAACCGCGGAAAGAGGTCAATAAAACTGCTGGAGAACAATTATGTCACATAACATTTACCTCAGGAAAGCCCTTTAATGACCATATAAATGTATTCTGATAAATATCATGTTTTGATGTTTTGTTTTGAATAATGATATTCATGATATTCCTTCCCTTCATGTTCTTTCAATGAGTATAAACACATCTGACATAAAAGAACATTATCCAGATTAATGACAGCTAGCCGTGATCCGTGGCTAACAGCTGGTAAGCTACCAGCTGTTAGCCACTTAGCTAGCTAACAACTCGCTACCTAGTCAGAGCAAACTACCATTATTTTTTTTTATAATACCTACATTTCCAGTGATTAAATATAAATCCTTGGAGGTCAGGTGCCGCACTTTCACGTCTTTCACCCATCCAGCCACAGCATATTGATATGTATCGTACTCTTGAAAGCCTTCAAGCGATCCCCACTGTATGGGGAGGGGTTATGGACAAGATATTCGGAGCCTAAAATTTAATTTTTCTCCAGGTATCTCTGTCTCTCTCTCTCATACCGGCGGCACATACCGGGCGAGATCGTCGTAAATATGGCGGCATTCTATTTGGTAGTGACGTAGGTGGCATCTATAAATAGGCTCCAAATCAAGAATGTGATAATTGAAATTAGCCACTCCCCACAGGATATTTAAGTGGAGTTTAGACAAAAATGACAGGAAGTGAAAACTGATGAAATTACAATGCACAGAATTTGAACACAATCACATAATATAAGATTTGATTAGTCCAACAGAGGTTTGCAACAAAACAAATCATTACATTATCAGCCGGGGTGTGTGTGTGAGGGGGTGGGTGGAATTGGGTACTGAGCAACAAATACTGAACCAGACTATTTAAATGTTGAGCAGTAAATAAATGACTCGCTGCAAGATCAGCAGAGGCTAATCATCTTGTGCCATGCGGTAATGATGTGACTGCTTGCAGATTGCATGTAAAGGACCTATCAGCCTGCGCCCTCTGGAGTTTCAACTAGACACGTATCTAAAAGTTTGAATTTGTTGACTATATAATAAAAATAATTACATTGAAAATTAAATTGTGAAATTAAAGTGAAAAAAGTAAAAAAGTCCACTATTCCACTATCCACAATTTTCCTACACCTCATGACGCTTTGCGCGAATTATAGGAGTAACTGTAACTGTATAGGAGTGTGAGTACACGCACACACAAAAAATACAAAGAGAAAACATTAGGAGATAGAGATAGCAATTGGACATTCACAGACCATTTGTCAATATGGCCCCAGATCCGTTAAATTGCATATACGGACTCGTACTAAACTTAGTTATTTTTTGCTGCTTTTTAAGCATATATTATGCTTAAAGCTGCAGTCCGGCACTTTTTTGTGTTTAAAAATATAAAAAAAGACATTTTTGAAAAAAAACGTAACCAGCCAGTGTTCAAAACGATCTGCTTGCCTTGCCTCGATTCAAAACGGTAAGCTTGTAATAATGATTTTAATTCCAGTGGTACTGGTGGATTTCCGCGGGAATTTCGAGCATGTCTTTGCGTCATTACGTCACTTCTGTACACATAGAGAAGGAGTCCCCGGCTAGCGTGTGTGGAGGATGGAGGTGGAGATTTAGCTTAGCACTTGGTATGGCGGATCCCGAAAGTTTAAAGCGACAATCACCAGTGACAACTGGAGATTCACCAGTTGTAAAACCCAAAAGACTTTGGACTTCAGATTGGCTACAGAAAAAAATATATTTTTCACGTTTTGACGTGATATAAGCAATCGTTAGATTTAATCAGCATGATATAGCTACTGCAATGCTTCCCCCCACCCCCCGAATTTGGTCAGAACAAAAGTGAATGTTACTTACTTGTTCAGATGACATTTACCGATGAAAATTCTAATGTTGACACTTTCAAAAAGTATACTCTGACATTGCTGATGACAGTACAGTATCCACAGCGACGCGGCAGCCTCCAATACATTGTGTTCATCCGCGCTGTTTCATGCCGATTTACTACCCACGCACAGTTAATAATTCCGCGAATAACTGCAATTGCAGATTTCTAACAGAGATGGCGACAAAGAGGAAAAACGACGGACTGCAGCTTTAAACAATCAAATACCCACAAAATAATGACAAAATGCTGATCTTGGCGAGTATTCAGGTAAACACGGTCAGTTATGTTTTAAGAGAGCGTAAACACGCATGTGTGACAGTATAATGGATCCTTGCGTCAGGTCTTAAAGTAACAGCAGATACCTGCTGCCACGTTATAAGATTATATCCTCCTGAGACTCAGAAAAAGAAAAAAAAAGGTTTTTGAATGTAGTATTTTTTTCATGTCATTACATTATTTAGAGCATAAAAACAACTGGAGATTTTTTTATTGTTGAAAAATTATGTTTTATTCATATGAGTTAGGGTTAGGGTTATGCTATGTCCACTGTAAAGGACACCATTTGTTTAAAAAAATAAAATGACATGAAATGACATGACATGACATGTAAGGGAAAAAACAATGGGATTTACTTTTCATTCACCAATCAATTTTTAGGTTTCGGGATTTTTTTTTACCAAACTTTGTTACAATATTGGGGACATTTCATATTCAACAATATAATTGATCTGACTGCATTGACACCATTTATTTGAAAACTGAACTGAGCTGGACGATGACATTACGTTATCTCCAGAGTGGCTATATATATAACTAAATTAATAACTTTTAATTTATTTAAATTTTTAAGTTAATTAAATTTTCTTCTAAATCTGCTATACAGCAGAAACAAACTTTGTTGCATTATTTTCCTGTTATCACTGTAAACCTGCTTTGAAACCATCTATATTGTAAAAAGTGCAATAAAAAGAAAGGCTGACTTGACTTGTTAGAAACATTTAAATACTGTTCAGAAACAAAGTAGCGCAGCTGCTTTGTTTACAGGGTTACCGGAAACAGCTGCATTTCTGCGTTTCCATCAGCGTCATCTACTGTCAGAGAGTGAACGTGCAAGCCTGCAACCTTAGCCGAAAAAAGCTTAATAACTGCTAGCGCTGCGGTATGCGGTTCATTGAGGAGATAGCGTTATATAATTTACCTATTACTCCTTTCATATTTTCACCTGTATATGCTTCTATAGGGGTGTAGGGAGCTCTGGGTTAGAGGTAGTGCCTTTGTTTTCTGATAGCTGCACTGATAGTGGACGGAAGCACTGGTCCTCATCCATCTCCTAAATCTCTCACGTCTGGCTCCTAGTGCCACACCCCGGTACACCGCTTCAGCTGGCGGGCTAAACGACGTGAGGGGGTGATGTCCACACTGCATCACTGGGCAAATGAACTCCCACGATGGAGTCACCGGCCACCTATCAGTTATGGTTTAAAATAGCAGGTAAGGCAGATCTCTTCAGCCTTGGCAGGCCATCCGCCTAGGAGAGGGCAACTCTGATGTAAAACCTACGGCCCGAGGACCTCGCTGTTACCGTCCCAGCTTGCTAGGCCATGGCCATAAAGGGTGGGGTCAGTTCTGCGCACACTGCACTCCACTTTAAAGCTCCTTTGCGCAGCAAGAACCCACATCTTCCTTTTAGAGGAAGGAAGTCTAAGGGAACATGGCGCAGGTTACACCCTCTACTGGTCAGGCAAACCAGCGACAGAGAGATGCCTTTCAGGTGTCGGTTTTATGATCAGGGACTCTATCACCATCAAGCTTGCAAGCTTGCCAACTGGCCACCACTTTGTGACCAGCAACACGCCACACTGTTCAGTGTGTATGCCCCAACTCTCCAGGCAGGACCTGCAGACAAAGACAAGTTTTACTCTGATCTACGCAGCCTTCTTCAGGATGTCCCAGCTAACGACAAGATTGTCATCCTTGGCGACTTCAACGCCAGAGACTGGCAGAGACTCAGAAACCTGTAAAGGCGTACTTGGAAGGCATGGTGTGGAAAGCTGCAACGATAATGGACGCTTGTTACTCGACCTCTCTCTACTGAACAGCAGCTTTCCATTACCAACACCATCTTCCAGCAGAAAGACAGTCTGAAGACAACCTGGATGCACCCTCTGTCAAAATACTGCCATCTCATAGACTACATCCTAGTGCGCCAGCGTGAAACCCAGGAAAGGTCGCACCCCGAGGAAGAAGCTCAAGGTCTGCAGCCTTCATTCTGCTGCAGTCAGAGCAGTTTTCCAGAAGAGCCTACGGTCAAGGCTAGAGGAACCCATCTGCCTAGCCGACTCGCCTCCGGCCCCAGAAGTGCTATGGGACCACATCAAATCTGTTGTTCTGCAAACAACCGAAGATACCCTCGGATTCTCCATGAAGCAAAACAGGGATTGGTTCGATGAGAACAACTTAGAAGTCCAGGAGCTGTTGTCAAAGAAGAGATCAGCACACAAGGCCCACCTGGCCCAACCGTCCTGCCCGCACAAAAAAGCAGCCTTTCGCCTGGAATGCAGCACCTTCCAGTGTAAGCTTCGAGAGATTCAGAACGAGGGGTGGACCAACCTCGCAGTAAGAACTCAGCTTTGCGCTGATACCGGTGACTACAGGGATCTAACAAGGCGCTATGGAGCTCTAAAAGCGGTATATGGCCCCTCGTACCAAATCCTGAGCCCCCAGCGGAGTGCAGAAGGAAAAGCATTGCTCACTGAAAAGGACTCTATCCTGAACCGCTGGTCTGAACACTTCTACACCCTTTTCAATGCTAGCCGCTCAGTCCAAGAACCAGCGATTGACCGCATCCCACAGCAACCAGTAAAAACTGAACTGGATGTGGCGCCAACACAACAAGAGACTGATGAAGCCATTAATCCGCTGAAGAGTGGAAAAGCTGCAGGACTTGATGCCATCCGTCCTGAGGTATGGAAGAATGGAGGTCCAGCACTGCACACCAAACTCCATGAATTCTTTGTCTGCTGCTGGGAGCAGGGAAAACTCCCTCAAGACCTCCGTGATGCAGTCATCATCCCTCTGTACAAGAACAAAGGGGAAAAGTCAGACTGTTCCAATTATCGTGGCATAACACTTCTGTCCTGCGATACCTGCGATAGAAGAAGATCACCTTCCAGAGACACAGTGTGGCTT
This sequence comes from Phoxinus phoxinus, assembly GCF_949152265.1. NCBI lineage: Eukaryota > Metazoa > Chordata > Actinopteri > Cypriniformes > Leuciscidae > Phoxinus > Phoxinus phoxinus. The sequence goes on along the minus strand of NC_136882.1, from coordinate 10,985,685 downwards.
CAGAGCCAACCGAGGAACCACAGACATGGTGTTTGTCCTGAGGCAGATTGTGCCAGGAACAAAACAAAGCACTGTATGTCACCTTTGTGCAAAGGTGGACAGTAACAAAGTACATTTACTTGAGTACTGTACTTAAGTACACTTTTTTAGTATCTGTACTTTACTTGAGTATTATTTTTTCTGGAAACTTTTACTTTAACTTCACTACATTTGAAAGACAAATATCGTACGTTTTACTCCACTACATTTCTGACAAGGTCCTTGAGTAGAAAGTAGTAACGTCAGGGATGATTTTGGTTGCATTTTGGTTGTAAATTAAAGTCTGGTTGACGTCAGAACTCGACTGATGTTGGTTTCTGACGTCAACCGATTTTCAACCACAATACAACGTCTGTCCAACGTTGGAGATTAACGTCAATCTGACTATGGATTCTGACATCAACCTGATTTTAAGTTTCAACGTTGGATTTGGTCTTCTAAATGCGAATTTTGTCATTGGTTTGAAGCACATAGCTTATAGATAACAGTAAGGCTAACATATTCATACTAACAGCCAAAAAACTGGGGACAGCCATTTGGGTGTCCGAAACCATTGTGGACGTTGAGTACACTTATTCAATCCCACGACTGGAACTGTGTTCTAGAAATAAATGTGAAATTGATATGAGGGTAGGCAGGCAGAGATTCAGAGGCATAAGTTACTGTAAATTGGCTATTACATGCAAGTCAAGTCAAGTCAAGTCATCTTTATTTATATAGCGCTTTTTACAATACAGATTGTATCAAAGCAGCTTCACAGTGATAACATGAAAATAATACAAAAAAAAAACAATTTCATCATCATCCACCTTTAAGGCAGATCTATAATATTGTTGAATATTAAATGTCCCCAACTAAGCAAGCCAGAAGGTAAGGCAACAGCGGCAAGGAACCAAAACTCCATCAGGTGACAGAATGGAGAAAAAAACCTTGGGAGAACCCAGGCTCAGTCGGGAAGCCCAACCTGTGCTATAGCGCACGCCAGCTTGTGAACGGCCTTATGTAAACATATCACCAGAATGATTGACACTTAGGTGGACCAATAGTATAGGCTACCCACCCGGAAAAAGAAAATCAATGCAACAATGCAACAATAATAAAACAATGCATTGACATTTACTTTTATACTTAAAGGTATAGCGGAGGATTTTCTTTTTCCGGGTGGGTAGCCTATACTATTGGTCCACCTAAGTGTCAATCATTCTGGTGATATGTTTACATAAGGCCGTTCACAAGCTGGCGTGCGCTATAGCACAGGTTGGGCTTCCCACTGATGCCGCAGTCGCGAAGATTCTACTAGACAGGTAAAGTTTGTCATGCTATTTGGAGAAATCCATTTAAAATCACTGCTAGTAGGCGTTGCCTCTCGGGAGCAAATAGAGTGTTGCGCATATGTGCATTTTTTTCAAAAATTGGAGAGGGCGGGTCTTTTCTAAAATTAGGAAAGATCCTCTGCTATACCTTTAAGTACTTTTAAAAATGAGTACTTCTGTACTTTTACTTAAGTAAAAATCTGTCTTTACAACTTTTACTTGTAACGGAGTAATATTTGACCAGTAGTATCTGTACTTTTACTCAAGTAAGGAAGTTGTGTACTTTGTCCACCTCTGCCTTTGTGGATATGACAAAAGCATTTGATACCGTGAGCAGGCAGGGACTTTGGTGGGCAGCCTAGCTTTTTTCAGCCAAGTTTCTCACCATGATCATCAAGCTTCATGAAGACCAGCTTGGACAAGTCAGACATAGCAACGACCTCTCCCAGCCCTTCCCTATTGCAAATGGCGTGAAACAGGGCTGTGTTCTTGCTCCCACACTGTTCACCATTTTGTTCACTATGATGCTCCAGCAGACAACAGAGGACCTTGACGACGCTGATGGCGTATACATTCGTACATTCAGTGTATACAAAGCTGTTGTGCTGCTTATTGGCCTATATGATCTAAACTAAACTAAGAAGAATTGCTTTGCTTTTTCTTTTATTTATGAAATCAATTATGAGCAGGGATCTCCGAATGTTATAATGGGTTTGCGTATTCCTAACAAACCCTGTTTGGCCCATGTTTATTATGAGCATCATCTTTTCCAACCTCCTCGCTAAAACGAATGCAAACAATTTATAATCCGAATTCAGGACACTTATTGGCCTATATGATTTGCAGTCAAGCTTATCCTAGTATTACAGAGATATAAGCTTCCCTGAAAATATATGAAATAATATATTGCGTTAATAATGTTATAATAAATGTTATTTATTACAATATATTGAATAATACATAAAGAATTGGCGCTTTTCGTGTATTGAAAAAATATATTTAAACTGTAAAATGTAATTAGTTGAGTATACTTAGAAAACATGGAAAATGATTGCCTTAAATTGGATGTTTTACTCAAAGGCGTAAGTTTCTACAATAAAAACATATCATCAGTGTTTCTTAGTCTTCTCCTGGACTGAACCACAGACTCCCCTCTTCAGTACAATGGTGACCCATAAAACTCAGACAACAGAAACCCTTTAAATCAGATATAGCATTTCTCTTGGCTCTTTTTGGCCATAACGACAGTTTTGTGATATTAACATTTAAAGATAATGTTATAAGTGTTATAAAACAAGAGTCAAACTGCCCAACCAAAGCAAACACTGATGCAAGCCTGCCCAGCCCAAACACCCCATCATAGGGACTGGACTGAAAAATTACATTATTTTCAATAAATCATCAACATTTAAACCTCTCTTAATTTTCAATAAGAACCTCTGTAGACGTATGACAAAAATAAAGTAAATCTGTTTAGTAATAAGTGAAGCTGGTAATGCTGTTTTTGTTGTTTAAAGGAGAACTCCGGTCAATTTTAACATTGAGCTCAATTTTTAGTAAATTTGGAGTGCTGTCAATACAGAGAACAACGACAAAAATCGGTGTTGCCTACACCGTGTTATCCTCTTTTTAAAATTTGCACCCTGTTGACTTCAATAGGGCAAATTTTAAACCTGCTTTTATTTCTCTTATCATCCTTGATGTGTCATACAAGTGCCCAGCCATGTTGAGTGATTCCTTCAGAGTGAACACGAGTGAATCTGACTGCAGTAGATGTGAAAGATATTCATAAAAATGATGTTATATCAGCCAGCGCAAATACCTGTATTTAGTTCCTGTTTTCGGTCGAAGTCCAAAGTAGTCGATTGTCGAGTTCACGCGCGTGATCATTTGTAACTAAACCTATGCGCGTGAACTCGACAATCGACTACTTTGGACTTCGACCGAAAACAGGAACTAAATACAGGTATTTGCATTCAAGTCAATAGGGTGCAAATTTTAAAAATAGGATAACACGGTGTAGGCAACACCGATTTTTGTCGTGTTCTCTGTATTGACAGCACTCTAAATTTACTAAAAATTGAGCTCAATGTTAAAATTGACCGGAGTTCTCCTATAACTCTTAAGATCCTGAGAGATCTGTTAGTGTTTAATGTTCTGTTGGGATTTAATGGGAAATATCTAGGAAATATCTAGAAAAAGATTGAATGGGAAATATCTAGGAAATATCTAGAAAAAGAGTTATGGCACAGTAAAAGCTGCTTGTATCAGCTTCAGCCCTTAATAATAATCAAGAGGCCATTTGAACCATATACATATTCCGTTGAACACTCACCCGTGTTCCAAGAGGGATTAATAGGTAGTTTTAATTAATAGACGCCACGGAAGAAGTCTGGTGATGTCCTCCTCTGTGACTCCTACTCGAGTGAATATGGCGAATTCGCTATTTATATGACGGAATTTGCAAGTGGAAAAACTGAACGCGTCTCCAAAGCACAAACGTTTCTGCTCGTGCACGAGGTTAAAGGGCACAAGCAGACTATCTACGGGACAAGCCGGATTCCACCATATTGTAACTGTGTAACTGTGTGTGTAATAAGCAGATTGTATGCGCGTTGTGTACCTGCCTATAGGCGCACATTACTAACGCGCTCTTTAAATAACAAACAAATACTGCACCATTGACTTTAGACCAGGTTTTTGTTGGTCAATGGCGCAGTCTATTTCTGTTGCCTCAAAATAGCTACGTGAAAACAATGCACCTGAAAACACCTCACTCATGGGCGCACAAATTGGTGCAAATGAATTTGCTATTTAAACAGGACGTGAAAATTATAACAGCGTCGGGCTGAATCTAGCAAAAAACACTTGCATCGTGCTTGGCGCTGCATTGTGCCGGGTGTATGATAGGGCCCTAAGTGCACTTGCGCCATGCTCTTTAGACCATGCGCTTAGATTGGTACAATAAGGCCCATGGCTTCGCTCACCACTTTGCGAACAAAGCTCAGCACAGCCATCGAGCCTTAACATCACCTTAACGTCACCATCTTCCTTTGAGCCGACTTCCCTAGCGTGGTCTCTCTGCCCCTTTTCAATTTCTAATGTACTTGAATTTCGGGGATTATATTTGGCCGATATCAGAGCTGTGTCTTATGCAACCATTGTGTATCACAAGCCACCAAAAGTCTGATAGATATACTTAATAATTCATAAAAAAAAAAAAATAAGGGATTTACTGTATTTTGAAGTGCCCACGATAACAATATTGTGCATGTTCTTTATTGCTCACATGTCTAGTGCATTACAGTGAATTACTAATGGGATATATTGTAAATTAAATCGGGAGAGCAGACCACAAATGATTTGAATGATTTGTTTCATTCTTTTTAAGTGTAAAACGCAGTATAATCTTATATAAATGTTATAATCTAAAACGCAGTAGGCTTGTTAGGAAAAAGATGAATAAAAATAATTTATTTAATGTATAATTTATTTAATCTATTTAACATATGAAATATAAATTACAGGTTAACATCTAATGTTTCTGGATTGGAAATAGCCTATATTTCATGTGCATGATTATTTTTCTGGTTCAATACAAAGGTTTGTTGGATTGTTGGTTTCAGTGTAATAAAAGGCTTCATGTTTGTGTGTGGGAGGTGAATGTGTGTGTGCGATAGGTATCTACAGTATGTGCTGTGTAGGTTTTTGTTGTGTGCATGGGCTACCTGTTTATCTGTGTATGTATTTAGCTGGTACAGTGGTTTTTGCAAAGCAAAGACTTCTTCTGGAAGTTGACGTACTCTCCATGCCTCTGTGTTTCCCATCATCCTCTCTGGATTGGCCTCAGCTACTTTAGAGACCTGTAAACCAAACAAATACACACAACGAGCTGTCACTGCTTCACAAAAATGATGCTCTAACGTAGACGTAGGCCCTGATACAAATCATTAGATTAGATAAGAGTTTTAAGAGTGCCTGGGCATTTGCATGTGCAAAATGCATGTGCAAACTGCATGTGCAAACTGCATGTGCGTTTACCTGGTTGCGTAAAGCTTGTAGTCTCTCCTCTCTCTCCTTATCATCCTTCTGTTTTTGTTTTTCTTTAATTTCATGCATCTGCAGCTTCTGCTGTATCAGTTCTTTCCTGAACTTCACCCTGCACAACATATCCAACCAATGATACAGCTGAAAAAATTATATGATAACATTCTTATTACACTTGTCAGCATTTTGACAATATTCTGCATACAGTATTTCTCAATATTGTATTTGCTCTGAAAAGGCTTAAAAAATTATATTTTTTTCAATTAGAGGAATCACAATCATAATTTAAGCAACAAAGTTTCCTAGATTCAAAATATTGAAAGCAAAAAGTAAAATACAGTTTAAAAAAAGAATATACAGTACTGTATGTATATTTAAGATAATTAAACGTTTTTCCACTGTTTCACTAAACATAATGAAGAATGCAATTTTATTTTTATTTTTTATTTGACATAATACTATAAACATAATAATAAACAGTATTATTTACCTACTTTACCAATTTTTACTAAATCATTCTAATAAATGAAATGCAGAGGCTTCCATGAACATTTTTGGGTGATGACAATTATAAACTGAATCCAGCTCTAACAACAATGGTTAAAACAAATGTGTTAAAACATACATTAATTGTACTGTTTAATGGCAAGATTTCGAAAGGAATGCAGATAGTATATTTGGTGGAAATGTATTAAATCTTTGTTCTTATAATATGATTCATGATAATAGTTTGCCTGATCTACAGTATCTGTATAGTTTGCAAGGCTGGTACTAAAGGTTTGCTGGTTATTTGGCCTTTTTTGTCAAATTGTTTCTCCAAGCAAAGTACTTTACCTTTCTTTATCTCTCTGCATCTGTTCTTCTATCTCTCTCCTCAGTTCTGCAAGCCTCTTCATATCCCTCTTTCTCTGCTCATCTCTTCTCCTCTGCTTCCCTGAATGGAACTTATTTATCTGAGAGAGAAAGAAAGAAAAGCCATGTGATTTATTTTAAACTAGAAAAATTTTTGGCTGAACCATAAGCCAAAACCGTCTCGTTACGGATGTAACCCTCGTTCTCTGAGTAGGGAACGGAGACGTTACGTCGAATGACGACAAAATGGGGTTCGCTTAGAAGCCTATCCTCTCCGAACAGTAATAAAACGAGCCAATGGCAAGCAAATGCCATGGGTCTGCTGAATTTGCATAGCATGACTCCGCCCCACTTCGTGGGTATAAAGGAAGTGAGCCGGCAACATGCAGATATGTTTCTTCGCTGAAGGAGCCAAGGCTGAACTCGGCTGTTCCAGCGGTACAGAGGAAGTGGCAGGAAGATGTAACGTCTCCGTTCCCTACCCAGGGAACGAGGGTTACATCCGTAACCGAGACGTGCCTGGGGGGACTTAAGAATACACATATGACCCGGAGGGGGGTGCATACGGAGAACACTGGGGTGTCCAGCCCGCAGGGTGGAATATTTCAACCCCAGGGGTGGCAGACTGGCTTGCCAAGGGAAAGACACATGCTTGAGAGAGGCTTACGGTGGAAATACACGTGGGGGTTGCCCAGAGGGGGAACCATGCACATAGCCAACGCGAAAGCTGCCAGAGGCATAACTCTGGCGTTGACGTCAACAGCACCGGAGGAACTCAGGGCTTATCAGGCTCACCTGAGGAGAATATCGCACGTATCCAGTCTGTGGAGTGGAATGGCGAGCAAGCGAAGACACCTGAGCAGGTCCTAGTACCGGCTGGTTGAAGCGAGTACATACGAGGCGCCATGCGCTAGAGCCCAAGAGGAGGCCACACTGGGCTGTGGAGTGGGCCGTCACACCAAGGGGGCACGGTCGACCTTGCTGCTGGTAAGCCAAAGCAATGGCGTCCACTATCCAGTGAGACAACCTTTGCTTGGAGAGAGACTTTCCCTTCAGCTTCCCACCATAACAGACAAAGAGCTGGTCTGAGGTCCTGAAACATTGCGTTCTGTCTACGTAAGCACGGAGGGCGCGTACTGGACAGAGCAATGCCAAGGCTGGGTCTGCCTCCTCCAGGGGGAGCGCTTGCAGGTTCACCACCTGGTCCCGGAAGGGAGTGGTGGGAACCTTAGGCACATATCCAGGCCGGGGTCTCAGGATCACGTGAGAATAGGCCGACCCGAATTCCAGGCACGCTTCGTCCACAGAAAATGCGTGCAGGTCCCCTACCCTCTTGATAGAAGCCAAAGCAACCAGGAGCGCTGTCTTGATTGACGGGAACTTAAGCTCCACTGATTGCAGACGCTTAAAGGGAACACTCTGCAGGGCAGTTAGAACCACTGAGAGGTCCCAAGAGGGAACGAGAGGAGAGCGAGGAGGATTTAGTTTCCTCGCTCCTCTCAGGAACCTGATGACCAGGTCGTGCTTTCCCACGGACTTACCTTCGACTGCGTCGTGATGTGCGGCGATAGCTGCAACATACACTTTCAGGGTGGAGGGAGACAGCCTTCGCTCCAACCCATCTTGCAGTAAGGAAAGCACGATACTGATCGGGCATGATCTGGGGTCTTCTGAGTGAGAAGAGCACCGAGACGAAGAGGTTCCACTTCAATGCATAGGCATGTCGAGTGAACGATGCTCTAGCGGAAGTGATGGTAGCCACCACCGCTGGTGGTACGGTACTCAAACCCTCGTCCCGATCTTTTGAACCTCCACGTGTGGCTCCTGGACGGGACGAGGGTGCCAAAGGGTGCCCCGTCCCTGAGAAAGGGCCAGGGAGGTGTCGCGAGGAGTACAAGTTCGGAGAACCAGGTTCGGGTGGGCCAGTGCGGCGCAACCAATATGACCTGTTCCTCGTCCTTCCTGATCTTGCACAGGGTCTGTGCAAGAAGGCTCACTGGGGGAAACGCATACTTGCGGAGGACCCGCGGCCAGCTGTGCGCCAGAGCGTCCGTGCCGAGCGTGCCCTCGTCAGGGAGTAAAACTGGGCGCAGTGGGACGAGTCGTGGGAGGCAAACAGGTCTACCTGTGCGTCCCTGAACTGATCCAAAATCAGCTGAACCGCCTGGGGATGGAGTCTCCATTCTCCAGGAAGAGGCTGAAGCCGTGAGAGCTCGTCGGCTGCACAGTTCAGGTCTCTCGGGATATAAATGGCTCGAAGCGACCTCAGACGCTTCTGACTCCATAGGAGGAGGTGGCGGGCGAGTTGCGACATACGGCGGGAGCGTAGACCACCCTGTCGGTTGATATTATTGTCTCTGTATTGTCTGATCGGACTAGTACGTGCTGGTTCTTGAGCAACGCATGGAAGCGGTGCAGAGCGAGACGTACTGCCAGCAACTCGAGGCAATTGACATGCCATAAGCGGTGGGGTCCTGTCCAGGAGCCCGCGGCAGCATGCCCATTGCACATGGCGCCCCAACCCGTGGAGGAGGCATCCGTTGAGACAACATGCCTGGAAACTCGTTCTAAGGGTACTCCGGCCCGTAGAAAGCTGAGGTTCGTCCACGGGGTGAAGGTCTGACGGCAGGTCGGAGTAACTGGTACTCGGAACGTGCCTTGATGCCATGCCCACCTCGGGACTCGATCGCGAAGCCAGTGCTGAAGCGGTCTCATATGAAGCAATCCGAGCGGCGTTGCCGTGCTGTCGATTTCCATACCGAGAAGAGAGATCCTCTGCACGGGGCAAAGTTTGCTCTTCTCCCAGTTGACCCGAAGGCCCAGACGGGCTAGGTGCCGGAGCACTAGGTCCCTGTGTTCGCAAACCTGGTCCAGAGAGTGAGCCGTGTTGCCGTAGCGGCACAAGGGCTGCCTCGACGACCTTCATAAAGACGCGAGGAGACAGGGCCAGCCTGAATGGGAGAACCGCATACTGGTATGCCTGCCCCTCGAAAGCAAACCACAAGAACTGGTAACTGCAGTATTTAAGACTGCATGTGGAAGTAGAACAACTTGTGTAAATACATATTGTTGTTACAAAATGTAGTTACATAATTCCTGTTACACATGTGTACTTACTGAAGTGAAAAAGTGTTGTTACCTGTTACACATTTGTACTTACACATACCATTCCGTGGGTTGTTACATATGTGTAGTTACACAAATATTACACCTGTAGATACTATGTACCTGCTGTGTCAGTTGAGCTCTTCTAGTTTTTTCTCTCTGTTGTTCTTTCCTCAATGTCTCATCTTCCTCTTTGTGCCAATAAGCAGCAAGAGAAGCCTCCAACTCTGCAGCCTCCTCCTGCTGAATGCGCCACTGCTGGAGCTAAACCCACACAGAGAGACAGGATACTTCAGCAGATATTTCCCTGTAGTGTTTAGACCACTGAAGTGTTAAGCTGAAACTATGTAACTATCTTAGACTGGAGATAGTGTGTAGACTTTACTGATCCATCAAAAAATAAAAAAAAACATAGCAAATCTCTGTAGGTAAATCACAGTATTAAAATATGATTACACACTCAAATTAGAGAAACTTTAGACAATTAGAGAGTCTTAAACACAAATGCACATAGATGGAATACTTGCATGGATCACTGGTCACTGCATAATATATCTATCTATATATGTATAAAATAGTATATGAAAGACAATGCAAAATGATAAAACAATGAAGAGTATGTTTGTCACAGTCACCAGCTAACTGTCTCTGTCACTGTCATGTGTTAGTCCCCGTCTGCTGTTCCCATCATCCTCTCCGGCTCACACCTGCACTCACTTCACCATTACCCGCACCTGTCAGCGATCATCGTCATCGTCACTCATCAACTACAGCTGTTGTCTTCTTTGTTCACCTGTGTATTTAAGTTCCTCCCTGTTCTTGTTTATGGTCTGTTATTGGTTGTGGTTAGTGCGCGTCTGTGTCCCACATACTGTTTTGCATCTTGGATTCATCGTGTTTTGGAATAAATCATCTCGTTGCCTTCATTGTCCTTTTAGGAACCCAGCGTTACAGTGTTAACACTTAGTGGTGTTCTGGTTATCATCTACACCAGGGGTTCTGAACTCTGGTCCTCGAGATCCACTTTCCTGCAGAGTGTACTTCCAAACTTAATTAAACTCACCTACAGTATGTGCAACTTTCTAGTAATCCTGAAGACTTTGACTTGTTTGTTCAGGTGTGTTTCACTTAAGGTTGGAACTAAAGACTTTAGAAAAGTGGACCTCGAGGGCCAGAGATGAGATTCCCTGATCGACAACAAATCCTAAGACAGTGGTTCCCGAACTGGGGGTACATGAGGTGAAAGAGGGGGTCTGCGAACAAAATGCGGAGTATTGTCATTCATTTAATTCTACCCCACCTTAATAAAGGCCTTCTGAAGTGAAGTGAACCCTTGAACTTGACGTAATGACAAAAGCGGGTGCCCAGCCCTGTTTGAACCGCAAGAGGCATCAAAGCTTACGGTACTCCTACATCCTACGTCATACATCGTCAAGTGTTACTCTTTTGGCGTAAGTCGACTTGTGTACGGAAGTAAGTACGTCTGACGGAAGCTAGTTATTTTAGTCGATAAAGTTTTAAATCCGGATATTTCTCTTACACGAACACATCGCTTCACTTCAGAAGGCCTTTATTAAGCCACGTTAAGCTTTTTATATGGAGAAGAATGCTTGTTTATGGTGCTGTTGTCTGTTTTAGCAGGCTACTGCCATCTAGTTCTTAGACAGCTGTGTGTGGATTGTGCAAGGCTAAACCAGCTAAATTAAAGTCTCAAAATCCAAGTGAATAAAATATGATCGACTCAGAAACGAGTCAAATGAATGCACGCTGTCACCTGATCCACAAATGGTCCACATAGCACTTCTTACTTGTTGCATGCACAAATTATCCAAAATCAAGGTTTTGTTCATAACAACTATGTCTCTATTTGTAAAAATGCTTCACATTCATGAAATTCTGTATTTTGCAGACACAAGTTGTAAAGTATTAGTTTAAATGTAGTAACACAGATTTGTGAATTTGTCAAATAGATGGGTAGTTGTACACACATTAATAATTCCAACCAGGCCTATTCATTTGTAGTTGTTAGTGTGTGGGTTATGAAATGCTTGAAAACCGTGAAAAGAAAGTCTAAAAATCCAAATGAATCAAATGAGATTGACGTCAATGAATGCACACGTCACCTGATCCACAAATGCACCTCTTCTTTGTTGCACGCGCGAATTATGATACACTAATGGAAAACATTTCTGTTTTTAACAGAAAACATTTGTATATTTACAAAGATGTCTCTATTTGTACAAATTGCTACACATTCATTTAATTCGGAATTTTGTGCACGCAAGGTAAAAGGCATTCCGTTGTGGATAGTAAAACATATCTGCGACATTTATCAAGATCATCGATAATTGTGCATTCATGTGTCAATCATTCTGAGACTAAATTCCTCCCTTATTTTTCAACAACAGAAATTTTCAAAACAATTCACACGTGTAATGGCCGGAATATTTACATTTATTTTAAGATGCAAAACTGTTACGTTTCCTGTTCCAAACAGGATTCTTAAACACTTAAACACAAGAAATGTGACTCATCTAAACTTCAAAGACTGACCTCTTGACTGAATTTCAAAGATCACAAACTTCAAAGGTTGAAGATTTGAAGTGTTGCACAGAAGTGGAGTTATGTTATAATTTCACATTCTAAATGTATTATTTGTGATGTATTACTTATTAAAAACAGAAGACCTAGTGTGGCAGTGTCTTAGGTAAATGTAAAAACCTTTTCTCTGAGCTTGAAGCAGATGTTCTGCTGGTGTGAACGCTGGTTCTGAAGTTCTTGCTGCTGTACGCGAGAAATCCTGGAGTCCTCTAACACGCTCAGCGCCCTCAGGAGCAGTTCTGAGTGATCACGCTGCCAGCCCTGCAGTACCAGACTCTTCTGTGTCATGCTGAAATGATACCAGTCACTCCAACGCTCATGTGCACTCTGCAATATAACAAACACCCACAGATACAATAACTGTTGCACAAGCATATCCAAGAAACACAGTGACATAAGTATTCAGACCCCAGCTTAGTTGACAAACATTTGGCAGCGATTGCAGCTATACTGTAAGTCTTTTTATGACTTTGATACAAAAAGCTTCCCTGCTGAAAAATCCAGCTCACACCAGCATGGATTCCATGCTAGTCCAGGCTGGTTTATGCTAGTATAGTGCAGGTCTAACTGGTGGACCAGCATATTCGTGTTGTTTACAAATTAAGCACTGGTTCAATCATAAATTAATAACTACACACTCAAAAAAATTAACTAGGAAGGTTGTGCACTTTACATAATATATTTATATTTAGTTTACTTATAATAATTGTGTTTGTTGACTTGAAATGTTTTTTTCTATTAAGGTCCACGTAATTATGTCTCATCTTAACAGTACACAATCCTAACGTGTTGTCTAAACACAAACCATTTATGTTAAGTAAAAAATTCTTACATCCAGAGGGTGGCGGTATAGTGCGACGCCAACTGCCATTTTCCCCTAACTTAATTTGATTGTGTTCAATCTGCTTAAATATAAAATTTAAGTTTACTTAATTCGTTTGTGTTGGATTACATGAATGATTTGTGTTGCATTAACTGAAACTGGGTGGTGCTTGTTAGTTCCCAGCATGCTTTGCATATGGTTAAATTAAGAGAGAATAAATGTTCAAATTAAGTGTTATTTTATGTTTTTTGGAGAAAATTTGAAAAGGGGAAGACTTGATAGTGTGTAATTGTGTTTAATGTTCAATTACATTGGAATTATTAGAACCATTTAAATTACAGTGGGTTACCATTGTGGAGAAGAGTGGAGCATTTTGATTGGCTGTGACTGATTCAGTTACAATTAACTGCTTTGGTTTAAGGAGCATGTAAATCTTAGCAATTGCTAATATGTGCTACTGCTAGCAAATAGCTAGCTATAGTCTATCGATTTAATTAAGTGTCACTACAATAAATGAAATATTAATGGATGATTGAAAATAAAAAACACTTGAATCATGTCAGAAAACCTTAAACTTAGTTGGGCTGACACTATTAAATGAAGCTGTGCCAAACCATAGTAAATAAGTTGAATCAACCTTAATAATTTAAGTTGACCCAACGTAAGTACATTAAATTGGAATAACATAATTGCATAATGCTGAAATAAAGCAAGTTAATCATGTGGAAATCCTTTCCATGATTTTTTTTATGTTCATTCAAAGAGTAATTTTTTTGAGTGCACAGGAACAAATGAGTAACACAAAGTTATCACTCTAGTAACTACAAGAAACTCTGATTAACTAATTGTACACTGTTAACCCTTGCTGTATGTTAACCTCATGATTGCTGTAGTTTTACAGAGGTGTAGTAACGTTTTATAATATACTATGTATGTAAGGGGTCAGTCAAGTCAATTTAGCTCAAAAGGAATTATTAATTCATTTATAGGGAATCTTAAAATAATCATTTATACGGCCGAGCAAATGACTCGTCCAGCGTACATTTGAACGGGCCATAATTATCAGCTCTGCAGCGGATATAAATATCCAAACTATAGTGAAAACACTATTTATTAGCAAGATAACTTAGATCAGCAGTTTAAGACATTAAATTCATAAGCACATAAACACAAGAACAATTATCTATAAAATACAAGCAAGACTTTATTGATTATTCTAACACATAAAACTAATATCTAACACAATCATCACACGCACACACATATTCTTACACAAAGAAAGAGTGAGGAAATAATGAGTTTTAAGAGCGAGGTGATCAAATCCCAATTTTCTATATGCACTTATAAGACATGACCTGAACGAACCAATCGTTCAATTTAAATCAATCAATTTAAACCTTCTATTTTGTCTGAAAAATTGTCTTGCAAGATTTGCGCCATCTAATCGGCTCTTTCTGATGGCCCCTTTATAGAGACCACCAATCAAACTATATAAAATGATTATCGGCTGATAACAATCGACACCCGATCAATTGGAGATATATTCAGCTGCAGACCCGCAGCACCACCAGCTTCAGAACCGGAAGTGAGGGGTGGAGTTTTTGACAATGAGACCATAGAATGAGACAAGCAATACAAGTCTACAATAACTACAAATTTATTTAATATATATTCCTTCTGGAGATGCCTGAATGTTTTGTTCAAATATTTGACTTGCTGTATCCACATTATAATAGATATAGGATCTACAGATGTACACTACTCTGCATTGTGAAAAGCCAGTGTCAAGGTCCAGCACACTTCTGAATGATTGGTGCCAGTTTTCATAATTAATTTAACAATGGTATGTGTCACTTTACAATAGTTTGTGGCATTTTCTCTCATGCTAGTTTACAATTATTTGAACCTGATTGGTAAGTGTCAATTTGTGGTGCACAAACAACATACTCCTGCTTGTAAGTAGTACCACTTTAATAAGAACATTTTACTAAAATAGCTAAATAGTTTCTATATTCTTGTATAGTTACAAATGACAGTTTAACTGTTCTATATACAAATAAAAATAAATGTGTTATCATAACAACTGTATTTACAATATGTAGGTAAATACATTGTCAAAATTATTATAAAAAAGAACCATAGTAAATATAAATGCATACAACGGACCACGATATTAAAAATATGGTGAAGCCCAATGTTTCTGTACCTTAATGTATCATTATAACGTATAAAGTATGACGTTTCGTGAGTAATAAAAGCATACCGTTTCGTGTCTAGGCAAATTACGCTCCAAAACGTTAGGTGGCGTTACTCGGTTTAGAACGTAAGCTCCGCCCCTCACTTCCGGTTCTGGCGCTGGTGTTAGAACGTAAGCTCCGCCCCTTACTTCCGGTTCTGGCGCTGGGGTTCTGAAACTGGTGGTGCTGCGGGTCTGCAGCTGGATACTATAGATCAATTGGAGGACCCTTACTCATCATCCCAGCGCTCATCGTTGTATAAATCCATGAAGCTCTCCACATACTGTACTCTTTCAGCGTCCAGCTGTTCTGTAAGCGCGTCCACAGCAGGAGTACACATTCTGACAAGCATGCATCTGAGGCGGTGTTGGTGACACGTTGTATTAGTCAATATATTTTATTAAATAAGTAATTTAAGAAATTATCAATCACATCGACTAATTTTACAACCCAACTACCCATTTATTTAGATTAAAACCCCTTCTCATTCATTTGGTGAGGCTAACGATTAATCAGTAACTAAGGAAACTGAAAAGGAGTAATTAAGTTCACAAAGAATGCTAAACTGAAAGGTAGCCTACACGAAACAAATGCTACGTTCGCACTGCGAGCCTTAAGTGCTCAATTCCATTGCAAACAGATCATGGTTCTGAACTTACCCACATGTGCAGAACAACGATAAAAAGTTGTCACGCAGCATACTGTTATACGAAAGTAAACACACACAGAGAACATTATTGTAAATAATTATGCGTTCATTTATAGTGTGATCTGCCGCAGAAGGCAGCGAATTTATGCACAAGCAATATAAAAAAACAAAGACGAGGATGCTAAAAAAGAGAGCAGAATTTTTTAACATTTATTATACGAGCCCTCGTGTTTTTATTGTATATATAGCTCTCACTGTAATATTTGTGAGCTCTGACACATAACTGTCCTTTACTGACTACCTTTCGCAACTGTCTTGATAACTTTGGGTATGTAACATTTTTGAAGTGACTCCCATGAGTGCAGAATTGTGATGACTGTTGCTCTAAAGCAGGGGTGCCCAATACGTCGAGTGCGATCGACTGGTCGATCGCAGAGCCAATGACGGTAGCTCACAGAACTAAAAAAAAAAAAAAAAAAACGCGCCTTTTCAGAAAAGCAATCCATCCTATCATGTCATTATATTACCATGTGCTCGCTGATTGACGTGTAGACAGGCCAGTCTGCTGGTTGCTAGATCGTTTTTTACACTACGTTACCATAACAACCATAAACAAAGATTCTGTAGAGCTGATCTCGACAGTCGACTACAGAAATGCGCCATTGCTTTCGTTTTACCGTTGCTTTTCGCTATTGCTTGTTTATTATCTGTAGACAAACAAAATTATACCACAATAAATGAGGGAGTAAAAGAATTTAAAAAAGCAAAGACTTACAATTTCCATCAGGAATGGGAAGATGACTTCTTATTCACGATGTCATACTCAAAGTGTGTCTGTCTGATCTGTCGATCCAGCATTACACTTCCAAAGAAGGGGAATGTAGAGAGACACTTTAGAATGGTTCATCGAACCTTTGATACAGACTTTCCTCCAAGCAGTGAATTGAGAATGAGAAAGAGAAAGGTGAGGGAGTTGAAGTCTCAGCTTCTTGGACAGCAGTCTCTTTTCACTCGGCCAACAGCGAAAGCGAAGGCCGCAACAGAGGCATCGTTCCGGGTGAGTCGGACGATCGTTAAGCACAAAAAGTCTTTCCAGGATGGAGTAATGGTGAAGGAAGCCTTCATTGAGGCTGTGGATTCTTTGTTTAAAGACTTTATGAACAAAACAGAAATAATGTCTGCAGTCAAAGCTGTTCAGTTGACAAGAAATACAGTGACTAGGCGATGCGAAATGATGGGCGACAACTTAGTGCAGCAGCATGCTAAGGACATTGACTGTTGCGAGTGCTTCTCGCTACAAATGGACGAGTCTACGGACATCACAGACAAAGCCCAATTGTGCATTTTTATTCTAATGGTCTTCCACGACATGACTGCAAAAGAGGAACTTTTAGCAGTTCTGCATATGAATGCACACACACGAGGGGATGACACCTTTGAGATATTCAAACACTTTATCGACAAGAATAAGATTCCAGTGTGCAAATTGGTGTCAATCACCACCGACGGTGCGCCTTCCATGATCGGCCGCTCTAATGGATTTGTTGCCAAATGCCGAGAGGATGAAGCGTTTCCTGATTTTTTAAGTTATCATTGTATCATACACCAACAAGCGTTGTGTGCGAAAATGTTGAACATGAAAGAAATTATGGACGTAGCAAACAAAGTAGCCTGCTCTATCCGTGCTAGATCTCTTCAAAGACGACTGTTCCGCTTGCATCTTGAGGAGGCTGGCAGCGACCACTCAGACCTATTGCTTCACACGGACGTAAGGTGGTTGAGTAGGGGGAAATTCCTGCAACGATTCCGCGATCTCCTTCCCGAGATAAAGCAGTTCCTACATGACAACAAACATGCGGAATACCCGCAACTTAATGATGATCGTTGGCTGCTTGATTTGGCGTTTTTAACTGATCTGGCGAACTTGCTCAATGAGCTGAACGTGGAATTACAGGGCAAAGACAAAATCGTGATCGATATGATAAGCACAGTGAACGCCTTCAAGGGAAAACTTAAACTGCTTTCTTCAAAGATCCAACGCCATGATCTGGGGAACTTTGGAAACCTTGCATCTGAGCTGAATAATCAAGGGAAGGACTTAACAGAGATTGACAGTGCATGTTATGCAGAACAGATTGACACCATCCTGTCAGACTTTGACAGGAGATTTCAAGACTTCGCCCTACTCGAGCCAGTTGCCACGTTTATGTGCTTCCCTTTTCTGGAGAATGCTGAGGTCGATGTCCTCGCTTCCAAAATCGCAACAATGTTTCAGCTCAGTTCTGCTGAAGTTGAAGATGAGATCTTGACACTACAAGCAGATATTAACTTGAAGTCTAGGGCCCATGAACAATTCTGGAGTTTCCTCACAGAAGAAAAGTATCCCAACATGAGAAAATGTGCAACATCACTGTAAGGTTGGAAATAATCCAAGATTATTTCAATGCAACAAAGACACTGCTTTTCATTAAGACATTTCCAGCACAGTGGGGATATGGGCCTGTGGGCCGGAGGTTTGGGACAATGGGGAAAATTGTGATGCTCTGATTGGTCAGTTTGAATATCTCACACCTAGGTGTTAAAATCACACGGTCGGGGAAGTGACAAAACAGGATGTAACGGTTGTTCTGTCTCTTCTTTTTGGATACTGAGCTGGTGTGGAGAGGGTCTCCCTCTCTCTCTCTCTTTCTCTCTCTCTTTCTTTCTTTCTTTCTTTCTCTCTCTCTCTCTCTCTCTCTTTATATTTCTCTCTCTCAGGTAACATTTTACATTATGCTGGGTAGTACAAATGGTTTAAATTCTCATTACATCATGTTATAACTATTTAAGTGTAAACATAACCTTATTGCACATTGAACTTTTATTTAATTCATGGAGTCAGATTAAAACGAGATAATTGCAAATGAGAACCTGTGTCTTATTTAACCAAAATTCCTTTAAAACGCTGGAAAGACTAGAACACGCGTTTCCTTACCGGCTGTTTGGAGACCGGAAGTTGGGCCAAATAGCCGGCGCTTTTACAGTGGTGACCCCGAGACGTGATCGCGAAGCACAACGCGAGCCGCGAAAAAAAGATCTTTCCAGCAAAAATGGAATCTAAAATCAACACAGAGGTTTGAACATCTTCTCTCTCTTCCGCCGCTGTGGTACGTTCAACTTTTTCTACCTTTTTAGAAGTGTTCAGAAAATGTTTGCATTGTTACGGGTCAGAAGGCTCTTTGCTGCTAAACATTAGATTAGCAGCGGCAGCGCAGATGAAGAATGAAAACATTTGTATAGATTTGAAAGATCTCCTTGTTTGCCTAAGCAACAAGAAACGAAACCTAAAATTGGAATAACATCTTCCAAATAATGAATAACTCGACGAAGAACCGAAAAAATAAAGCCTAAAAGTTTTAAAATCAGCTGCATGTTTTTTGCCATTGTTGCATTGGCTTGTAAACAAACCAGCAACACAAAGAGAATGAGCAAACAACAGAAATAAAAATCTAAGTTTGTAAACGATCGAAAAACGTGTGATTTTATAAATAAAAAGGCAGGTCGATGAATTGTTTATGAAAAGCAAAGAAGTTTGGAAAAAATAGATTTACAGGCTAAAAATCAGTTTTAGGCTAAGCTAAATGCTATTGTCCATGTTGTTTTCAAAACGCTCAAGGCTACGCTAAATGCTTAAGTCATGCTGCATTAAGGCTAAGCTAAATGCTATCGTCCATGTGGCTTAACCCTTTGTGTCTCCGGCCCACCGGTAGGCCCAAAGCTACAGTGAAAACATTAATAGCCTATACCGAACCTAAACTAATCTTGACAAAATCTATATTACATTTGAAAGCTTAAACTTTAACACAGATGAGATTGAAAAGCATGCAATAATTCTGTTAATTTTCCAAATTTGAAATTGTATGAACACATTGTGCTCATAGAACACAATTTAGTCGTTTGTACAACAATGTGCATAGGCTAAATTTAAGTTTATTCTTTAAACACGGGATTGCTTTACTGTAAGTGTACTTGAAAACACTTAGGTAAAGGCTGTAGATATCCTCTATCTAGGTCATGTGTCCTGTGTTGAACTGAATTAAACACGTGTATCTATGTTGAATTTGTTTGTTTCCTCGGTGGAAAGAAAAACTCCACGCGAGGGAACATAGAATTGCCATGTGGCTATAGTGTGATTCACAATGAATTTGAAAATCAAAAACAGCGAACACGCATCTTATTAATCCTGAAACAACAAAACTCTCATATTCAAAGTTCCAGAGAACGTCGCGCATTAGGGTTCAGTAACTCTGAATCTTGAACAAAATTTATGCATTATTACGTTTGAATTAATTCTAAATGACTCCGAGATTGTTTTTCCCAAATAAGATTGACGGATTCGTATATTTCCACAATTCTGCGACCAGATCAGCAACGGGCTGAGACCTGGCATCATTGCAAGTATACTTGAATGCAGGAGCGGGTTAATTTCCGTTTAGAAAGAGCAAAAGCTATTTGATCAATCTAAATTTGGGTACGCTCATACCTCTGTTCTTAGTTTAATGTTACTTTAGATAATTGTCTACTAAAGTAAATGATTGGATTAAGTTCCTGAGGGGGCATTCAAGGAGGTTATGAAAAAGTATCTTTTATTGTGTACGTGTGAATTACGGCAAATCTTAGATATATAACCAATTACCTCTGATTGATGACCAGGACTGGCGAGTTTGTGTCGAGAGACCTGCGAAAGACCAGGACCTCTAAGTGATATAGTCTCCTAAATCTAAGCGGATAAAATATTATTAAAGAGTCAAAAGAGAATAATTAAACATTAAAATGATAATTTTACCTACACGTAGTCTTTAAAGAGACTAAAAATGAAAGAATAGGCATTTGAAATCTAAAAAGAGAAACAGCGAACGCGCATCTCATTAATTCTATAACGAAAAACCCTTTCCATCATTGTGAAATTAAGCGAATATAAATTGGAACAAGGATAATGATCATGTCCTGTTTGAACTATGGGCCGAAAAGGTCGAGCCTACACTGTGCAAACTCAGTAGAAAAGGTCTTAACATAGACACTATTGACAATGAAATTTTCACTTGGTGGAAAACAGTGGGTAGTAAGCAGAAGAAATCAAAACATGGTGAGATAATTGAGGCTTTAAACTTCATAAGTTATAAACAGCTACATAAGTCAACCAAATTTCTATCTTCGCTTATGGAGGTTAAATGTGAAGAAGTGCATTCTAAAAATGCGGAGGCACAAATGTCAGAGGCAAAGATTCAAGATCTTCAAACACAGCTAGATAGATTACTATCTAAACAGTTAGCCCTGACTAAAAAGTGTAAAAATCACAAAGACACCATTGCAGATCTTA
Source organism: Phoxinus phoxinus (assembly GCF_949152265.1). Taxonomy (NCBI): domain Eukaryota; kingdom Metazoa; phylum Chordata; class Actinopteri; order Cypriniformes; family Leuciscidae; genus Phoxinus; species Phoxinus phoxinus. The sequence continues at coordinate 10,964,660 of NC_136882.1, read as the reverse complement.
AGGCTAAGCTAAATGCTAAAAAGTCCAAGTCTCCCATAACGCTCAACAGCGATGGGACAAAAAATGTGCATTTCTTAGATGAGGCAGCCTGCTCTAACAATCGTGTATCTTTTCAGACAGATGAAGCATGTGATCAAATTTTGAAAAGAGTGCCTGTTTCAGCCCTTAAGGTGATACGGCACCCAAACGGCACAGAGTCAAGCATCCGACGTCCTTTAACGGTAACTGAATGTAACTTGTTTAAAGTAGAGATCGGACCATTCCCTTTGAAAGGGCCATTCGAACCCTGGTGGCGACGCATTGTAAGTCTAAAACATGCATTTCAACTCGAACCAAAAGATATTTGGCAAATTGTAATCAGCTCAATTCCAGATGTTTTGATCTACAAGATACCACAGGTTTTGATGACAGGCACCATAGTGCAGTCAATGTGTCAAAATGAGCCTGAGAGTGAAATCTTTAATAGACTCAAACAATGCCTTCGTGATCTGCGTGGTTGTAGTCCTGTTGGATGGGAACTGATTTTCAATCGGAAACAGAATCCTGAAGAATCGTTTGAGACATATGCAGAAAATATGTTTGAACTTTTTGAGGAATATTCTGGAATTGAAAATGTTAACCACAACAATGTAACTCTCCTTGAATTACTGCTTACAAATGCAGGTCCGCGTGTACAGCAATCGCTCACGTATGGTGCTTCTCCAGCTCAAAATACATTTGAAGGTATAGTTAGCCGGGCAATACGAATTGAATCACGAAAACAAATGCATTGTGAGGTAGCTGTGTTAGAATGTCATGAAAATCATCCGTCTGCAGGAGAATCCAGGAAGCCACACTGTGGCAAACTGAGCAGATTCTGTAATTCCTGTCACAAAACAGGCCATACAGAGGAAAAGTGTTGGTCCCTGGACAGAGGCAGACCTCCACCATATTTCAAAAAACGCAGACAACCACACTCCGACACAAACCAGCACTCTGCAGATAACCAAAGCTCAAAATCATCTAAAACGCTCACTGAGCTGACAATGTTGATTACTCAAGGTCTTCAGCTATTAGCGTAATTTGCTAGTCGGGTGGCAGCCCAATAGCAAATGGCTTAATAGTTTAACATCTGAATTCTTTTAAATATAGCGATTGTATTATAACTCGAAATATAATATCATCCTTAAAATTGAATTTCATTTGTGGGCTCCCCAGTGCCAAACCGGAGGGGGTATATCTTTATTTTTGCCTTTACCACTGCAAACACGACTAGAAGTGTGGCACAGGTAACAGCCAAATACAATTTAATCTGATCAGAGAAGTACATTTACGAGGAGGGTGTGAAATGCTAAACAGCAGATGGGTACCACAGTTTCTTGCAGGTCAAAAAAAAAATATATATATCTGCACTAACCGAATGTGTGAATGACACCATAAAACAGGCAACACCGATCCAGGTGAACAAATTTCTGCCCACAGATCTGATTGTAATGAGAGCAACTTACAATGACAATATGAGTGATAAAACTCAGATGAATCCAGAAGATCTCCCCAGCAGAACTGGGATCTCTAATGCTCATGACACAAGCAGACTGTGAAGACTGAACTCCAAGAGCAGCCTTAGGTGTCACACTGCGCTGAAACAACAGCAACAATTAAGACCTGGTCAATGAAACTCGGTTTCATGTGAAAACAGGAATTAAAAATTTGAAACTGTTGAAAATATCTGAATTAACTGTGGTTCTCTGCATTTGTTTCTGTCTCAGGTTTTAACACTGAAATTCCTAGGAGGATGGACGCCAGGACGGGCCGGACTCCACCTGCACTGAAGCAGGACGAGATTGTTAGAACATAACCTGAGACTCGGGAGATGGGTGAAAAGACAACTCGAGGCCACTCACACATCACAGTAACACACTACTGCATAACTATGGCCTCCCAGTTAGAACTGGATCTAAATTTACAACACAATTGTCATATTTGATTCCACCCATCTCCTATAGGCATGAACACTGAACGCACACCTCCATTACCGCTGAACACTACACATAGGAAGATAAAGATGGCATAGAGCCCAAAAGTGACACTTCACTAATGATCTATTGTCCATCATCACACTGAACAGATTCAGACAGCTTCACACACATAGGATGGCAAAGCTGATCCCATGATGACAGTACACATTACCAACTCATGGGAAAACACTGTAACGTACACATGAATGGCTACAGTCACAAATTGATAATACAAATTCTAAAGCAAAGACAGACCTGCTATTAAAATTCAAAAATGTTTAACTGATTGTTATTGGTGTGGTTGGAAAATCATAGGGCCCATGATTTCTCAACAATGCCTCTAATAACAGACACATTATAAAAACAAACTAGATCTGAAGTGTGAACGCTTCAATCAATTACAAAAAATTACAATTCAACCCTGTCATCGACTGTGACTTAGTCAGCAATACACACACACACACACACAATTCAACCCTGTCATCGACTGTGACTTAGTCAGCAACACACACACACCCCAAAACACACACACCCCAAAACACACACACACCCACACACACACACCCCAAAACACACACGCACAAACACACACACACACACACACACACAAACACCAAACTGTTATATGACACACACACAAACAAACAAACACACACACACACACTGTTACAAGGAATGAACGATCTTCATTCTTGTATTATGCCAAAGTCACTTCTTAAATCTGCATAGGTGGCTTACATTGGAAGATTACTGAACAAACAATGATTATTATATATGTATTTCTTCATGATTTTTGATTGAACATTATTATTGATATTACATGAAATATTGTTGCATATGCCTTGCATATTTGTACTTTGACCATTTGACCTACAACAATGTTTTTGGACATTGATTAAATTGAATCTCTGCGTTTGGGTTACACTAAATATTCTACAGAAACTCTACATGAAATGAGGTTATAAACCAGCATTGTTGTTTTGTTGTGATGAAATTTATTTGAGTGTATTTTGAAATAGTGTAAGAACTTGTTGATCTTCTTTTGTCCTCCCTTGACCGTGTTTTTAAATACATCAATTTAAGGGCGTTTTGCCAGAGACCGACTTGAATCTGACCATATCAATCCTTTGACCAATGACAGATGCCATGTGTCTACTTTTGCTGTTTGTTGTATTGGATGCTTTTTAAATCACAGGATCAGAAAGAGACAGCTGCCAGATCGCTGTCCCACTCGTTTGCTCCCAGATTCCTGTTCTTGTGTGACGAGTGTGTGACGGATGAATTGCACATCTATGAACGGTGAAAGACCATTTGATGGAGCCTCCTCATGCAGCAGCCCTGCATGGCGAACAAAGACTGAACACTGACAAACTGTTATTGCTACAAAGCCTGGACGAAAAGTCTGAAGATGCAACTGCACACAACCGAAAGCGTGTCTCTCTGGATTGTGCCACCTTTGAATTCCATCTGTATTGCCAATGGTGCCAAGCGGCGGACTGTAAGGTTGGAAATAATCCAAGATTATTTCAATGCAACAAAGACACTGCTTTTCATTAAGACATTTCCAGCACAGTGGGGATATGGGCCTGTGGGCCGGAGGTTTGGGACAATGGGGAAAATTGTGATGCTCTGATTGGTCAGTTTGAATATCTCACACCTAGGTGTTAAAATCACACGGTCGGGGAAGTGACAAAACAGGATGTAACGGTTGTTCTGTCTCTTCTTTTTGGATACTGAGCTGGTGTGGAGAGGGTCTCCCTCTCTCTCTCTCTTTCTCTCTCTCTTTCTTTCTTTCTTTCTTTCTTTCTCTCTCTCTCTCTCTCTCTCTTTATATTTCTCTCTCTCAGGTAACATTTTACATTATGCTGGGTAGTACAAATGGTTTAAATTCTCATTACATCATGTTATAACTATTTAAGTGTAAACATAACCTTATTGCACATTGAACTTTTATTTAATTCATGGAGTCAGATTAAAACGAGATAATTGCAAATGAGAACCTGTGTCTTATTTAACCAAAATTCCTTTAAAACGCTGGAAAGACTAGAACACGCGTTTCCTTACCGGCTGTTTGGAGACCGGAAGTTGGGCCAAATAGCCGGCGCTTTTACATCACTGACTGCAATGTTTGGGTCTACTTACTTGTGCGAATCAACCTTTTCACATATGAAATTTATCAAATCCAAATACCGCTCCACCCTGACCGACGATCATTTGGAGACTGGCTATCAGTAGCTATTGCCCGCACTATGCATCCCTGGTGGACTCCATCCAATGCAAGTCATCATCTGAATAAGGTACTGACCACTGATGTGAACATGCCATGTGTATGCAAGAAAATGACTACATGCAACTTCATTGTCTGAAAGTTTCAATGTTTGAACAGTGAATTGTAGTGTGATATAGTGTGTAATGTAGGCCAAATGCCACTGTATACTGTATGTATGTATGTTAAAAGAAAATCCTAGTGTTAAAAATAAGTTACATTTCAATGTGTGTGTGTGTGTGTGTGTGTGTGTGTGTGTGTGTGTGTGTGTGTGTGTGTGTGTGTGTGCGCGTGTGCGTGTGCGTGCGTGTCTGTGCTACCTGAATGGGTAAAGTTGCATTCCAATGTGTGGATTTTGATGTACTGTAAATGCACTGAATTGTATGGGAAATGTAATGTAAGTGCCACTGTGTATGAAATCACATGTTGATTAGCTTCTATTGTGGACTATGCTACTGTTGTTCACTTGTTACTGTATTTTTAGTGTTGGTAGGGAAATTAAACTCAATCATAAATTAATAATGATTTAAGTGTGAAACATTAAAGCAAAATAGCAGCCAATATGACACTGTATGTTAGTTTCGATACATTAAAAAAGACACGTAATGTAATGCGAGTAGTAGATCATTCTGACCCAGTCACTTAAAAGGTAGATCACCATTCAGAAAAGCATGGGCACCCCTGCTCTAAAGTGACGTAAAAGTTGCATGAATTCCGATATGACTGTTCAGATTGCGGTCGCATTGCAAAACATCCGACCTGTATCGGATTTAGTAGCATATATGGAAGTGGCACAAATCGGATTTGAAAAGATCAGATTCCATGTGGTTTGTGCTGTTCACACTGTCATGAGACAAACAGATCTGAGTCCCATAAAAACGGATCTGGGCCACATTTGTATTGAAGCCATATCACATGAACAAAAACACAAAACATATCCCTGATACTCATCTTGCTACAAACAACATTTTTGAAACTTTTTAATCTGGGTTTTGACCCTTACATTGCACCGAGATTGCAGTAATTAAAGTTACCAATGATCTGCTAATTGATGCTGATTCTGGTCAATTGACTGTCCTTGCTTGATCTCAGGGACGCTTTTGACACTACAGTATCTCTAAACACATTCTTCTGTCTTCTCTCCATTTGTATCTCTGGCACTGCTGAATATTGAATTCAAAAAGGCATAGAAAAATGATTAATGCATTCTACGGAGCCCCTATAAGGGACAAGGCAAGGCTTGCTGCGGTAGTCGGTTACATTACTTTACTTGCCCACCACAGCACCGCCCCTAATGTGAGTTGGACAATGGACGCTACATTTATAAACTGAACGTTTCTGCTCTGCTCCATACAGCAAGAGCTGCAGACTCACAGCATAGTGTAGCAGAAGTCAGATTTCACTTATCATGTGAAAAAAGTACGGAGAGATGACTGGCAGGATGATGGCAGAGGATTTGGTGTGCAACAGTTTCTGAGCGTTATTGACAAATATGTTATCTTGTAAAATATGTGGTCAGTACTGCCGCTCCCTATACGCAGAGTATATGTTAATTCAACGGCGAAAGTGAAAAGCGAGCATGCATTCAAATGCAATTTCAATACTCCATATATTGATAGTGGCTCCCTGATGCCCGCAAATTATATATTATATAATATATATAATTATTTCCTTTCTGAATGCATATATATAAAATAATTTTCCTTTCTGAATGCGGTATTCAGCTTCGGGCACATCCCTACTCCAGTACATTCAAAACTCTGCTGCAAAGGTTCACACCTTTTCCAAAAAGTCTTCTCAAATCACCCCAGTTCTCAATAACCTATGTGGTTGCCTGTTTCCAACCAAAACCAAAATAAAATCCCCTTTACCACTTTTAAAGCTCTCCACTGCCTTGCTCCACTAATATATATCTGATTTCCTTCACCCCTACTCTTAGCTTTACTTGCTTAGGTCCTCCACTAAGGGTTCTCTTGCCACTTTAAAGTCCATTCTATGGATGCTTACTTCTGCCTCAGAGGAAAATAAATAAATAAAACAACATAAATAATAATAATAACAGAATAAAATTGTAATTGCAACATTATTTTTGTAATTGTGAATTTACATTTCAAAATATTACTTTATATCTCACTATTTTACTTCAAATTTACCAATGTGATTTTAACTGTGACTTGATGTCTCATAATAATTATTCTCAAAATTGTCTTTTGTTTGCAAATTCTTTCTCTCTACATCTCACGGCCCGTGTAATACTTCACAATTCAGTTTTCAGACTATACAATGCAAATGCAAATGCAAAAATGAAAAATTGAAACCAGACATTAATTTTTCTCGTTTTTCCAGTTACTGTCATGAGTAAGGTTTGACTCTCTCTCTCTCTTCCCACCCTATTCCTTCCCACCTGTTTGCTATCACTATTATCACGCTCTCTGATTGAGACCGCACCTGTTCCTCCTTGTGTTCGTCTCTCGTGCTATTTAGCTGCCTGTTTTTGGCCTCTTTGCCAGATTATTGTTGAATGCTTCTCGCTCATGTTCACATCTCTCGTCTGCTCTACACCTTTTCTAAAGGCCGTTTGCCTTGTCTGGTCGGCTCGGTATTGTCGTGTTGGTCTCACCTGTTTTGCATCCTCCTGCACCTGAGTTATTCGTCTGGACGCTTTCTGTGGTGCTGAATGTATTGACCAGAGTTGGTTCGCTCATCACTGTCTTCCCGCTGCGAGCACAAGATGCCTGCCTATAACTGAAGACCTTTTCTTTTGTTTTATACCTGCTTTGCTCCAGATCTGCATCACCTTTTTCCCTGTGATTGGCAGTCTGCCTTAGTTCCTTTGTGACTGAATAAACATTACTGATCTGCTCCTTCGCGTTTGGGTTCTCTCTCCGATCTGTGAGAATAATCTGGCCAACATGGACCCAGAAAGGGAGACGTCTTTCCACAATGCTGTTGAAATGCAGGGAGCTCTGCTGAGCAAGCATGAGGAGGAACTCTCTGTCACTAAGCAATCTGTAGAGAGTCTGGCAGTCCAGGTTACCGATGTCACATCTCAGCTTCATCATCTTCGACTGGGGCAGTCAGCGGTGGACGCGTCTCGTAATTCCCCAGAGCCCCGGATCAATACTCGAGCCCCTGTTACTCAGGTGAGCCCTCTGGGTTTCATGCTTTTTTAACACAATGCGAGGTGGTGCTCTCTCTTCAGCCTATCACATATGCGGAGGAACGTTCCAGAGTTGCCTTCGTTGTCTCTCTCCTCATGGGACGTGATCGTGAATGGGGAACGGCCCTATGGCAGTCTGGATCCGTGTGCTGTCTGCAATTTGCCACCTTTAAGGAGGAGAAAAGGGTGTTTGATCGCCCCGTCTTCGGAAAGGAGGCTTCTCTGCAACTCGCCGCCTTAAGCACTCTGCGACTGACTTTGCTATTGAGTGTTCAGTCGTTCACGGGCCACCTCTCTCCCTCCCCATCGACCATACGACTGTAGTATCGATCTTCGCCCCGGTACGACTCCACCTAGCAGGGAGGTTATATTCTCTACCCGCACCCGAGCACGAAGCACTAGAGAAGTATTTGTCAGAGTCTTTGACCACCAGTACCATTGTCGAGTCTTCCTCTCCCGCCGGGGCAGAGTTCTTTTTCATTTAGAAGAAAGACGGCTCGCTGCGTCCCTGCATTGATTATCGAGGGCTGAACGACATCACCATTAAGAACCGGTATCCTTTACCGTTGATGTCGTCAGCCTTTGAAATCTTGCAGGTAGCTAGAATCTTCACGAAACTGGACCTCCGCAATGCGTACCACTTTAAAGGGCACCTATTATGCAAAATTCACTTTTACATGGTGTTTGAACATAAATGTGTGTTGGCAGTGTGTGTACACAACCACCCTATAAATGATAATATACATATATATATTTTTAATCCCCATAAATCATTAGCCTGGCTAACGCCAGACCCAATTCTCGTTGAGACTTGGGTCTGGGAACCACATGTTAATTTTCTCGTATTTGAGGCGTGGTTTACGAATGCCCGGCGACGTTTATTGGGTGCTAAGAATGTCTATCAAATGCGCCTGTACGTAGCTCATAGCCAATCGTTTCCATTATACCAGATGACTTATGTATAGCGAAAGAAATTAGACAAGGAAGAATACGATGGGTAAGATATTTTTTTGTAAACAATGACGTTCAGCGACTATTGCCGTTTGTGCAAGATAAACATGAGGGTCGAAGGTATATATGGATATAAACAAACTGCTTAGTTGTGTCGCATAGATGTCGTCATCGTCTTGCTGCTCCCTCCCCGTTCTGTGATTGGTTCCCTAGATGAGGTGAAAATCTGGTCCATGGTATCCAGACTGCCTTTTAGTGTGAATAAAATCACGCTGCGCAAAGGCAGTATGGGGAAACCCAGGCTAATAAATCATAAGCACTGTCTCAGAACGAGCTGTTCTCAGAATCAATGCAATGTGACGTAGAATTGCATAAGCCACGCCCACAACTGTTGATTGACACTGCAGTTTGAGCATAGACCCCGCCCTAAGTGAGCTGGACACAGTCTGCCATTGTTTCGACGCTGGAGCAGCTATAGAATGTCTCCAAAAGCGATTGAGGTGTTTTGTTTTTTGGATGTTAGAATAAACATAGCAGTCTTCATTTACTCTCGTTGTTACTCGAGGATTGATCAGTACAACTGCTCTCGTGATCCAGCTTACAGTCTCCGGAGCTACAGGACTAACATTACTGATCACGCAGAAATGAAAGTGAGAGCGAGCACTTTATGACAGCTCGAGCTCATCGAGTCGTTTTACAGATATACTATGGAGACAGATTAGAATCATTAATAATTCACGCAGAAAACCTGATTTACACATGCGTAGACAATTTCACATGCATGAAACCTAATTCACGTACACACAAAAAAAATTCACGTGCGTGGAAAAAATGTTTCCCCACAAAAACCAATTCACATGCGCAAAATAAATTTATATATTCATAAAATACATTTCACAAATGCAAAACACAATTCGTAGATATACAACTGTGTGCAAAAACCTTTGAGTGTTTAAAATGTACGAGTTTATCCCTGAATGTGGACGTGCAATCGTCATTCACGTGTGAATCGCCTCGGATGTGTGTGTGTGTGTTTTTGAGACTTTCCTGGCAGAGCTCTTGACCCACGCGTGTCAGTCGTACTCTTTATCCAATCAGATGCGAGCTTACCATTCAACCAATCATATATGGAATCCCCTGAGAGTGCATTCGAGGAGCACGGTTCTGCGCACCATTTGTGCAATACGGATTAATTAGAACGGAAATGAAGCCTCAATGAAGCTTTCAATCCAGCATGGCGAACGAAGAACGGGTACGAGTTTAGTTTATTTAATAAAAGTCTGAGTATACACGGTTTATCGTTTACTCCAGGGGTGCCCAATCCTGCTCCTGGCGATCGACTGTCCTGCACAGTTCATCTCCAACCCTAATCAAACACACCTGAAGCAACCAATTAAGGTCTTCAGAGCATGTCAGGATCACTTGTAAATTAAAGGCAGGTGTGTTTGATTAGGGTTGGAGATGAACTGTCCAGGACAGTAGTGGGCAGATCGAGGCTTCGTGAAGCAATGAAACAGTTGAACCAAATGTGCCATATTGTGTCGAGGCTTCGAATCAATCCGACACCCGTCTCCACGGCGACACCTAGTGGTCACTTGCAGGTGTTGATCCTGAAATAACCTTGACGAGCCTTAAAAAAAATGTTTTTTTATTTTTTATTATTGTATTTTTCTAATATGTGTCGCTTGGAACCTATAGGCTCATCACTGTGCATAATGTTATTTTGGTCCTGCAAAATGAATATTAATAAAGGAAATCAAGCCACAATGTCTCACTTTTTTAAAGATTTTTATTCAAAAATATTAATTTCTCTGCTGTGGAAGGACTTAGCTTACTTCTTTTTTACAGATAATTTCTCCAGCCTTTGAAAAAATCCTCTCACAAGGGACACTTGTTGCTGGCATGCAAAGACATTTTTTAGCTAGGACATACAAATGAGGAAAGATTACTGCTCTCTCTTTCCAGTAAGTTAGTGGATCATGAGTTCTGGGCATCTATCTATCCAAATCTATCTATCTATCTATGTATCTATCTATATGAATCTATCTATGTATCTAGATATGCATCTATAATCTATCTATGTATTTATATATGTAGGCTATCTATAAACTATCTATAGCCTATATGTATCTATCTATTAATCTAGCTGTCTATATTTATATCTATCTATTGATGTGTCACTATGTAGGCTATACTCTGTCTGTCTCTAGCCTATCAGTCAATGTGTTGTGTAAATTTAAATGTAAGCCTAGCCTATAGCTAACTAATCAAATCGCACTATGTCACTATATCACCAAAAATCCGCTATCTCAAAATCAAACTGTAAACGATAAACCGTGTATACTCAGACTTTTATAAAATAAACTATAAACTCGTACCCGTTCTTCGTTCGCCATGCTGGATTGAAAGCTTCATTGAGGCTTCATTTCCGTTCTAATTAATCCGTATTGCGCAAATGGTGCGCAGAACCGTGCTCCTCGAATGCACTCTCAGGGGATTCCATATATGATTGGTTGAATGGTAAGCTCGCATCTGATTGGCTAAAGAGTACGACTGACCCGCGTGGGTCAAGAGCTCTGCCAGGAAAGTCTCAAAAACACACACACACATCCGAGGCGATTCACACGTGAATGAGGATTGCACGTCCACATTCAGGGATAAACTCGTACATTTTAAACACTCAAAGGTTTTTGCACACAGTTGTATATCTACGAATTGTGTTTTGCATTTGTGAAATGTATTTTATGAATATATAAATTTATTTTGCGCATGTGAATTGGTTTTTGTGGGGAAACATTTTTTCCACACACGTGAATTTTTTTTGTGTGTACGTGAATTAGGTTTCATGCATGTGAAATTGTCTACGCATGTGTGAATCAGATTTTCTGCGTGAATTATTAATGATTCTAATCTGTCTCCATAATATACAGTTTACCAGTTTATAAAGCACCCACTGAAAAGGTGTGTATATATTTGTTTACTGTTAGTTGTAACGAGTGTTTTGTGTACTTCGCTGTGTAACGTTATGTTCCATGATAATGAAAGGGAGAGAGTTTATGGATAAGACTTAATGCGCACTTCTTATACTGTGTTTATTCTTACAGTGATTTTCTGCAGTAAAACTAACGTTTCATCTTTTGTGTGATGTACAATAAACTTAATTGAACTCATCAGTATATTTTGGTCATCATTCAGACGGGGTTAACTACAGCAGGCTTGTATTTATAGTGGAGCAGATGGCATATATAAGTTATAAACGTAATTAAAATAAACATACCTGTTCTATCTTTATTCAGCATATTCTCTAGCTCTCTGGGCATTATTGTCCGACTCGAACACCGTTACTGTGAGTTTCTGTTTTGATATTATCATCTTTCTGTGAAATGAGATTGTCCTGGCTCTGATGCGAGCTGGTTAGGCTCCGCCCCCTGTGCGTGGAACCGCATCTCATTAACTTTTAAAGGAGACGCACTAAAACGGAGCATTTTTCTCAGCCCCCTAAAAATTACAATATAAACATGCTGTAAAAAAAATTCTGCGGGGTATTTTGAGCTAAAACTTCACATACACACTCTGGGGACATCAGAGACTTATTTTATATCTTGTGAAAAGGGGCATAATAGGTGCCCTTTAAATAGGGAGACGAGTGGAAGACTGCGTTTAAGCTGTCAACATTTGGAGGAATGGCGTTTAGCATTGCTGCCCCCAAATTACAGTGGAGAAAATAATTATTTGATCCCCTGCTGATTTTGTAAGTTTGCCCACTTTCAAAGAAATTAAGGGTCAATATTTTTAATGGTAAATGGACTGCATTTATATAGCGCTTTCACAGACGCAATGGCCACCAAAGCGCTTTACATGTTGCCTCACATTCACCCATTCATACACCGACGGCGGTGTCAGCCATGTAAGGTGCCATCCAGCTCGTCGGGAGCAGCTGGGGATAGGTGTCTTGCTCATGGACACACCTCGACACTTGGTCAGGTGGAACTGGGGATTTATGGTAGGTTTATTTTAACGGATAGAGAGAATTTCAACCAAAAAAAATCCAGAAGAAAACACATTATAGTGTATATACGTTATAATTTTATTTGCATTTCAGTGAGTGAAAAAAGTATTTGATCCCCAAGCAAAACATAATTTAGTACTTGGTGGAGAAACCCGTAGTTGGTCACCAGGTTTGCACACAACTCAGGAGGGATTTTGGTCCATTCCTCCATACAGATCCTCTCTAAATCCTTAAGGTTTCTTGGCTGTCGCTTTGCAACTCAAAGTTTCAGCTCCTTCCACAGATGTTCTATAGGATTAAGATCTGGAGACTGTCTATGCCACTCCAAGACTTTAATGTGCTTCTTCTTGAGCCACTCCTTTGTTGCCTTGGCGGTATGTTCTGGGTCATTGTCATGCTGAAAGACCCATCCACGACCAATCTTCAGTGTTCTGGCAGAAGGAAGGAGGTTCTCGTCCAAGATTTTCAGGTGCATGGCCCCATCCATCAGCCCCTCAGTATGGTGAAGTCATCCTGTACCCTTAGCAGAGATACAGCCCCAGAGCATAATGTTTCCACCTCCGTGCTTGACTGTAGGGATGGTGTTCTTGGGGTCATAGTCAGCATTTCTCTTCCTCCAAACAAGACAAGTTGAGTTGATGCCAATCAACTCATCTGACCACAGCACTTTCTCCCAAGCCTTCTCTGAATCATTAGATGTTCATTGGCAAACTTCAGACGGGCTTGTACATGTGCGGGTGCTGCAGGATTTCAATCCATTGCGACATAGTGTGTTACCAATGGTTTGCTTGGTGACTAGTGTCCCAATTGCCTTGAGATCATTAACAAGCTCCGAGGGCGATTGATGGATATTTAGTATTTCTTCCATTTCCGAATAATGGAACCAACAGTTGTCTCCTTCTCACCAAGCTTCTTGCTGATGGTCTTGTAGCCAATTCCAGCCTTGTGCAGGTCTACAATCTTGTCCCTGATGTCAAGTGACAGGACTAATATGTGTTTCACATTGGCACATAACCAATCGGGGAGGCAGAATTCTTGCTGGTTGGTAGGGGATCAAATACTTACTTCTCTCGATCAAATGCTAATCAATTTATAAGCTTTATATAATGTGTTTTTTTCTGGATTTTTTGGTTGTTATTCTGTCTCTATCCATTAAAATAAACCTACAATAAAAAAATATAGACCCTTAATTTATTTGTAAGTGGGCAAACTTATAAAATCATCAGGGGATCAAATAATTATTTTCTCCACTGTATGTAATTCCCTTCCCCAATCCCTCTGGGACATCCATTTATGATTTCAAGAGAGAACTGAAAACCCACAATTTTCTTAAATGCTATTCTTATCTAAAATAAAATAAACACTATTAATTATTATTATTATTATTTTATAGTTTGTTTGAGTACTGACCAGTTCCTGTTGGGTTATATGTGGAAGCAGTCTCTGCAGCATGTCAATGTAAAGCGAGCGCTGGTTCCTCAGACTTGGGGAATACTGGCTCATTATGTGCTGGAAACACTCATGATCTGCTGCAATCCAGCCACAATTCCTGAGAAAAAAAGACACAGTAAAAAACGACCCTTCTCAGATAATACTTCCTAGACTACACAGGTTAATACCCATCTAGGCCACTTTGAATACCGGGTTTTACCGTTCGGGCTGGTAAACGCTCCCGCAGTTTTTCACGCACTTGTAAATGACGTTTTGAGGGATATAATAAATGTCTTAGTGTACTAAGAAGATATTCTCATACTCGCACCAGAAGCACACCCAACACGTTCACCGCGTGTTACAGCGTCTTTTAGAGAATCGTCTCTTCGTCAAAGCCGAGAAATGCGAATTTCATTCTGAGTCTGTGACGTTTCTCGGCTTCGTTATATATAGATTCCGCTAAGGCACAGGCTGTCATTGATTGGCCCGTCCCCGATTCCCGTACGGCCCTCCAGCGTTTTCTGGGGTTCGTAAATTTTTATCGACGGTTTATCCGTAATTTCAATCAGATTGCAGCTCCATTAACCTCCCTCACTTCTGTCAAGTCGCATTTTTTCTGGTCCGACTCCGCTCAGCCCTCCTTCGAACCTCTGAAGAAGTTATTCTCCTCTGCACCCATTCTAGTCACCCCTGATCTTCAGAGACAGTTCATAGTGGAGGTTGACGCTTCAGATGTGGGGTGGGAGCAATTTTGTCACAACGCTCGTCTCTTGATAAGATCCATCCGTGTGTTTTCTACTCTCACCGGCTTTCACCCGCAGAACGAAATTATGATGTGGGATACCGCAAGCTTTTGGGAAATGGCGTCATTGGCTAGAGGGGGCAGCCGTTCTGCTTATTGTCAGGACTGACCACAGAAACCTCGAATAAATTCGTTCTGCTAAGAGGTTGAATTCGAGCCAAGCCCGATGGTCGTTTTTTTTTGGACGGTTTGACTTCACCATTTGTCTCGATTTTTTTTTTTGGTCGATTGGGAGGGCTAAGGTCCCGAGGAGATGGGTGCCGGCCCGGGATGTTCTGGACCGCTCGCTCATCGAGGACTTCCTTCACTCACCTCAGTCCCCTTCCTGGGGAGCGCTCGATAGGGAGGGGGTACTGTCATGAGTAAGGTTTGACTCTCTCTCTCGCTCTTCCCACCCCATTCCTTCCCACCTGTTTGCTATCACTATTAGCGCGCTCTCTGATTGAGACCGCACCTGTTCCTCCGTGTGTTCGTCTAACCTGTGGGCAATAACCAGGAAAATGTCAACTACACAACCATCAGAGCAGTTACCTTCTACATCAAGTGAGGGGCAGAAGAGAGTAGATGGTTCACCTGATATGGCTCAGAATCAAGCAACAAATTTAAATGTGTTTATGTTTCCAATGATAATGGGGACACCTTGGTGTCAAAAATTTAATGGAGATCAAATGGCACAGGGGAATACTTTTCAGGATTGGTATAATATGCAGACATCAACATTCAATATATACCCTTTTTCTGAGGTGCAAAAGGTCTCTGCTGTAATAAGTAATCTTGATGGGGAAGCAAAGAGGGAAGTGTTAGCCTTGCCAACAGCACAGCGTACGACAGCTGATCAGATATTGTCATTCTTGAAAGGTATTTATGGAGATATTGTCCCCCTTGCAACCCTTCGTGCCAAATTTTTTTGGCAGATGAGAATGTTAGGCAGTTTGCTTTGGCACTTCAAGAATTGAGTAATCGGTTGGAGAATAGGGGCGATGGCACTATTTTGGGTAATGTTTTACGTGACCAATTTATTTTGGGACTCTGTGATGCAAGATTGCGTAGGGAACTTTGAGGTATGGTTAGGGCAGCTCCTGATAGTTATTTTGTAGAAGTCAAACAAGAAGCAATTCTACGAGCAGAGGAATTTGGGGAGGTAAGGCAAGCAGTAGCTGCAACAGTACAGTTAAAACCAGCCCCCGATACAACAAAACTGGTAGAGGAGATTAAACAGGAGGTCTTTTTGCAGTTAAAAGGAGAAATAAAGGAAATGGTTGCTGGAATGATTAAGGAAGTTCGTGAAGGAGTACAGCACTTATTGCCAAGTAGTGATAATGCAAGATCTAGGTATGAGTTAAGGAGGGGTCGAAGAAGCTCAGATCAATTTGACCATCAGGGAAGACCTATCTGCCGACGTTGTAAACAAGTTGTGCATATTGAAAGACGTTGTCGGGTTGGAGAGGGAGCACAGGGGCCTTTAAACTTTTAGAACCCACTGTACAGGCCCAATCAGTGGGTACATTGGGTAGTGGCCAATCAGAAAAGAAAGATCATTTAATAGGACAATGTCCAATTGTGGAAGTGGTGATATAGGGGGTTAAAACGCCTTGCTTAATTGATACAGGTTCACAAGTGACTACATTGACCGAAAGCTATTTTAAAAAATATTTTGAGACTAGAGGACCAACAATGTACCCACCAATTCAAAAGTTCAATTTGGTAGCTGCTAATGGGTTAACGATTCCGTATATTGGATATATTGAGGTGGACTTTAATATATGTGGGAAAGTTATACCAAAAAGGGGAGTGTTGATTGTTAAAGACTCAAATGGATCAGTGTACCCAGGACTAATTGGTATGAATGTGATTAAGGAGTGTAGAGATTTCCTGATGACACAGACGGGGTACAGTTGTGTAGGGGCAGAAGGTGAAGTGCAGGTTAAGGTGTGGCATCAGATGTTTTCAGTATGTGAAGATCTGTTAAAGTTGGCTGATGAGTCAGGACAGATAAGTTCAATTTACTGGCCGCAGGGAAGACGAAAGACAATACCAGCACAGTCAGAGGTAGTAATAGAGGAATTTGCACGTTTACGACCTGATAGGAAGGATTATGTTGGTTTAGTAGAACCTTGTCAAGATGTATTGCCGGGTCAGTTATTGGTAGCTAGATCACTGAGCACAGTTTCAAAGGGTGGAGTTATGGTCCGAATTCTAAATCTTTCTACAGCCCCAGTGACTCTTTTTCAGCGCTGTCGAATAGGGCAGATTTTTGATGTTGAGTTGTGTCCAAGTCAGCAAGGAGATGTAGAGTTAAGACCGTTGGATGATGAGCAGTGGAGGTGCAGTATGTAGAACAAGAACAGGATTTTCAGCCGGTGACTGTCCCATTAGACCCACTACAATTTAGTACTGAACAACAAGAGATGATTGCCAAATTGTTATCCAAACATCAGAAGGTCTTCTCAGAACATGAGGAGGATTATGGGTACACTGATAGGGTGCTGCATGTGATACCAGCAGGCGATGCAGCTCCAATTAGAGAACGGTATAACAGGATTCCACCAAAATTGTATCAAAAAGTAAGGGGACTTTTGAGTAACATGCTTGAAAATGGTATTATTAGGGAGAGCTATACCCCCTGGGCAGCGCCTGTAGTGCTTGTCAAAAAGAAGGACGGCACCCTTCGTTTCTGTGTAGACTACAGGAGATTGAATGGTGTTACCCATAAAGATTCGTACCCCCTCCCCAGAATTGAAGAATCATTGGCTTCATTGAAGAAATCTAGAGTTTTTTCAACATTAGATCTATCACATGGGTACTGGCAGGTGGGGGTGCTGATAAGAATAAGACTGCCTTTGTGACCCCTATGGGGTTATATGAATTTATAACCCCATAAACCCCAAACAAATAAAGACAGAGTTGGCCCCAGTTTGCTGGCCGAGTGGGTGAGGGCACAGCGGAATTGTCCAGTGGTGTCACGACTGTGGGTCTATATGGACAGAGGAAGAGGGCCAGTTCCAAAAGAGCGAGCAGCTGAAGACCGCCCCACTCAAGTGCTGCTGCGACAATGGGCCCGCCTCTGTGTGGATCAGGGGCTGCTGTGCAGGGAGGTATGTGATCCAAAGACATTTGACAAATGGAAATAGGTGGTTGTACCTCAGTGTCTGCAGAATCAAGTCCTGGGATGGGTGCATGACCACGCAGGTCACCTGGGAATGGAAAAGACCCTGGGCTTGGCCCGTCGACGTTTCTTCTGGCCAGGGCAGGCGCGAGGAGTGGAGAAGTGGTGTCTCCAAAGTGCTCGGTGCAATCTGCATAAGACTCCAGCCAATAAAGTGAGTTCCCCCCTTGTATCTATACAATCAGAATACCCTCTGCAGATTGTTTCTGTCGACTTTCTGTCACTGGAGACTTCACGCAGTGGAATGTGCTATATTTTAGTAATGACGGATCACTTAACTCGTTATGCGGTTGCAGTGCCAACTGTGGACCAAACAGCAGTGACTACCACAAGGGTGTTGTGGGGACACTTTATACAGCCGTTTGGGGGGTTTGATCAGCTGCACTCTGACCAGGGCCCCAATTTTGAATCTAAAGTCATCAAAGAATTATGTTCATTGTACAACATCAGTAAGTCTCACACAACTAGGCTCTCTTTGAGCGATTGGCTCTCTGAGATCGATTGCTCCTGTCTGCCTCGCTGTGACTGCTGCTGCTGTGAGTTTGTTTGCTGCGTCTAAGCCTCGTATTAGCTTCGTATTTCTTTCTGTTTTGAACCATCATTTATTATAAATTCTAGTTGTTTATACTACTAAATACAGCTTACTCAACATCTCAGATTAACCTGACATTGCTAGCTTCCGTTATTGTCAGCACAACACGCTAACTCGCTAGCCTTTTAACGCACCACCCGTGCGCTCAGTTATTTATTTTTCTCTCGCGCGCCCGCGCCTTTGAGTTCATAAAAGCCCAGGTGAGTAAGAATCAGTCAACAAACACGGTGAGTAATGTCTTCTCCTGTTATTGTCACCTGCACTTCATGTCACATGTTTACCATAGCCTTCTCTGTCGGCAATATAGGATTTATATGTGATAAATGCAAGGAGACAGTCAGGCTGACAGAGAAGATTTCAGAACTAGAGACACGCATCCAAACTTTAATCGAGAATAGTAAGAAGAGTGCTAGAGCTTTAGATACTATTTTGGATGTGCCTAGCCTAGTTAACTCTTTACATGAGTCGGTTCCGGCTGAAGTAGAGCCCGTGCAGCAGGGCAGATGGGTGACAGTGAGAGATCGCTCTAGTCGCGGATCAAAAAACCACTTTTCCGTTCCGATAACAAATCGATTTGCCCCGCTCAGTGAAACACCCACTGAGAATTATTCTGATTGTGCCCTAGTTATTGGCGATTCTATTACACGGAACGTGAACATGGAGACACCAGCCACCATAGTCACATGTTTGCCGGGAGCCAGAGCGCCTGACATCAAAGCAAATTTGAAAGTGCTGGCTAATGCTAAACGTAAATTCTCTAAGATTATTATTCACGTCGGCACTAATGATATTCGACTCCGCCAGTCGGAGATCACCAAAATTAATATTAAAGAGGTGTGTGAACTTGCAAGTACGATGTCAAGCACTGTAATTTGCTCTGGCCCCCTTCCTGTTCGCCGGAGTGATGAGATAGTTAGTAGATTGTGTTCACTCAATGGCTGGCTGTCTGGGTGGTGTCCACGAAATAATCTAGAATTCATAGACAATTGGAAAAGTTTTTGGGGCAAACCTGACCTGTTGAAAAGAGATGGTATTCATCCCTCCTGGGATGGTGCTGCTCTTCTCTCTAGTAATTTGGCTCATAGTCTTAGAGATAAAACATGACAATCTGGGTCTCAGGTCAGGAAGCAGACAGACTGGCTTAACCGACCGTCTGCTAGCGGCCTCACGTCACCAAGGTCAGATAAATCCCATCACATAGAGCCTCTTTCACCTAGATATCATCATATAGAGACTGTGTCTGTTCCCCGAACTTGGAAATCCAAAATACGTTCAAACCCATCTAAGGTTAAAAATTTAATTAATCTTCAACAAATAAAAAAACAGATATAATACAAATGAGCAAATGATAAAGCTTGGGTTGCTGAATATTCGATCTCTTACTTCAAAAGCGCTAATAGTTAATGATATGATTACAGATTATAACCTAGATGTGCTGTGTTTAACAGAAACCTGGCTAAAACCAAACGATTACATTGCTTTAAATGAGTCAACCCCACAAGATTACGGTTATAAACATGAACCTCGTCTGAAACGCAAAGGAGGAGGTGTTGCTGTAATTTATAGTAATATTTTCAAAACCACTAAGAAATCTAGTTGTAAATATAATTCTTTTGAAGTGTTGGTGCTTAATGTAAAAATATATAGTGTAACTGATAAATCACGTTTGAAAATTCTGCTGGCTACTGTATACAGGCCACCAGGGCACCATACAGACTTTATCAAAGAATTTGCGGACTTTCTATCAGAATTAGTATTGGCTGCAGATAAAGTACTAATTGTTGGTGACTTTAATATACACATAGATAATGAAAAAGATGCATTGGGATTGGCATTTAAAGACATTATAAACTCAATTGGAGTTAGACAACACGTGTCAGGACCGACTCATTGCCGTAATCATACTCTAGATCTTATACTATCACATGGAATAGATGTTGATGCCGTTGAAATACTGCAGCAGAGCGATGACATCTCAGATCACTATCTAGTCTCGTGTAAATTACATTTAGCCAAGGCTGCAAAGCCAACTCCGTGTTATAAATATGTTAGACCGATCACTTCTGCCACTAAAGATTGCTTTATCAATAATCTTCCTAATCAGTTTCATCATCTTAGCATCCCGGATAGCTTAGAAGAACTTGATATTGCAACAGAAACTTTTAACTCTCTCTTTTCCAGCACTTTAGACACAGTTGCTCCGCTGCGCTTAAAGAAGATTAAAGAACATAGTCCAACACCGTGGCACAACGAGCACACTCAGGCCCTTAAGAGAGCAGCCAGAAAAATGGAGCGCAACTGGAAGAAAACAAAACTAGAGGTGTTTCGGATTTCATGGAAGGAGAGCTCGATTGCTTACAGAGAGGCCTTAAAAGCTGCTAGATCTGCTTATTTTTCAACCCTATTAGAAGAAAATAAACATAATCCTAGGTATTTATTTGAAACAGTGGCTAAACTAACGAAAAAGAAAGCTTCAAGCCCAGAAGTTTCCAAGCAACACAGCAGTAATGACTTTATGAACTTCTTCACTTATAAGATCGATAATATCAGGGACAAAATTATAACTATGCAACCGTCTAATACAGTATCGAATCAGAAAGTGCATTGTAGTCTCCCTGAGGGAAAATTTGATTCATTCATTGCTATAGGAGAGGAAGAATTTTGCAAACTCGTCAAATCATCTAAATCGACAACGTGCATGTTAGACCCTATACCGACTAAGCTGCTGAAAGAGATGCTTCCAGATGTCATAGATCCTCTTCTTAATATCATTAATTCATCTTTGTCTCTAGGATACGTACCAAAAACCTTTAAGCTAGCTATGATTAAACCGCTTGTTAAAAAGCAGCAACTTGATCCTACAAAACTAGTCAATTACAGGCCGATCTCTAATCTGCCATTTCTGTCAAAGATATTAGAAAAAGCAGTATCCTCACAACTGTGTTCTTTTCTTCAAAGAAATGATATCTGCGAGGATTTTCAGTCCGGATTTAGACCGTACCATAGTACCGAGACAGCTCTCGTTAGAGTCACAAATGATTTGCTCTTATCATCCGATCGTGGTTGTATCTCTCTATTAGTATTACTGGATCTTAGTGCTGCATTTGACACCATTGACCACAACATCCTTTTAAATAGACTCGAACATTATGTTGGCATAAGTGGAATTGCACTAGCATGGTTTAAATCATACTTATCTGACCGTTATCAGTTTGTAGCAGTAAATGAAGAGATGTCTTATCAATCACAAGTTCAGTATGGCGTACCACAAGGCTCAGTACTAGGACCGCTGCTGTTCACTCTGTATATGCTACCATTAGGAGATATCATTAGGAAACATGGAATTAGCTTTCACTGTTATGCCGACGATACTCAGCTGTATATTTCTTCAAAACCTAACGAAACCTACCAATTCACAAAATTAACGGAATGCATAGCTGATATAAAAAATTGGATGACTAGTAATTTCCTACTACTAAATTCAGAAAAAACAGAGATTCTAATTATTGGACAAAAAACTTCCACACGTAATAACCTAGAGTACTGTCTAACACTTGATGGCTGCTCTGTTAAGTCTTCGTCGTCGGTTAGGAACCTGGGTGTGCTCTTTGATACCAATCTTTCATTTGAAAGTCATGTGTCTAGTATCTGTAAAACCGCTTTCTTCCATCTTAAAAATATATCTAAATTACGTCATATGCTCTCAATGAATAATGCAGAACAATTAGTTCATGCGTTTATGACCTCAAGGCTAGATTATTGTAATGCTCTACTGGGTGGTTGCCCTGCACGCTTAACAAACAAACTACAGCTAGTTCAAAACGCAGCAGCTCGAGTTCTTACTAGAACCAGGAAGTATGACCATATTAGCCCTGTTCTGTCAACACTGCATTGGCTGCCTATTAAACATCGTATAAATTTTAAAATATTGCTGATCACTTACAAAGCACTAAATGGTTTAGCTCCGCAGTACTTGAGCGAGCTCTTAACGCATTATAGTCCTTCACGTCTACTGCGATCTCAAAATTCCGGCCAGTTAATAATACCTAGAATATCAAAATCGACTGCTGGCGGTAGATCATTTTCCTACTTGGCACCAAAACTTTGGAACAGTCTTCCTAACATTGTCCGGGAAGCAGACTCACTCTGTCAGTTCAAATCTAGACTAAAAACACATCTCTTCGGCCTAGCATACACATAACACATTATAGACTTATATAATTAGGCTGCATAGTTTAGAACAGCCGGGACCGGGAACACTTCCCGTAATCCTGATGTACTTGGTACATCATAAGAAGGATGGCGTCTACGCTAATATTAGTCTCTCTGTCTATCCCGAGGTTTACTGCTGTCCACCGGAACCAGGCCGTATCCAGATCTGATGAAGGACCAGCGCCAGGACACGACGACGCCGCTGACCTGAAGTGTCAACCAGTCTCTCCTCCTCTCCACTCCGACTTCAACCAACCGGAACTGGACAAATACTCTGATCCATTCTGAACTTTATACACTGTTCACTCATTGGCCAGAGGAGAACTGGCCCCCGACTGAGCCTGGGTTCTCCCAAGGTTTTTTTCTCCCTTCTGTCACCTGATGGAGTTTTGGTTCCTTGCCGCTGTTGCCTTACCTTCTGGCTTGCTTAGTTGGGGACATTTAATATTCAATTATTTTCAATAATTTTTTTTGTATTTTCATGTTATAACTGTGAAGCTGCTTTGATACAATCTGTATTGTAAAAAGCGCTATATAAATAAAGATGACTTGACTTGACTTGACACAACGCCCTATCACCCAGCAGGAAATGGACAATGTGAGCGCTTTAATCGAACATTGCTGAGTATGCTAGGTACATTAACCCTCTGGGGACCAAAAACGCGCCGGCGCGTTTTCCTCGTTTTTTTTCACATAGCAGCAAAATAGACTTAAAATACTCCCGTAATTTTTTGTCATACAGGCTTAAGAAATATTTAAAAATAAACTGTTAAATGTCTTCTTATTTATGGGTTCACTTAAAATCGAAATAAAACATTGTGCTTTTGTAAAATAAAGAAAGTAAACAGGGTGTGCTTTCTGCCTCTCCGTCTCCGTGAACTTTTTTTCTAGTGCACGTCTCTAAACTTAAACAAAACTCAGCGAATACTATTCACTCAGATATGAGCTATATATATATCTATAATCATAAGTGTGTAGTTTTAAATTATCTAATTCAATCGAAATAAAACATTGTGCTTTTGTAAAATAAAGAAAGTAAACATGGTGTGCTTTCTGCCTCTCCGTCTCCGTGAACTTTTTTTCTAGTGCACGTCTCTAAACTTAAACAAAACTCAGCGAATACTATTCACTCAGACATGAGCTATATATATTTATATAATCATATAAGTGTGTAGTTTTAAATGATCTAATTCAAAACTAAAGCAAAAAAATATTCTCTGTTTATGCAATCTATATAAAAAGAGCGAGAGATCAGCCGTTCTCATTATCGTTCTGGCACCTCATTACTCTGCTAATGTGACACGCCCATGGAGAGCGCGCGCTATTCAAACGCAGATGATCTGAGGCAACACATGCAAACCAGTCAACGCCCACAACAGCTGGAAAACACACTCGCTGTGAGGAATAATAATATCGTGATAATCCTGGAAATTTTACCTCAAACGTGCTGGAGTAGCCTACGGATCCAGCTGCAGATCATCAGTAAGTGCTTTGTTCTAATCGCGATATGAAATGGTGTCTGTAAACCGCAAAAGACTGTTTAAATTTGAATCGCGTTTCTGTGTTTGAATGAATGCACGGCGCATATGCATGTTGTTGTTTACTAAAGCTCGCGCGTGTCTGTGTGTGAATGAAACTATCTATATTGTCTACTGAGATGAGTCAAAATCGACTGAATACGTTGAAATAAAATGTCTTTGTATAAGCAACATATTAAACTGCAAATTAACATTTATGCCCTAAAAAATATATATAAAAGACGATATGTTACAGACGAAATATGAAAGACAACATTTCGTTTTGGATAGATTATAAAGTTTTTACTGCCACATCAAAACCTAATTTACAAGGTGCAAACAAAATCTTAAAAGGTCAATATAAGCCTTCTCTTTAAATTATTTTTGTGTTTTATTAGTGACAAATTTGGGGAGAGGATAGCCTACATCCAAAACTTTCTGAAAATACGAATGAGAAATAACTGCACAATTACTAGAAATGTTTACCTTGGATATTATACAATTTGCAAACATACACAGTTTGTGGAAAAATACACTTTTTTTCAAGATGGTTCCAACTCTGAACAAATTCTGTAGTAATATATATATATATATATATATATATATATATGTATGTATGTATGTATATATGTGTGTGTGTTGTCTTTGCATTCTTTCTTGTGGCTCAGTGACACCTGAATGAAAGGCAGCATTATATCCATTATATGCAGCATTAGCAGGTCTTTGTCTTCAGGTGTGAATTAGGACATTATTCATGACCTTGTTGGATCATTCACGCCCACCTGCATATTGCCTTTTCAAACAAAAAGTGTCTTACAAAATTTAAATCAATCTATTGTTTAATGTGAATGATTAGATGATTTTCAGATCATTTTGAAGTAAACACTCTAGCCGACAACATCCATTAGTCAAAAGTATTGTGGGAATATGTGAAGTTGGTCGTTTGTGGTCTTATATCACAAAATTTAAGTTTGAGTTTTTTGAATAACCACGCATAAATAATATTCTCTCAAAAATGCAAACATGTACATACATGTTGCTCACATATGTGACCGGTCACGGAAAGTAGGGACACAAGTCGGTTCTGGAGCATTTTGAGTTATTCACAGATTCTGAAAGTGTAGTCTCCAAGCTTTCCAACGATGTGTAACACATGGGAATCTGATAATATTTGGAGAAGTTGTGGCCATTTGAAGGTAGGCACTCAAAAAAATTCAAAGTGGAGAAATCTGCCTCTAAAGATTGAGCAGTTCTCACCTCTCTGCTGCTGGGAGTGACTATAGGGCTCATTTACATCTCATTTAGATAAGCCATACCCCCTGTAAAGCTCCCCCAGTAAAGCTGAAAAGCACATGTTGTTTTATTAACATTAAATGGATAGTTCTCCCCAAATGTTTAGTTAATTGTCATCATTTACTCTCTCAAGTTGTTTTAAACCTGAATATGTTTCTTTCTTCTGTTGAAGTTATTTGGAAGAATGTGGGTAACCAAACAGTTGATGTTCCCCAGTGACTTCTATATTTATTTCCTATGGAAGTCAATGGGGACCAGCAACTGTCTGGTTACCCACATTCTTCCAAATATCTTCTTTTGTGTTCAGCACAAGAAATAAATAAATCCAGGTTTGGAACAACATTAGAGTGAGTAAAGAATGACAAAATGTTTATTTTTGGGTGAACAATCCCTTTAAGGACAAGCGGCTGCATGTTTGCTATTAGGGCTACTGTCTCTTTAAGACCTGAAAGCAACGCGTCTAATATGTACGCATAATATGACACGCAGATTTCTCTCAATTTAGACATAACCAACTTTCTTTATGTAAACCATGAGTGTATTTGACAGTATTAGCTCAAAAAGACTCGAAAGATAATTTTAGTGCATGCGCGCGTCGGCTGTTTGCACGCAGAAAAGCGCATTAGAACAGCGCTTCAGCAGCGATTGACATGTTTAACCGGCAAGGCTTTAAAGCACATGCAAATAATGAACTTTTGAGAACTGCAGTGTCCTGTTCCTCTGCGTAAACATTTAATGTGAGTATTTGTCGCGTTGTACACTGGGCTGTTGAGACGCAGACTGCTACAAAAGCACGCAGCAGCTTGCTTGCAACAAGGATCACAGCGCAACTTTGAACTATATCGATGCGATATGGTCTAATTCCATATCACTTTATATTAAGTGGCTTTAAGTACTATGTACTTACATTGAAATTAATAATTTGATACAATGGACTTAGTGTACATACATGTTTTTACATTATACTTATATTTTTAAAATACCTGCATGTAATTACAGCGGTAATTAATGTATGTAATTACATTTGTAATTACACTGTTGACCCTTCCCTTATACCTTAACCCACCCTTAAACTTAACCATACCACCACACCTGTCCCTAACCTTACCCGTATCACATCTCAATAGCAGTAAAAGTGTTTTACAATACAACATGAACACAATAAGTACATTGTACTTATTTTTCGATGTAAGTACATAGTACTTAAAGCCACTTAATATAAAGTGGGACCAAAAAAATATATCAATATATTTTTTATATCGATATTATATCGCCTAGTCCTACCACGCTGTTCCCTTGGAGGGCGGGGGCAATAACAAAAGAAACAAAAGCCGGTTTATCCAGTATGGAAATACACACAGACAATGACACGCCCCTACTGCGAGCTAGAATCTCACAAAACAAGCCGATTTCAACCTAAAAATGTACGATTTTAAATATACCAATATTGATATCTAAAACATGGAGAGGCTTCTTCGTGATCTCAACTAACAGATTCTGCAAAAAAGCGAAAATCACCAGTTTTGAAAAAAAAAACGCTTCTTTCTCATTTTGCTCAAAAGTTGTGCTGCCGACTTGTGTCCTTACTTTCCGTGACGAGTCACATATTATGATAGCCATGTTCGTGCTAAATATAGTGTAATTACACCTTTGCCATTAATATGTTTATAAGCAACTGAAAAAAATACAAATATCAGGTCATGTCAAAACATCTCAAGGACCCCAAAACCACCTTGGTCCCCAGAGGGTTAAGGGACGATCAGAAGGAGAACTGGGATCAGTATGTGGCAGAGTTGGTAAAGGCCTACAATAATTCACCCCATTCCTCTACAGGGTATACCCCTTATTTTCTAATGTTTGGCCGTCATGCGAAATTGCCCATGGATGTGATGCTGGGCCAGAGAGATGAATTCTTAGGCACAGCTGGTAGCTGGGTGCACCACCACCATGAAAGACTAGTGACTGCCTATAATCAAGCCAGAAAACAGGTTCAGAAGGCTCAAGTTCATCAAAAGAAGGGGTTTGACCGTAGGATCAAGGGGGAACCTTTGTTGGTAGGTCAGAGAGTCATGGTACTGAATAAGAGGGCCAGGGGACAGGGTAAATTGGATGATAAATGGGAACGGAATATATATATATAGTTACGTCACAACCTAATCACGATATACCCGTCTATGTGGTTAAGAAGGAAAGGGGTGATGGTGGCGAGAGAGTGTTGCATCGCAATATGTTAAGCCCATGTAAGTTTGAAATTTCCTTGCCCTCAGAGGAGGAAGAAGTAGAGGTCTTGCATCCTAATTCTAATGTCAATCCTATGAACAGTAATTGGTGTATGTATCCTTGGGTGGGGGGCTGTCTTACAGGTTTGCCAGTACCCACACAGAAGGATGGAGAGACTGCCCGTAATATGGACATTGATGAAGCAACATTACAGACTGCCCAGGGGGAAAATCCCCCTTGTTCACATGCTTCACAGGTCGAATGTTCAAGACGGTCAACCCGGGCCACAAAGGGTCTGTTGCCTCAACGTTATAGAATGTGAAGTATTCAAGTGGGAATGTGCGGACACATTTAGAGTAGGGGGGGGGCAGATGTAAGCTGTGCATCCCAAATAAGGGGAGTGGCAACGCGAGTGACGTCCACAGTGTTTTGCTTGTGATGTGCCGGAGAAGAGAAAACACCTGTTGCATTAGCAATCAGGGATCGAGGCTATAAAGGCATGATGTATTTGTTGTTTGGTAGGGGGTTTTCTGTCGCTGCTGCGGAGTTCCTTGCCGAGGCTGCCATGCCAGGACGTGGGTTGGAGATTGTTGTGTGACGTGTGCGAATCGACTGGGAGGGACATTTTGCTGGGGTTTTCCCCTCTTAAGTTTGGCGGCCGTCGTTGAGTTCCTTGAACGCGGTAACCCACGTCCGGTAGCGGATAAGGAGGCCAGCAGTACACTTTCATTTTATTGTTGCTGATATATGTGTTGATAATGCTTTGTTTGCCGGGGAGGCCCTAATTTATGTGTGCAACTATTGGTCCCCCGGCGCTATTTGTGTGCAAAGTGAGCGTGTGTGTGAGTAAGGGGGTAGGGGAGCAGGTTGTTATATTCCATATGCCTTTTATACTGTAAATTGACGACGGCTATGTATTTAGCGTGAGTGGTATTGATGGTATGTCCTGATATTTGGTGTGTATTTATTGGTGTGGTATTTAAGTGATTTATGACTTAAAAGATAACTCAAGCTAGGCTAGTGTTAAAATATGATAGATAAAGTCTGAAGTTAGTTTATGAAAGTGCAAAATACTAGTCCTGAATGGCTCAAAAGGCTATCTTCTCATTCAAATGTCAGCTAAAAGCTGTTATCTGAGCATGTGTTGTAAATGTTAATGAGCTATTTATGGTAAAGCACAGTGTTTCAGTTGAAAAAACCATAGACACAGAGATGTTAAAAGAAACAATGTTACAGGATCTTATAAATTTAGAGGACAATTTGTAAATGTTTTAGAAGTAAAACTGAATGACTTTAAAGAAGTCTTTAAAATAATACTGTTTTGATTTGTTTATTTTAGAACCAGTGACTTCTTTGTCTGATTTTAGTCGCCACCATGAGACAGGGCCGATGGCTCCGGCTACAGAAGTAACAGTAATAATTGATTAAACAGTAATTGATTAAATACTGTTGTTTAAACGTTAGATTGAAGATAATTCTTTGATCGATATTGGACGTTCCCGTTAGATGGGATGGTTCTTGATTACCTTTTTTCAAACCCAAAAAAAAAAAAAAAAATTTCTTAACAAACAAACTATGATAATTCTGCTCAAGTGTAGTAGAGCCATAATCAGTGTGTAATGAGGTGTAGATTCCAAAGACGGGTAAGATTCTCCGGTGGCCAGTAGGGGAACGACCTAAGGCAGGAACTACACCGGCCACTGAGCACCTGCCCACCAGGCTAGGGAGGTGTGTCTATGAAAAGGGAGTGGTTGTGATGCTTCTTATGGGCCAAGAGCATCTAGGGGGGACTATAAGAAATTATAAGTCTGCTCCGATCCAACTTCCACTCCAGTATATATATCCAAATGCTCCTTCACTTAAAAGAGCTTATTTATCATAGAGACAATTGCTTCTAATCTCAGTAATATGCAAATAGTATGACAGAGTCACAGCTGTCACCTATAGCGTGCGACAGCGGGCAATCGAGAACCATTGATTACAGGGACTCCAAACACAAAGAATGTTTTCAGACCATGAGGTGAATTACATTTTCTGCTGTGAAGACAGTAACAAAATTTTAAGATGCTAGTTGCCTTAAGGGCAAGGAATTTTAGGTCATTGGACATGACAAAGGGCCATTAGTACATCGTGGTGGCTAAAGAGGAAGACAGATTTTGTAGATTCAAGGAAAAGATTGAGTAACGAAGGAACTAATACATAAAATAAGTTATTGTAATGTATTTATTGTTACATTTTGTCCAAATTACAGTCTTAGAAGGCTGTTGAAAAGAGCATTTGTTTAGAGAAAGAGAGAGAGACTGCTTGAGGAAGGATTGACATGTTGTCTTTCTGTTATGGTCAGCTAAAGAAAGCTGAAGCAAAGTAATGATAATGAACAAAATCAACACAGCTGACTTTTGTAAAAAAACAAATGAATAGACATGTTTTGAAAATGGTTAAGAGCCATGTAAATTAGGTAAAAGCTACAGGAAAATTAAAGTTTTAAAATCTGATTTAAAATGTAAATTTCTTTAGAGAAAAGATATGAATACGAAATATGAGCAATTCATAGTCCGATGTGTGTATGTGTAAATAAGTAAGTAAGTAAGTCATTTATGATATAAAGTAGATTTGCATGAATTTCTAGATCAGTTTAAGTTCTGATGGAAGTTGGAATTCTGGAGTTGTAGATCGGAATACATCATGGATTGAAATAAAATAAGTTATAGATTTGACGGCAACAATACAGTAAAAAATTGGCTAGATCAACATCAAATCAGCGAGAGAGCTTTTAACATTTGTGTGAACTAAGGGCGAGAATGTTGTTCGACTGACAAAAGAAAGTCTGTGAAGAAACAACTGACCTGATGGAGACGGTTGATGACTTCAAATGTTTGCAAATGACTGAGAATTGAAACTGAGTTGAGAGTGAGGGCCATTTGCGTTTCGGGTACTTTGATGGGAGGACGAGATTGTGGCTTGGAGTGAAGAATGCAATGTTCTGTTTGGGAGGCAGAGAAAGATGTCTGGAGGACAGTGTTTAGTTTAGTGAATCAAAACACAATTATGTTAATTTGATGCACAAGTAATATGGTGCATCAAAAATGGGGAATGGTTTGTGATGGTTTGGGATTTCCCAAAGCCATCTGTGTTCCCAAAGCCATCGCACAGGTGGAGCAATGGATGTTGAGATTGAGTAAATCTCAGAATGGTTTAATTGAGTAAAGCCCTGCAAGAAGTCATTCTTCTCCCTAACAAAAGTCTGTAAAGTGTGCTAATAACAAGAAATGTTTCAACAGGAAACGCCTAGGGCGGATACAGCAGCACAGCGGACACACAGAACACATGTGACAATAACCTTAACATTAGTTTTTCTTTACAGAGAATGCAGACTTTTGGGCACATGGCATGAGCAAAGAAACACACATACACACACACACACACACACACACACACACACACACACACACACACGAACAAATGATCAGATAAGAGCCTTTCAAAACCCAGGGGGGTCAGAAGGACCATTTGTTTTAAAACCAGCATGATCTTGTCATACAGGAGTGAACGAACAGGGCAGACTGTGCCCAATGAAATAATGGCTATGGATGAATTTGGCTAGCTATCCTGGCTTATTATTGTGACAGAAAGGTGCGACACCTGCGCAGCGCATAACTTAAAAATTTTCTTTTGCAGAATGTCAGGATGGATTGGATCAAACAGAATTGATTCTGTTCCAAATGTATAAATATTGTTTTGTTAACATGAGTGTTTTTTCAGGGGAAAAAGGACTCTGAGAGCAAGAAATTATCTGGTGATAATATGTTTCAGGTTGCTGATTTCAAAAGTCACATCAAAAGGAATGACCAGCTAGACAAGCAGTCACTAACAAAATCACTTAAGGTCGCAGGTTCGCAGGTGACAGCAGAAAGTAAATGTTTTATTCCAGTGGGGGTACGGTCATGATCTAAGGGAAAATCTTGTAAGAATCAGAAAATGATTGGAGAGCGTGAGACCTGAGTCCAAACTTCTCACCTTAGACTAAACGAACAAACACATGACAACGCGAAGAATAAAGTGAGGGATCAAAGGCTTGTGCTAGTAACAGCCTCTCTTACCTACGAGGGAAAAGACCATTGCAACTGCGTGCAAAACGTCAAAAATGGTGAAGACGGAACGTCAACGCATCTGGGGAAAGATGATTCGACCAACTAATGGTTTAGCAGAAGAATCTGTTTTTGTGAAGATGTTAATGATTTTATTTAATTGAATCAAACTAGGTATTGATTTGATTGGTGAAAATGTAGAAAATCTATTAATTGATGTGTAATAAGAAAAATTACATTGGTTAGAAGAATGAACAAAATTATGCAGACGATTCGAGTAGCGGAAGTTACAGTGAAATGTATTAATTGAGTTAAGTTCCGTTTTGTTTTGTTTTGTTTACATTTTTTTTCCTTTTGTTTTGTTTTGTTTTGTTTTGTTCTGTTCTGTTTTGTTTTCTTTTCTTTTCTTTCTGAGGACGATGAAATGTAAAAAGGGTTAAAAGCAGCAATCATGCGTGTTACGAGATGACGTACAAGGACAGGATTTGAAATGAGGGGTGTTGAATTGATATGGTTTTCATACTATGACAATCTATACAATTTCTTGTTTATACTGGAGTGAACGCGGTGTTGTATATAAAAAGGACGCTGAATACGAGGTTTATGCACACAATTCACTTTACTTTTTTTCAACCAACGGAACTGAATCTTTCAGACCAAAACAGCTGCATCCTAAAACATGCAGCGAGACATTACCAAACGAGCACAGATTCATTCGTCCTGAACGGACATAACATTTTCCCCTCTCTGGGGGGTTCAAATATGAAAGGTAGAAACAAAGTCCTTCAGGTAATCAGGCCGTGCCCTCGCGCGCACTGGCCGTGGAGACCACACAGCTGAAGGTGAGGCGAACAGTGGTGTGGAGGCTGGAGACAGGGGCAGCGGCGATGGTGATGGGAGTACTGGGTGTGACAATGAGGAAGTATCTTGAGGCTGTGCAGCCGATTGAGGTAAGGAGTTCTCCTGCTCCGCTCTGGGTGGCATTATGTCCCCGCTTTTCTGAGTTGACGTTGCAGGGGGTGCTGGTACCTTCTGAAGGCAGCTGGCGTGCCACCGGGTGCCATCATCTAGGAGGTATGTGGCTGGTCCCAGTCTGCGGGTCACTTGCTGTGGAGTGGACCAAAATGATGCCATCTTGTTCCCCCTGTGCGGTCGGCGAGCTCTCACCCAGTCTGTCACAGTGATATCTGGTCTCCTGACCCTCTTTTTCTTGTCAAACCACTGTTTCATCCGCTTCTGACGGTGGGTGACTGAGGCTTTGACTGGTGTGTGTGTGTTCTGGACTACAGTGGGGCGGAGCCTGTCCAGTGGTAGGTGTAACTCCCTTCCCAGCATGAGTGAGGCTGGGGACACCTCTGTGGTTGAATGCTGGGTAGCACGGTAGTGTAACAGTGTTAGACGTATGGCTTGTTTAAAGGAACAGCCCTGGAACTGATGTGCTCTGATGCCATTTTTTAGGGATTGATGGAAGCGTTCCACCCCGCCGTTTGCCTGTGGGTGATACAGGGCTGTGCGGATGTGTCGAATCCCCCTGTTTTCCAGGTATGAAGTAAACTCCACAGATATAAACTGTGGACCATTGTCGGTGGTAATGGTCTGTGGAAGGCCCCAGCGGGAAAAGAGGGACTCCAGGAAGTCCACAATGACCTGGGAGGTGACGGAGCCGGTAGTGGTCAGCTCAGGCCATTTGGAGTGTAAATCATACACTACGACCAGGAACCGCTGATAGTGGGGGGCACCGTGAATCTCGCCACATATGTCTAATTGCAGATGCTCCCATGGCTTTGAGGGCCAGGCCAGAGGTTGCAGGGGTGGTGGGGGTCGGCGGCCGGTTTTTCCACTCACAAGGCATGCTGGGCATTCTTTAACAAGGGCCTCAATGTCTTTGTCTATGCCTGGCCACCACACCAGGTCACGGCATCTCTGTTTAAGCTTCACTATGCCCAGGTGGCCCTCGTGTGCCATGGCCAGCACGCGGGCGCGAAGAGCCCCTGGAATCACAGTGCAAAGCCCACGCGCCACACATGTCTCATTCCAGCAAGAGAGCTCCTGCTTGACCCGAGAAAAGGCTAACAACTCTTCTGGTAGTTCCCTTGGCCATCCCTGACGAATGTAGGTGCAGAGCTGGGAGATGACTGGATCCTGTTCTGAGGCTGCCTTCAGTTCTTGTAGAGTGATCGTGGACTCGAGCGGAGTGTGTAGCATGTGAATAATCTCACTTTCGATGTAGTTGACGCTGGTGGGTGGGGCCTGGGCAGGAACTGACCGAGAGAGAAGGTCTGCAACAACATTATCCCGGCCCGGGGTAAACTGTAAAGTGTAGTTGTATTGGCGGAGGCGGTCATACCAACGATGCAGCCTCAGCGGCTTGTGACCGGTGCCAGTAGAGGAGAGGAGAGCTGTCAATGCCTGGTGGTCTGTTCTCAGCGTAAACTGGCGGCCATAAAGGTAGAGGTGCCATCTCTCGCAAGCCCACATGCAAGCGAGTGCCTCCCGCTCCCCAACTGAGTATCTTTGTTCGGTAGGGTTCAGAGCCCGCGAGGCGAATGCGACAGGCCTCTCCACACCGCTCTGTACTTGTGATAGTACAGCACCTATCGCCATGGCCGAGGCATCACAGGTAACCAGGGTGTGACTAGATATGTCAAAATGTGCCAACACTGGAGGTGAGGTAAGTTGAGCTTTAAGAGTTTGCACTGCCTCGGTGCATTCTCGAGACCAGACCCACGGCTCATCTCTCCGAAGCAGCTGGCGCAGTGGGGCTGTTATGGCTGAATACTGAGGCATAAACTTCATGTAGTAGCCTGTCATGCCCAGAAATGAAGCGAGCTGGGCAGGCGAGGTCGGTTCGGGAACGGAGAGGATGGCTTCCACATTAGACTGAAGGGGAGAGATGCCCTCAGTGGAAAGTCGGAAGCCTACATATTCAATGGCCGGCACCGCAAAAACACATTTGCTGCCATTGAGGGTTAGACTGTGCTTGGCTAGGGCTTCGAACACACTTTGCAGACGACTGTCATGGATAGCAGTAGTAGCACCATGTACCACCACATCATCCAGGTAAATAGCCACACCTGGTATACCTGCCAGCACTGAGGTCATGACCTTTTGAAAGCAGGAGGGGGCAGAGCTAAGACCAAACGGCATCCTCGTGTAGCGGAAAACACCGAGGTGTGTAACGAAGGCCGTCAGGTTTCTGCTTTCAGGGTGGAGGGGCACCTGGAGATAGCCCTCTCTGAGATCCAATTTTGAAAAAACAGTGGAGTTGTGAAATTGTGCCGTGAGCTCCTCAGACGTGGGCAATGGGTATCTGTCTGGGATGACTGCTTTGTTTACTGCACGGAGGTCCACACAGACGCGCAGAGCCCCTGTTTTCTTTCTGACCACAACCAAATTCGAGATCCATGGTGAAGCATCAACCGGCTCAATGATACCGGCATCCAGCAGCCGCTGCAGCTCAGCGGACACTCCATCCCTCAGGGCCGGTGGAATACGGCGCAGTGGCTGGACGACTGGACTCACTGAGGAGTCAATGAGGGGTTGATGAGCGAAGGCAGACAGACAGCCCAGCCCGTCAAACAGTGATGACCACTTCTGATGCGGTCCGGCAGCAACAGTCATGATGGCAGCCCCCCCTGTGTCAATGAGTGAAAATCCCAATGCCATGAACAGATCCAGCCCCATTAAATTCGCCCCTCGTCGGGCCACATTGAAGACATATGAGGGCAAGACCCTCGTGCCATAGCTAACAGTTACTGTGATGGACCCCAACAGGTCAATTTTTGAGTCACCATACCCGTGTAGGACAGCAGTGGGCGTGGACAGTGGACAGGATTTAAAGAACTTATGGTATGTACTGGCATTCAGGAGGGAGACACTCGCGCCTGTGTCTAACAGCAAGGGAATACACACTGTGTTTATATTCACTGTACATGATTTGAACTGCATGGGCCCCGATGTTACATGGCGAATTATGGTAGGTGAACCACGGGAAGTGTGTCCATCCGACCTGGAGGGGGCAGAGCGGCACATTTTTGCAAAGTGATTTTTTCTTCCACAGTTACGACATGTTTGGTTATTAGCTGGACAGTTCTGGGCTCTGGTGGCATGTGTGTTTGATCCACAGTTACCACAGGAAGGCTGCCTTGGACGCTGACGTGGCCCTTGTTGTCTTGTGAAATGCATGACTGAGTCTGAGGCTGTGTCTGGTACATCCAACCCAGCGCTAGATGGCTGCTGCTGTTGCTGCTCATGTGACTGTGCACTTAAGCGTACTGCATGACTCAATGGTGATTCTGTCAGTGTTAATTTAGCTGCACACTCAGCTGCACTTTCAATTTGGAATGCAATGGCAACAGCCCTAGCTAGTGTCAAATCATCTGATTCGAGTAGCAACGTCTCCCTGATTTTAGACTGTGTAGTGTGCTCAATCAGCTGATCACGTATCATTTTTACTTTTTTTTTTTTCAACCAACGGAACTGAATCTTTCAGACCAAAACAGCTGCATCCTAAAACATGCAGCGAGACATTACCAAACGAGCACAGATTCATTCGTCCTGAACGGACATAACACGCGGGTCCGAATTCGGGAAAGCGGTGACACTGCATATCCATTTAACCCTGATTCAGTTAAAATATTGACTTGCTTGCTCCTTCAACAAGGTTCAAGTAGAAGTGATCAGTTATATGGAAAATCAGAAATGAAAGGTATAAATGTGATGAAATTACTTAAAATTGTTGCGTTTATTAGGTTATCAGAGAATGATAAAAAGGGAGAATTTGTAATGGCATTTTTAATCTTTCCTAATGATTTAACAGATTAATGCTGTATGTTCTCTGTTTGTATTCTGAGTTTCCTGATGTAACGTTGGTTCAGCTGGAGGGAGGTGTGAGCCCGAGAATGATCTGTATCTTAAGTTTCCATGCTGGGGGAAGATGTTCCTTCTTGTGTAAACGGTGGGGGTTGATAGATTCCCTTGCATTATAAAGTAGCAGGCCAATCTCTCTGAGGAGAAGGAGGACAGGAGTGCCAGTGTGTGTCTGTCTCTGACTCTGGCCTGGCAGTCTGGCTGCAAGGCTGGAGTCAGGGAACCATTTTCTTGCATGAATAAATTACTTTTCTTTTTAAATACAATTTGGATCTTGACGTCTCTTTGCCTGGGAATGCTGAGTTTAGTCATTTTTTGCCACAACAATGACTTTGAGGTTTGC
The DNA here is from genome assembly GCF_949152265.1 of Phoxinus phoxinus. Classification (NCBI taxonomy): domain Eukaryota; kingdom Metazoa; phylum Chordata; class Actinopteri; order Cypriniformes; family Leuciscidae; genus Phoxinus; species Phoxinus phoxinus. The sequence continues at coordinate 10,927,744 of NC_136882.1, read as the reverse complement.
AGTGCAATGAGATTATGCATGCTAGGTGATCACATGAATTGATTTAATGCATGTATTTAACAACCTCTGAAACCCTGTGCTGAATATATTGTCCTGTTTGTTGATGCTTTATTCTTCGTTAAAGTACTGATTAAATGTTATCATTAATTACAAATACATGATTAGAATTGCACCTGACTTTGCATCAATCTGTATGATTGATGCAAAGGATCAATCATAAAAGCCCCCCCCCCCCCCCCCCCCGGGTTTTAACCCTATGATTGTCCAAAAATAAAGTTGTTATATTTATATCTGATGAATTGTGTACCTGATTGTTTTCCTTGGTTATTGAGCCACAGAAAATCATTGGTCCAGTAGAGAACCTGTAAATCACCCTTATTACCAGGCTGGGTGGTTACACGTGTCTTTAATGGCAGGACACACGGACCTGGATTACGCTGTTGTTTTGTTTTATCTTTATTATTGTTTTTGTTTTGTGGTATTTCCTTTTGTTAGTAATTGTTTTAACCTGTGTTATCTGATTTTCTTTTTTTTCCAATATCAATCACGTCACGTGTCTAGTATCTGTAAAACCGCTATAATTCAATGTTAGGCTGCATAGTTTAGAACAGCCGGGACCGGGAACACTTCCCGTAAATCCTGATGTACTTAGTACATCATAAGAAGGATGGCGTCTACGCTAATATTAGTCTCTCTGTCTATCCCGAGGTTTACCGCTGTCCACCGGAACCAGGCCGTATCCAGATCTGATGAAGGACCAGCGCTAGGACACGACGACGCCGCTGACCTGAAGTGTCAACCAGTCTCTCCTCCTCTCCACTCCGACTTCAACCAACAGGAACTGGACAAATTCTCTGATTCATTCTGACTTCTGACCTGTAATGCTCCTGAATCATAATCATACACTGTTCGCTCGTTGGCCAGAGGAGAACTGGCCCCCGACTGAGCCTGGGTTCTCCCAAGGTTTTTTTCTCCATTCTGTCACCTGATGGAGTTTTGGTTCCTTGCCGCTGTTGCCTTGCCTTCTGGCTTGCTTAGTTGGGGACATTTAATATTCAACAATATTATAGATCTGCCTTAAAGGTGGACAATGATTAAATAGTTTTTTTTGTATTATTTTCATGTTATCACTGTGAAGCTGCTTTGATACAATCTGTATTGTAAAAAGTGCTATATAAATAAAGGTGACTTGACTTGACTATTCTCGATTCAAATTTGGATGTGTGTCTCTAGTTCTGAAATCTTCTCCGTCAGCCTGACTGTCTCCTTGCATTTATCACATATAAATCCTATATTGCCGACAGAGAAGGCTATGGTAAACATGTGACATGAAGTGCAGGTGACAATAACAGGACAAGACATTACTCACTGTGTTTGTTGACTGATTCTTACTCACCTGGGCTTTTATGAACTCAAAGGCGCGGGCGTGCGAGAGAAAAATAAATAACTGAGCGCACGGGTGGTGCGTTAACAGGCTAGCGAGTTAGCGTGTTGTGCTAACAATAACGGAAGCTAGCAATAACGGGTTAATCTGAGATGTTGGGTAAGCTGTATTTAGTAGTATAAAGAACTAGAAATTATAGTAAATGATGGTTCAAAACAGAAAGAAATGCGAAGCTAATACGAGGCTTAGACGCAGCAAACAAACTCACAGCAGCACCAGCAGTCACAGCGAGGCAGACAGGAGAAAAAAAAGTATGTCTATGACTGTGCTCTTCATAGGGAATTGAAGCGTTTGGTTCGTAATAAACCTGACTCTAGTTTGTAGGATGTTCGTAGGGAGGCAATTAGGTGGGAACGCGAGGGAACATCAGTAGGCATTCGAGATTGTAACCAGTTGGTCTCCTTAGCATATGGGAACATACCTACCCCTGGTGTTACCTCTAGCTCAGAACTCACAGAATTAAAGGAAATGTTGAAACAACAGCAAAGTCAACTAGACCAGCTTACCCAAAATTTCAAATTGCTTCAGAGACCGCGTAGCCAGGGCCCTTCACCACGGGCGGGCTCGATTATTTGTAGGCGATGTCAAAAACCGGGCCATTATGCCCGAGAATGTGATGGGGAGAGGGTTTTGTCTCAGTCCTCCTTTGGTGCTCCTCCTCGTGGGGGTGCTTCTGGTAGTTTGAGCCGGCAGTCGTAAAAAACTAATACCCACCGAGCTGTTGAGCCACTGTTCGGTGGGGGGTATGATGGGCTCGAAGACTGCCTTAGAAGCAAAGTCTATTCCTCAATTGATGTCCTCTTGTCCTCATGTCGATGTAGTCATGGAGGGTGTTGTATTGTGGGGACTACAGACATTGTATTATATTCTTGCACTGTAATTGGTACTCTTACTATGATCAGTGTTGTTAATTTACCAGCTGAGGTCCAAGAGGTTAGGACTGCTACTGCAACCGTGTCTTCTCTTGAAGTTTACACTATCCAAGATAAGATAAATGCTTTAGATTTGTCTCCCCTCTCTGAGCAAGATCAGTATGATGTATGGTTGCTGCTTAACAAATATAGTTCTGTTTTTTTCCACTCATGACACAGATTTGGGTTGTACCATGTTGATTTCTCATGACATCCCCCTAATCGATGAGACCCCAGTTAGGTACCGGCGCTTTCCTCATTCAGATTATGAAACCGTTAAGGCCCACATTAATCAGCTGCTAGAGGCACAAATCATCAGGGAGAGTAGTAGCCCCTATGCCTCCCCCATTGTTTTAGTCAAGAAGGATGGTAGCCTCAGAATGTGTGTGGATTATCGGCAACTGAATGGGAAGACTAGGAAAGATGTATTCCCTCTTCCAAGAATCGAAGAGTCTCTTGATGCCCTCTCTGGTGCTCAGTGGTTTACAACGATGGACTTGGCAAGTGGGTATAATCAGGTTCCAGTGACTGAAAAAGATAAGCCCAAAATTGCCTTTTGTACTCCCTTTGGCCTCTTCGAGTGGAATCGGATGGCCTTCGGCCTGTGCAATGCTCCAAGTAACTTTCAGAGGCTGATGGAGAGGATATTCTGGGCCCAGCATTGCCAGTCATTGTTATTGTACTTGGATGATGTCATTGTGTTCTCCCTCTCTATTGCAGAACATCTAGTACGGCTGGAAAGTGTGCTGGAGCGGCTAAAACAACAAGGCCTGAAAGCCAAGCTGGATAAGTGTTCATTCCTCAAACGAGAGCACTGGCAGCCCCACTACATTGTCTGGTAGTTGAATTGGTGAGCTCAAAGAAAAGGAAGGGTTCTGGAAAGAGCCTCCCCACAGTATGGTCTGGGGAGTGTGAGAACAGCTTTGAGGGCCTTAAAAGGAACCTCATTACAGCACCAGTCTTGGCCTATGCTAACTTTTCTCTACCCTTCATTCTAGAGGTTGATGCTAGTCATCGTGGCCTGTTCGCCTACGCAGGCCGAAGTTTGAGACCTGCCGAACGTAATATGACAAATTATAGCTCCATGAAACTGGAATTTCGGGCCGTAAAATGGGCCATGACCGAAACGACCGAAATATTTGTTGGGCCAGAAGTGTTCTGTGTAGTCAAGTCAAGTCATCTTCATTTATATAGCGCTTTTAACAATGTAGATTGTTTCAAAGCTGCTTTACAGAGATAAACGTATAATTTAAGGTAACAAATTGTTTTGGCTTTATAGCGGTTCTTGAATAATGTTATTTACCAGCTAAAGTAAGTTTTGATTGATTCACTTCCGTCGAAAGGATAATTAATTATTAAATTAGGGGCCGCTAAGACGACACCGTTCTCTCTAAACAGACTTTAAACGCAAACCTGTGAGAAACGCTGATGGCACTCACGTGCGCATCAAGAATTAATTCAATAGTTCCCTTTCGTCCAGGGAACTCCGACGTACGTCGGGTTCCCCTGACGAATTGGGATCACGCTAGGGAGCCTATTACCTTCGAGAAACTAACAAAAAGCCAATGAACATTGGCATGCAACATTTGCATTCCGCGGACCCGCTCGTCAGCGCGGGTATAAAAGCCGGAAGTAAACATTGCATCATCGCCTTTCGCTTCGGAGCCTCAGTATTTCTGTTGACTACCCAAGCCTTCTGGAGAACAAACAATCGAAATACCTGGAGAGCAGAATCGCTGGTGTGACGGCGCGGTGCAGCGATCTTCGCCTTCAGCAGCAAAGGGTTGCAGTTTCCCCCGTCTGTCTGCTGCGGTGGTCCCTCGGCGCTTCGGCGTTTTCTCTCTCTCTCTCTCTCTCTCTCTTGTTTTTCTCTCTCTCTTTTCTGTCTAAAAGAGCTGGCGGGTGTTTCGCGTCCTTTTCAGGATGTCGACTCACCCGTGCGTTTCTGGATGCGGTAGACTTCTCCCTCCGGATGATGGCCATCAACACTGTCTCGCATGTTTGGGCTTAAAGCATGCTGAGGCAGCGTTGTTGGATGAGTCATGCTCTCTCTGTGGGAGCATGGCCATCGCGACGCTCCGCTCGAGACTGAGATCCCTGAAATATGGGGGAGTCCCTTCGGATAATGCTCGATCTAGTTCGTCTGTCGGTTCAGTTCGACAGGCGGCTACTTCGGTCATTCCCGTTGGTGAGCGTATGAGGGTTACAGTGCGGAATGTCTCGTGTGGTGAAACATCCTCGCGAGCTTCCCACTCCTCTAGCAGCTCGCTGCCAGCGGCGCTTCCGGGGGAACTTCCGGGGCCGTCCCGCACGGTTCCGGTTGTTTCCTTTGGAGCGCCCCCGGAGGTCCAGATGTCTACCGCGGCATCGGAAGAGGTGCAATCATCTTCGGGTGAGGAGTCAGCGGCTCCACCCCCTTCGGGTGCGGTGGCTGCAGCTGACGCTGATCCCGAGGTGGTTGCTATGCTCGAAAGGGCGGCCGCGAATGTGGGACTCGAGTGGAACCCTCCGCCCGGGCCCTCGCATTCGCGACTTGATGATTGGCCTGCTGCGGTACGTGCGGATGCCCCGCGTACCGCTCCAGTGCCTTTCTTCCCCGAAGTGCATGAGGAGTTGAGGAAGTCCTGGTCGGCGCCTGTGGCGTACCGGCGGGGGCCTCCTCGCCCCTCCCTCTTCACCACCCTTGACGGCGGGGCGGCGCACGGGTACGAGGGAATCCCCACAGTGGAGCGGTCTATCGCGATGCAGCTGTGTCCGAAGACCGCTTCCACCTGGCGGGGTGCCCCTTCACTCCCCTCCCGCGCCTGTAGGTTCTCCTCGGGTCTAACCGGGGAGGCCTATAAGGCGTGTGGAGACGCCGCCTCCGCCCTGCATGCCATGGCTCTGCTTCAGGTCCACCAGGCCAAAGCACTCCATGACCTGCAGGGGGGTGGTCCCGACCCAGCCTTGCTGCAGGAGCTGCGTGCGGCGACCAACTTCGCTCTACTGGCGACGAAGGTCACCGCACGTTCGCTGGGTCGGGCGATGTCCACGCTTGTGGTCCAGGAGCGCCACCTGTGGCTTACCCTTGCGGATATGCGGGAAGCCGAGAGGAACAAACTTCTCGACTTCCCCGTGTCCCAAGGGGGCCTCTTCGGCGAGGCGGTGGATAACTTGGCCCAAGAGTTTTCCGCCGCCCAGAAGCAGTCGGAAGCTATGCGGCATGTCCTGCACAGGAGGAAAGCCGCTGCTGGCCCAACTCCTGTTGCTGCAGAGCGTCCGGCCGCTCGTCGCCGAGGTCGTCCTCCTGCGGCCGCTCCCCCTCCAGGCCAGCAGCCTCAGCCTGGGGGACGGAGGTCGGGCCGTAAGAGGGCGGCCCAGCCCGCTCCGACGCCACCTGCACCTTCCAGGAAGAAGAGAGCGACCTGATGCGGGCGACCTGGATCTGGATGCTGCTGCTCTTCGGGAGGCGGTCCCTATTCGCCTCCTTCCCCCGGGGGAGGGCCGGGTGGAGAATCCTTGGTTTATTTTTGTTCCGCCACTGACACAGTCAGTGGTACCCACTTCATCAATAAAAGAGCAGTTTCCGTATCCTTTTCCAGGTCATCCACGGCCGAGACTGTCGGGCACGCAGTCTCCCCCGTGCGAGAGGGTCGCAGCGGCGGCGCGTGTCGTCTCAGTGCGACACGGCCCCCGCTCCCCTCTCCCCAGCCTGCGGGTAGCGGCCTCGCGGAACCCTCCGTGTCGCCCCGGCCTGCGGCTGGCCACGGAGGTGCAGAGACGGGGTTGCGAGGAGTCAGGGCCTCGTTCCTCGTCTCTCCCCATCCCCTCGCCATGGGGCGGCCCGCAGCAGAGGGTACACGAAGAACCCTCTCTGCCGTCTGCCCCCCGGAGTGGACAGGTAGGTGTCAGTACCTGCGCCCAGACCCCGCTCGCGGTCGCCACGTCGTCGCTGGAGCCGGGTCCCTGTCCCCCGCCCTGCTGCCCCTCCGCGGGTACGCCGGTGGTCCGGGTGGGTCTACTCGCTCGGTTCCTGGAGGCCTGGCTAGCGCTTCCAGCTCCGTCCCGGTGGATCCTCCGCACCATTCGGCTCGCCTACGCAATTCAGTTTGCCCGCCGGCCTCCCAGGTACAGGGGCATTCTCTTCACCCGTGTGCGGTCAGAGGATGCCCCTGTCCTGCGGAAAGAGATCGATGTCCTGCTGGCGAAGGACGCGATCGAGCCGGTCCCTCCTGCCGAGATGAGGTCCGGGTTTTACAGCCCCTACTTCATTGTACCCAAGAAAAGCGGTGGGTTACGACCGATCCTGGACCTGCGTTCCTTGAATCGGGCCCTGCACAAACTCCCCTTCAAGATGCTCACGCAGAAGCGCATTTTCGAATGCATCCGTCCCCGGGATTGGTTTGCAGCAATCGACCTGAAGGACGCTTACTTTCACGTCTCGATACTTCCTCGACACAGACCGTTCCTGCGGTTTGCGTTCGAGGGTCGAGCGTATCAGTACAGAGTCCTACCCTTCGGGCTGGCCCTGTCCCCCCGTGTCTTCACGAAAGTATCAGCTGAGTATCGTCGGCATAAGAGTGAAAGCTAATTCCATGTTTCCTAATTATATCTCCTAATGGTAGCATGTACAGAGTGGACAGCAGTGGTCCTAGTACTGAGCCTTGTGGTACGCCATACTGAACTTGTGATTGATAAGACATCTCTTCATTTACTGCTACAAACTGATAACGGTCAGATAAGTATGATTTAAAGGTCCCGTTTTTCCTGTTTTTGAAGCTTTGATTGTGTTTACAGTGTGCAATATAACATGCGTTCATGTTTAGCGTGTAAAAAAAACAGTATTTTTTAAAAAATTTACTTATCTGCATACTGCTGTTTTCACTGTCCTAAAAACGGGCTGATGACTTCCTAGTTCTATGAAGTCCCTCCTTCAGAAATATGTACCGAGTTCTGATTGTGCCAGCGGTTCGTGTGTTGTGATTCGACAGCAGCTTAGCGCACGTTGCCCGGAAAGGTCACGCCTCTTACCATAACGTGGAGATGCATGCGCTCAGTGTTATTGTAAACATGGCCAAACAAAGGTGATTTGACTCCGGGATGTAAATAACAGCGTCTCGACGACATGGCGACGAACACTCTACAAACGCATCTCTTCCTCTTCTCTGTAGGAGAGCAACAAGACCACGCCCCCTTTTTGTGTATTCCTGTGTGCGGAGGTTAGTCAAAAAACTGTTCTAGTGATGTCATTAAAGCAGGAAGTAGAGGGATGTAGTCCAAACCGCCCGCTCGCTGTAGGCTTTGAAAGGTGACTTCTGTTAAATAAAATATCTCGCTTGGTATTGAACTTTGAGCTTTATAATTTTACAGGTATTATTTATGCTCTAACAGCAACATTACACACTAGTTAAAGTTTAAAGAATGGGATCATGAAGAACAGGACCATTAAACCATGCTAGTGCAATTCTACTAATGCCAACATAATGTTCGAGTCTATTTAAAAGGATGTTGTGGAAAATGGTGTCAAATGCAGCACTAAGATCAAGTAAAACTAATAGAGAGATACAACCACGATCGGATGAGAAGAGCAAATAATTTGTGACTCGAACGAGAGCTGTCTCGGTACTAAGGTACGGTCTAAATCCGGACTGAAAATCCTCTCAGATATCATTTCTTTCAAGAAAGGAACACAGTTGTGAGGATACTGATTTTTTGCTAATATCTTTGACAGAAAAGATTTTTTAACAAGCGGTTTAATCATAGCTAGCTTAAAGGTTTTTGGTACGTATCCTAGAGACAAAGATGAATTAATGATATTAAGAAGAGGATCTATGACATCTGGAAGCATCTCTTTCAGTAGCTTAGTCGGTATAGGGTCTAACATACAAGTTGTCGATTTAGATGATTTGACGAGTTTGCAAAATTCTTCCTCTCCTATAGCAACAAATTAATTAAAAAAATTCCTCAGGGAGACTACAATGCATTCCCTGATGTGATACTGTAGTAGACGGTTGCATAGTTATAATTTTGTCCCTGATATTATCGATCTTATAAGTGAAGAAGTTCATAAAGTCATTACTGCTGTGTTGCTTGGAAACTTCTGGGCTTGAAGCTTTCTTTTTCGTTAGCCACTGTTTCAAATAAATACCTAGGATTGTGTTTATTTTCTTCTAATAGGGTTGAAAAATAAGCAGATCTAGCAGCTTTTAAAGCCTCTCTGTAAGCAATCGAGCTCTCCTTCCATGAAAAGGAATTATTGTACACTGACAATAATCCTTTACGTCATCTTGCCACTGTTAAATTGGGTGCTACTGAGCAGCGTTGGGTAGCTCAATTGGCTGTGTTTGATTATGTCATCAAGTACAGGTCTGGCAAAGTGAATCGAAATGCAGATGCCCTCTCACGACAATATGTGGAGCCTACTGAAGTGGGAACTTTGGAGAGCTACCCAGAGCTGGGGTCTTTTCACAAAGTCCCTGTTGAGCCTGTTTCTCAGGTAGTGCAAGCAGCCATTTCTGTTTTGCCCTGTTATGCCCCTGCTAGTTTGTGTGCCTTGCAGACAGAGGACCCTGTCATCAAGGTGTTGTTGTCCTTTTGGTGGAGAAAACGCCAGCTGACATCCGAGGAGCGGCAGAAGCTTACAAAGCCAGTGTTATCACTACTGAGACAGTGGGATCCGTAATGTGGAGCAGGAAGGAGTGCTATACCGTCGCATATTACGTCCTGATGGGGGTGAGGAAGTGCTGCAGTTGGTCCTCCCTATGTCATTGAAGGGAGAAGTACTCACTACAGGGGCATGGACATCAGGGGGTGGAACGAACCCTGGAGCTGGTCCGCCAGCGGTGTTACTGGCCTGGGATGTCTTTGGAGGTGAGACAATGGTGCCAGGAGTGTGACCGATGCCAGGTTTCTAAGGACTCTCTGCCAGTGGTGCATACCTTTATGAACCACCTCCTTGCGTCACGTCCAAATGAAACGCTGGCTATTTATTTTAACCTCCTTGAGCCGGCCCAAAATGGAATGGAAAATGTGCTCATGACTGACATTTTCTCAAAATTCATTCAAGCTGTTCCAACTCGTGACCAACGTGCTTCTACAGTGGCTCATGTTTTGGTTACAGAGTGGTTCTATAAATTCGGGGTAGCAAGCCAGCTGCACTCCGATCAGGGACGGAGTTTTGAGAGCTCTTTGATCCAGCAATTGTGTGGCCTACACTGGACGACATTCCAACCTGCAGCAGTGTAGGGTAGGGAGAGAAGGGCTATGAATTGTGCCTAATGCTAATCTTCTGGCACATTATACAGTTACTCATAAACGATCAGGTGGTGGTGCTTTTAGCCACCATGCTTCAAAATTTTGGAATTATTATTAATATCCTTGTTCATTTTACACGGTACAGTAGGCAGCTACAACCACGAGATCCCAGATAGTTAATTTTTACTGCAGCAGAACGGGTGCGGCTCGCGAGCAGCAGCGATTTTCAAGATCCTTCACGGGAATCTTGAATAACGATAAAAATTCTTCTAAGCGAAAATATCGAAAAAAATGTGCATATTTAATTATGGTTTGAACTGTCTATCTGGCTCTGACCCTTTCCTACCCTTTCACAATTTCTTTAATCATCTGAATTTACCTGGCATAGGCTAAGTGTTGGTGCTGAAATGTTTGAAATGAAGTTTTGGCTGAAATAAAGAAATGTACAAAAAAAAAAAGCTATGAGTGGTATAGACATAATTTAAATAACCGCTCAAAGAAAACCGTTTAAGTACTCTTCTATGAGATCAAACTTATGATTATCCTGATCCTGAAAAAAAAAAATCATCCCATGATAAATATCGCAAAGACTTGAAAGTGGTTTATTTTTTTAAATACTAAAATTCTATATAATATTAAGTGCACTGTAACGTATTGAAAGAATAATGTATTAAATGTCTTCTTATTATTAATATTTTTAATACATATAGTAATTTATTGACAATTGGTGTTTTAAACATAATACTTATTCAAGGCCTGTTCATGTGTATTGCGGCAACACTATCAACACCTAAATTAATCTGCAGCGGTCAGGAGGTACAGCAGTCAAGTGGTACAAGTCAGAGCTCTCCGAAAATTACAAGTTTACAAGTTATAATTACGAGTTCTACAAGGAAGTGAACGCTTTTTACAAGTTGGAATCTTGTTATTACGGTGCGAGAACGCACCTTATGGATGTTATAAAAACACTCATATTGCACATACATTTTAACATGTCCACTACATATAGATTATAACAG